>NC_064810.1:142094392-142114516 GCF_023721935.1 Panthera uncia
CTGAGTAATACTCCATTGTGTGTGTGTGTGTGTGTGTGTGTGTGTGTGTGTATATATATATATATACACACACTACATCTTCTTTATCCGTTCATTCATCGATGGACATTTGGGCTCTTTCCATACTTTGGTTATTGTTGCTAGTGCTGCTATAAACATTGGGATGCATGTGCCCCTTCGAAACAGCATACCTGTATCCCTTGGATAGATACCTAGTAGTGCAATTGCTGGGTCATAGGGTAGTTCTATTTTCAATTTTTAGAGGAACCTCCATACTGTTTTCCAGAGTGGCTGCACCAGTTTGCATTCCCAACGGCAGTTATTGAAGGAGTTTCTTAACTGGGCTCTCCAACTTCAGCTCAGCCGTCTTCCATCTTTCTACGTCACCAGGCCAGAGAACATTTCCAATGCAAGTCTCACCGTGTCACTGCAGTTGCTTCCCAACATCTGAGGACACTGGGCAGGCACTTTTCATTAGTATTACCAGCCCTTCAAACTTGGCTCCAGCTACCTACTCAGGTCCCCATGGCTCCCTCTTCCTTGTCCATCAGTAAAGGCTGGTTTCTCCCAGTTTCCTAAACCCTCGTGATTGATCCCCACACAGTCAACAAAGCCTATAGCATTTCTTCCCTTATTTCCTCCTCTCCCCAACAGAGTTAATTATTCCCAGTCTGGGCCACTTTTTCTACCTTACTTATTCGGTAATATTCTATTCATCACACACTGGTATTATTTAGTTGCAACAGCTAGATGGTAATTCCATAAGAGAGAAATGTAAACCTTTTCATTTTTGAATTTCAGGTACCCCACACAATCTTTGACACATAGCAGGTGTACAATGAAGGTTGAATAAATCTCCAGCCTTCTACACTGAGGTAGGGTTTGAGAAAGAACCTCAATTCTTTATAAATTAAAGCTTCCTATATTTTCACAAAGTCTTGGCCTGGCTTTACTAATCTATCATGCCAGTTGGCTTTCTATCTCATTTCAATCTCATTTCGAGTGTACATTTTTTTCTCTTGTCTATCTGCTAATGTCTGTCTAGCTCCATTATTAGTCTTATGAATAAATGTTGTAATGTATTCAACAAATGATGTCTTAACAATTTTCTGCAATTTGTACCATCACCATCTGCTATCTTATGGTGGTAGATTCTGGAAAATATTGTGGGTTGCCATTTGTGGGAGAGTTTTTATGGATCAAAGCAAAGCTGTACTTCTCTTTCATAATGTACTCGCCACACAACAGGACAACATAAGATCTTCCATGGCAACATCTGTAGAGAAATGAATCCTTTTGTGTGTGGAAACATCTGTTTCCCATGTATCTCTAAATGGTTAGGGCATGTATTTCCCAGTATCTTTGTTTGTTTACCACAAATCCATTTTTCAAAGGACAGTTGAAGATACGTGAATATACCATTTATATCTGCACTCCCCATACACTTTAAACGTGAATAGATACTAAAGGCACTTTGCCTCCATGATTTGTTCCAAGTTATGCCCATTTGTGGCACTTCGATAAGAGTTTGATATCAATAAAATGCATATTTCACCTCTTGACTATTTTTATTTTAAATTATTTTATTTCAGGGCGCCTGGGTGGCTCAGTCGGGTTGGTTAAGCCTCCCAACTCTCGGTTTCGGCCCAGGTTGTCATCTTGTAGTTTGTGACATCGAGCCCTGCATCGGGCTCTGTGCTGATAAGAGAGCCTGCTTGGGATTCATTCTGTCTCTCCCTCCCTCTCCCTGCCTCTCTTTCTCCCCCTCTCTGCTCCTACCCTGCTTGCTCTCTATCTCCCTCTCAATAAATAAATAAATAAAAATAAACTTATAAAAATGAATAATTTTATTTCACTTAACTTTTTAGTTACTTGCTTTTAGTTGTACAAGCAATCATAATCGCAATGACTAGATCCTCACGTGTACCTTCATCTCCAACTTGGTCCAGGTCCCCAGACATCATCAGTATCAGTTACCACTTTGGTGTGTATGCTTTCAAGACCTTTCGCTAAGAATTTATGTAGATGCAGATATATAGGCATATACACATTCGTAAGTGTTTTCCTAATATATACATATATTATGTGTGTATATATAGTGCTTTTAACAATATATCAGTAAATACAGATTTATAGGATTCCCTTTAAAAGTACTGCATAGTAGGGGCGCCTGGGTGGCTCAGTCAGTTAAGCATCTGACTTCGGCTCAGGTCATGATCTCACAGTTTGTGGGTTTGAGCCCTGTGTCAGGATGTGTGCTGACGGCTTGGAGCTTGGAGCCTGTTTCAGATTCTGTGTCTCCCTCCCTCTCTACACCTCCCTGCTTGTACTATGTCTCTCTCTCTCTCTCAAAATAAATAACGTGTGTGTGTGTGCGGTGCACGTACACACACACACTGCATGGTATTCCATCGTATTTTTTTTAATGTTTGTTTATTTTTCGGAGGCGGGGAGAGAGAGAGAGAGAGCATGCGCATGAGGGTCCACATGTGCAGGGCAACGGCAGAGAGAGGGGGACAGAGGATCTGAAGTGGGCTCTGTGCTGACGACAATGAGCCTGATGTGGGGCTTGAACTCACAAACTGGGAGATCTTGACCTGAGCTGAAGTTGGTCGCTTCAACCTACTGAGCCACCCAGGCACCCCTCCATAGTATGTTTAATGGAGACCTCTGACAGAGAGTGACAGAACTCCTCTATCTGTGGCTTAAACCATATAGACATCTGCTATTTCACTTAGAAGAAAACTAAAAGTAGGTATTCCTAGGGTTGCATTAAAAGGTCAGCAAAATTATTCAGGGGCACAGGTTCTTTTATCTTTCTTTAAAAAAAATTTTTTTTAAATGATTATTTTTGAGAGAGACAGAGTTTGATTGGGGGAGAGGCAGAGAGAGGAGACACAGGATCTGAAGTAGGCTCCAGGCTCCAAGCTGTGAGCACAGAGCCCACTGTGGGGCTTGAACTCAAGAGCTGTGAGATCTTGACCTGAGCCAAAGTTGGCACTCAACCGACTGAGCCACCCAGGCTCCCCTTTTTATCTTCCTTAACCGTCCTCACACATCAGCCTCGTTCCTTATACATTTTGTCTACTTTTGTCTAGGCATCTGTTCATATAAAAGAGTAAGAGGGCTAGGACAAAATAGCTTTCCTTTATCAGAGGCCTCGTACCCTCAGTAAACGTCCCACCACATCTTAGCCACCAGCACTGGGTCACGTCCGCACCAGCTGCAAAGGGAGGATGGGAACATGAGTGTCCAGCAAAAGGGAGCCGGATGGTTATCACAGCTTAGATTTTTAATGATCTCTCGTTCAGACTTCACATATCACTGAAAATAAAACTATTCTGGTTATAAGGAAGAAGAAAGGGACGGCTGATGGATGGGCAGCTAACACAGTCTGCTGTAGAATGTAATTATTTAATTTTCCATGTTCATTAACATTTAGATGATATCTAATCTTTGCTATTAAAAATAGTTCTGCAGTCAAAATTATTGTACATGCTTCCTGTTCATTTGTGGGTTTGTTTCTCTTATGGAAATATAATGGAAAGAAATTGATGCCATAGAATATGAAATATTTTAATTTAAACTGCCAAACTGTTCTCTGAAATGGATGTAACATTTTAAACTCCTCCCAGCAATGTACGGCAATATCTGTTTCACATACCAAACTAGACTTACTAAGTGATGATCGTCCAAGTCCCCTTCCTTGTTCTTAGTGGCTCCCAGTAGGTGAGGGTGGGGCAAGATTCATTTCTGCGTAGGTATTTTCTCGTTTGTCCAATATGTGGGAGTCACTGATTGGTTTCTGCATTTCTGCAGAGCTGTAGATTTGGTGTTTCCTTGGGAGGTGAATTCAGGAGACTTCCACGTCCTCATCTCAGACCAGAACTCAAAAAGAATTTTCAGTCATGGAGGCTGAGTGCTAGCAGCCAACACTTAAGGATTGTTCTTACTTTGGATGCAGAGGCCAATTCTTCAACTTTATTTTCTTAAAGTTTTGTGTTTACACACAAAATTTAGTTCTTTAATCCATGAGGTTTTGGGGGTGTATGTGTATTTAATGGAAAGTATAATCCTATTTTAATTGTTTTTCACAACAATATAGACAATTGTCTTTAGACTAGTTGTTCAATACTAAATTATTTTCTCCAGGATTTGAAATACCATCTGTGTCATAATCTCGATTATTATGCACACATAGGCTTTTTCAAGTTCCTCTGTTCCTATATAATCTATTTACCTACTTTTGTGTCTATATCATATAATTTTTAAAAATTGGTCACCCTTTACACTATCATGTTACATTTCTAGGAGAAGTGTCCACTCATTGTTTTTTTCTAATATTGTTTGAATATTCTTCTATTTTTTTCTCTTCTATTTATTATCAGTTTGTTAAGATCTATTTAAAGTATCTTAGTTTTGTCTTATAAACTCATTGCATACTTGCTGATGGATTTATTGCTTGGGATTTTCTTTTTTCTTTCTTTTTTATTTTGTATTGTGATTAGATTCTTTTTCTTAGTAAGTTTTCTAATCAGATATAGTGAATATAGATTCACCATCAAGTAAACTATTAATTTATGCAATTTGATTCTGAATCCATCCACCTTGCTAAAATCTCTTCATATGCCTATAATTTTAAAATTAACCCCTATGGAGATGGGCATGTTATCTTGACATAAAGACAGTTTTTTTTTTATTTAATTTATGACCTTTTTTCTTATGTTAATGGATTAGTTAGCGTATCAAGTCTACTAATGAACACGTAGCAGAATCATTATCTAGTTGCTAAATAAAATAGGATCATTTCTAATATTTAACCATAATATATGACATTTCTTTTAGTGTTATAATAGATATCACTATTAGGCAAAGTACGTTTCCTATGAATTGTAATTTGTTGAGAGTTTTCACTGATAAAAATGCTACATTCTTATTCAGCTATTGATGTAATGCTAATAACAAACAACGACAATAACAAAGACTAACTAACAATCATTGAGTTCTTTATGCCGGATGCTGTTCCGGGTGCTATACATTCTTTCATTCATTTCCTGAACAACCATTTACTTGTGGAGAAACTGTGACACAAAATGGTCATATGACTTGCTCAAAGTCACGCAATTGGTAAGTAGCAATAGATAGATTGTGATGGGCTCATTCAGTTATTCTGAAACCTCTATTTTATCTTGATGTGCTCAAGATAGAACAGAAAGAGTATAGCTGGATTAATTTGTTTACAGGTACTTTAGTAATTTTGAATTCATGTTTGTAAGTGAGTTAGATTTCAGCCGCCTATCCAACCAACCTGTATAATATTCTGGGTAGTTTTCTTTTTTCTTCTATCTTTTGTTGGATTATGTATATCTATGAATATAATCGTATGTGTGAGAGATAGATGATATGTTTATTAAAAGTGTGACACCTGGGGTCTCGGGGCTCAGTCGTTTAAGTGTCTGACTTCGGCTCAGGTTATTATCTCACCATTTGTGGGTTTGAGTCCTGAATCGGGCTCTGTGCTGACAACTCAGAGCCTGGAGCATGCTTCGGATTCTGTGTCTCCCTCTCTCTCTGCCTTGAAATTAAATAAACATTAAAAAAATTTTTTTTAAAAAAGTGTGACAACCCACCCCTAAATCTATTTTCCTTTGTGAGCCAATAATAGTAGACATAATATATAATACCTATTTCCCAATAATATATAGACTTAAACATAACTTTTCTTTCCTTCCTTTTCTTACCTTTCTTTTATTTCCTATTCAAATCATTCTCCATTTCTTGCTAGTTACTTGCTCCCTTCTCCACCACCTGCCAGTGTTGGTTTCTTTGTGCTTTTTTTTTTTTTTTTTTTTTTTTTGGTCAAGTTGATTTCTTTTACCTTCTTTCTTTTTTTGAAAGATCTTAATTTCACATGTGTATTTTTCCTTCTGTATTTTACTGAGCTTTATAGAAACTGACTTCCAGTTTCATTAAATTCTAGTTTTTATTGGTTGTGTGAGTCATAATTTTCATTAAGTCTTTCATTCTATTCTATTTAATTTTATTTCATTGATTTTTGGAGGAGAGGAGGGAGATGTTTTTGTGTTAATTTCCACTTTCTTTCCATTGTGACCCCTGAGAATGATTTATAGGATCTCTTCTTTTTGGTATTTTAAGACATAGTCCATTTTAGTCAATGAATTATACGACTTATAAGAAAATCTATATTCTAGTTTTAGGGCGCCAAGTATTATAGATATGTGTGTGTGTATATATGTGTTTTTTAGTCTGGTTTCTTATTATATTTAAATTCTCTATAGCATTGCAATTTTTTTGATCTATTTGATCTGTCAGGTACTTAAAAAGACAAGTTAAATTTTCTAACGCTAGCTGTACATTTGTCTACTTTTCCTTGCACTGTCTTTTTGCTTTTAAAAATTCATTTTAGTTATACTGTATGCTTGAGGTTTTTAAGGTTTCATCTTTGGGGTGAATTATTCCCTAATATATATGAAATATCTGTTTTTCCCCTTTTATTGGTTTTAACCTTGAATTCCCTCTCTGCATTGATTCCCAGGGTGTACGTTCTTGTATTTTTTGAATTTTAAGTGTCATTCTAGCTGCTGACTTTTCAAAAATATTTAATGACTTATAGAGGGTGTCCCCCTTTTAAAAAATTATGGCAAAATACACATAACATTTACTATATTATCCATAAGTGTACAGTTCAAGGGTATTAAATATGTTCATGTTATTGCGATTAGCTTATTTCTTCTAGTGTGTTGTCAAGGTACATTTGTATCGCAGGATATGTCAGACTTCCCTTACTTTTTAAGGCCAAATAATATTTCGTTGTATGTATAAACCACATTTTACTTATTCATTCATCTGTCAATAGATACTTGGCTGTTTCCACATTTTAGCTATTCTGAGTAATGCAGGATGAATGTGCACATATTTCTTTGAGATTGTGTTTTCAGTGATTTTGAGTATGTACCCAAATGTGGAATTGCTGCATCATTTGGTGATTCTATTTTTAATTTTCTGAGGAACCACCATACTGTTTTCCATAGTACTATACCATTTTACATTCCCAACAACAGTGTATAAGTGTTTTAATTTCTTTTTTTATTAAAAAAATTTTTTTAATGTTTTATTTATTTTTGAGAGAGAGAGGGAGAGGGAGAGAGAGAGAAAAAGCAGGGAGAAGGACACACAGAGAGAGGGAGACACAGAATCCGAAGACAGGCTCCAGGCTCTGAGCTAGCTGTCAGCACATTGCCTGACATGGGGCTCAAACCCACAAACTGCAACATCATGACCTGAGCTGAAGTCGGACGCTTAACCGACTGAGCCACCCAGGCACCCTGTTTTAATTTCTTTATATCCTCGTCAGCAATTATTTTCTGTTTGTTTTTGTTGTTTTTTTAATTCATTTTTAATTTTTTTTTACATTTATTTATTTTTGAGAGACAGAGAGCACAAGTCGGGGAGAGGCAGAGAGAGAGGGAGACACAGAATCCAAAGCAGACTCCAGGCTCTGAGCTGTCAGCACACAGCCCAATGTGGGGCATGAACTCATGAACTTCAAGATCATGACCTGAGCTGAAGTCGGACACGTAACCGACTGAGCCACCCAGGTGCCCTTGTGTGTGTGTGTGTGTGTGTGTGTGTGTGTGTGTGTGTGTGTTTTTCTTTAATAGCAGTCATAATGTGTATGAAATAGTATCTTCTCATAGTTTTAATTTGCATTTCAGTTGGGAGTTCATTTTGGTTCTTGAGATTTCCTAGGAGTCCTTTGGCATATGCAGCATTTGCTTCCTGGCACCTGCTTTAGAGATAATAGGCGAGTCTTCTTGCTGAGAAGGGTACACTTCATCTTATTTCCAAGGGCAGTGGGAGACGAGGGAAGATGCTAAAAAGGGTAATGGGACAAGAACCAATGCCTTGGGAAGGGGCCCTTCCACTCTTTCAGTGCCATCAGACACTAGGTTCCCCTTTGCCTTTTTTTCGAAGCAAGCATCCACCCTCTTCAAATACAAAGTTTCCTTCCTTCATTCAATAAATATTCAGTAAGAGCCCATTATGTTGTAGACACTGTTTTAGGAGGTAGTGAACAACATTGATAAAGTCCATGGCTTCGTGGAGCTTATATTCTAGTGAAGGGAAATAGATAATAAATAAAGAGAAAAAGTAAATATATAATATGCCTGTTGGAGATCAGTGCTTTGAAGAAAATGAAAAGATAGTATTTGCTCTCCATTTCTTTCTAGCAAATTACCACTAACCTAACAACTTGAAATAGGACAAATTTATCCCACAGTTTCCTTTGATCAGGAATCCCGCATGGCATACCTAGCTTTTCTGCTTGGGGTCTCACATGGTTGAATCAAGATGGCTCCCAGGGCTGCTACCACGTCTAAGTTGTGGGGTCTTCTTATAAGCCCATTAAGATGATTGGATGAATTTAGCTCCTTGGATTTATAGGACTAAGATCCCTTTTTAAGTCTAGTGTCTAACAATAGGCTGTCCTTAGCTCCTAGAAGCCACCCAGCTTTTCCTGCCAGGTGATCCTGTTCACAAGATGGCAGTTGTTCCCTCAATATCAGCAACATCAGCAGGATCAGCAGGTCCTCCTGCTGTGAAGCTCTGACTTTCTCTATCTGGGACCTGTGGACCCAGATTTAAAGGACTCGAGTGATTAGGTCAGGTCTACCCAGATAATCTTCCTTTGGTAAAATCAACTGTGCCATATAACATTACCTAATTAGGGATAAAAAAGTCCATTTTCACAGTTCTGGGAACTATGCAAGGCATGTGAACCAGGAGGTGGGGATCTTGAAGACCATCTTAGAATTCTGCCTACCACATAGGATGAGGGAGGGGATAAACATTCCAGGAGAGGGATGAGCACGGTGCCATTTTATATAGGATGGTTGGGGTAGCATCTCTGGCAAGTGACATTTAAACACACCTATGAGATTTGGTGGGCAGGGGTGGGGGGGGGTAGGGAGAAGTTTTTTCCAGGATGAAGGAATAACAGGTACCAAGTCTCTGGGGAATGAGCATGCCGGGTGTGTGTTAGTGACAGTGGGGAGGCACAGAAGCAGGGTGATTAAAGGGTTGAATGGGAAGAAAGATCAGTGGTGGACGTTCAGGTCCAGGTAGGGCCTTAAAAGCCCTAACAACAGCTGTGGTGATTACCCCCAAACTGTTGTTTCTTTGTGTAAAATCACAAGTTAAAATGAAGAATTAAAAAAAAAAACAACAATACCTATGAAGTTGAAATGCATTTAGAAAAACATATGTGAACACCAAACCTGAGTGCTGGTTGCTGGTGGATCGGAATGATTGAGCTCATAGTTGTTGTTGGAAGTGCAGATCAAGTAGGCGTGGGCAGTGAGGAAGTACACAAGCTCAGAGTTTCAAAAGTATTCACAAAAATTGTCTATGTTCCTGTGTGAAGCTTCTAGAGGGAATAAAATTATCTGGAGATTTACACAATAATATTCACATTAGTGATATTTTCAGTGAGACTAAAATATATGCCACTTAATTTAAAGACTTTTATTTTTAACTTAAGTGTGAAGGACTTGCCTAATCTTAACCATGATATGCTGAAGATATAATATTACATATATATATGTATATTAATTTATGGATTTTATCCTACAAAGTTGGGACTTCCAATGTGACAGGAAATGTGATGTTAGCTTCTTTAATGGAGCCACAGGGTTCCTTTTATGCCTACAAAACCCAAACTGCTGTATTTATGCAGGCATCCCAAAGACGAAGAAAAAAAAAAAAGTGAAATCTCCAAAGTCCATTTAGCAAATCAAGGCTTTTGCCTGAAAGGGTTACTGAGGTGCAAGTTGCAAACCCTTTTGCAGCATTGGCAGTTTCTGACTGTGGAAATACAGATAATCCCCATCCATCTTTCCTAGTCACCACGGCAACTTTAAAAGTAAGGTGCTGAATTTCCAGGTGTTTCTCAGACACTTACCTGGATGTCTCAGAGCTGCTTCAAGATCTGACAACTCCTCTTTTTCTTAGAGCTTCTTTTCTGCTAAACCCCCTCCTTGCCGACAGAGACCCCATCTGCTACATGCTTAGTGACAGGCATCACTGAAACTCCTCTTTCGATTCTATTCCAACATTTAGACAATAGCTAATTTCTTTCTGAAGCAGCTTGCCACCACTAAAGCTCCTCACTCAAGCTCCCATTTTCCCTCCTGTTAATATCTGCAACCTCCAGGCAGGTATTCTAGACTTTCATTGACTTGGCTTCCATTGGCCTTTGCTGTGCTTGCAGAGGGAATGACCTTTAGGCCTGATACCTTCCTCATCGTGTCAGTAGACATTATAGGGATTGCCAATGAGAACGGATTAGTGAGAGGTCAGAGCATTAGAAAACAATGGCTCCTCGACAGGCTTCTCAAGAGTCTCGGTTGTTTCACAGACAGCAGCTTGTTCCCTCACACAGTGTGTCCTCAAAGGGAAACAGGACATTCAAGGGCCCTTTCCCATAAATTGTCTTTTAAGTCTCTTTCTCTCGTTTATTTCAAGTATTTTGGGGTTTTTGGTTTTTTTTTTTGGGGGGGGGGGGGGGAGCGGGAGAGAGGAACCCTTTTGGTTACTTCTGCTTCTGAGATTTATCCATTGAGTAGAGGGCAGTGTAGCAAAGATGATGAAGAACATGTGTTTGCGGGTTGGAAGTGTCTTTGTTTTGAAACTTAGTTTTCACCATTTACTTGTTCCGGCCCCAGAGTCCTCAGTGATGACTTCACACATCGTTGTTGTGGAGATGAATTAAATAATGTGCACAAAGTTCTGGGCAATGATGGGTGTTGTCTCTGGATCTCTCTCTCATTCACTCTGTGTATATGTATGTGGTATTTGTAACACACACATACACATGCACAAATTAAACTGTGTTTCTCTGAAAGGTTACTTGAACCTTTCCCTGATAATCTTCTTTAAAAAAAAAAAAAATTAGGGGCTCCTGCGTGGCTCGGCCAGTTAAGTGTCTGCCTTAGGCTCAGGTCATGATCTCACAGTTCGTGGGTTCAAGCCCCGAATCAGGCTGTGTGCTGACAGCTCAGAGCCTGGAACCTACTTAAGATTCTGTGTCTCCCTTGGTCTCTGCCCCTTCCCCACTTGTGCTGTCTCTCTTCTCTGTGTCAAAATAAATAAATAACATTAAAAAATTTTTTTTAAGTGTTTATTTTTTTGAGAGAGAGCGAGCACAAGCAGAAAGGGGCAGAGAGAGCGCGTGCGCAAGAGAAAATCCTAAGCAGGACCCTTGCTACCAGTGCAGAGCCCGATGCGGGGCTTGATCTCACAACTTTGAGACCATGGCCTGAGCCAAAATCAAGTGTCGGATGCTTATCCTACTGAGCCACTGAGGCACCCCTCCCTGATACTCTTCTAAGAAGCTACTCATTCCTCCCTTATTCTAGGAAGCTACATAGACTACTGAGCACACTCTTGCTAGATTATGTCTAAAGGAAGAGAAGAGATGAAGAAAACTGCTCTGATGTACAGCTCTAGGTGAATCATACCTATTTTATAATCACAAAGAAATGTCTATCTACACATATACAATGTATCACGTATTTACACATATATAGGATTTTACATGTATACACCTGAATCCTTTAAGCACATTTCTCATATTTGTGAATGTTACCACTAGAGTGAATTGGATTAGTGGCAGCATTGGAGAAAAAGAAACAGAAACTTAGAAAGTTCTTTGTTTAGGATTATAGAGTGAGATATGGTTGCAGAACACTTGTAAAAAGATAATTATCCTCCATTAGTGATATTTCCTTAAAGGTGAATTTGCTAGTTCGTATTAACTAACCAGCATTCTCTTCTGTCCCTGCATTAATCTTCTCAAGCTACCATAGCAATAGTATATCATAGACAGGGTGACTTAAAACAAAAGGAATTTATTTCCAACAGTCTTACAGACTGAGAAGTCCAAGATCAAGGTGCGGGCCAATTCACTTCCCTGGGGAGGCTGCTCTTTGTGGCTTTTAAATGGCTGCCTTACAGTTTCCTTACATGATGGAGAGACTAAGAGGAAGTAAGCTCTCTGGTGTCGCTTATAAGGATTACAATACCATCATGAGGGCCCACCTCATGATCTCATCTATCTAATCACCTCCCAAAGGCCTCATCTCCAAAAACTACCACGTTGGAGATTAGGGCCTCAAAAATTTGAACTTGGGAAGTGGGGATAATGCAATCCATAATAGTCCCATACTTGAAAATAGACGTTTCCCTATATATGGCCTCAGGTCTTTCTTCTTAGCCTTCTGATTCTTTTTATTTACTTATTTATTTTTTTCCTTGGTGCCTTGGGAATACCGTCTTTTAAAATAATTTCAGCTATTTTGCTTTTGTCTTGGAGCATGGTCAAAAATATGCTTTGCTAGCCTGTAATTCTCTAACTCTATATTTAGAGCCATTCATCTTTGTTTCTGTTGGATAATTCCAACTGGATATTCTGTAGGTATATGGAACAAAATACTGATATGTTAATTTTTCTACCCAAACATGTTTTTCTTTTTCCCATCAGTCTCATCAATGTGCAGATTCATCATCTTGGTGAGCTTTTCCTCCCTTGGAATTTCAAAATTGATTGTTTTCTATAATCATATAAAGAAATACATAAATTGATTCAAAGCCTTTCCTTTCAGTGTTTAATGTAATAGCATTTTGGTAGTTGTTTGGGAAAGTACAAAGGTTTAAAAAAAAATTCACAGTCTAGAACAGGGTTCAGTAAAGTATGTCAAGCCATATCCAGCTCACCGTTTATCTCTGCAAATGAAATTTTATTGTGACTTAGTTATACCCATTGTTTTACATACTATCTATGGCTGCTTTTACACTACCCAGAGTTTTCTAATTGCTACTAAAATTTCATGGCCCACAAATCTAAAATATGTACGATTTGTCCCTTTACCAGAGAAAGTTTGCCAACCCCTGATTTAAAAGACTGAAATGTGTGTGTGTGCATGTGGGTGGGTGTGTGTCTGTGTGTGAGAGATAGGGTAGGCTATAAATATATACATAAACACATATTCTAACACTTTTATTATATTTGTTTTTTTTTTTTAATTTAATGTTTCTTTTTTAGGGAGAGAGAGAGAGCGCGTGCGTGCGAGGGGGGAAGGGCAGAGAGAGGGCAACACAGAATCTGAAGCAGGCTCCACACTCTGAGCTGTCAACATAGAGCCCAACATGGGGCTCAAACTCACAAACCGTGAGATCATGACCTGAGCCGAAATCAGTGCCCCCTAAAACTTTGAAATTTAGATATACCTGCCTCCCACAGATAAACATAAGTTCCAAAGTGATGTGATAACAAGGATTAGGGAGCAGTTATCTGCTCAAGGAGTACACGTTAGGTAAGACTTCACAGAGTACCTCAAATTTCAGTAGAACGTTTGAAAGTGATTTTGATAACAAGAGCTGAGCAGGGGCAGTTCTTTCAATAATGATTTATTGAGTATCTGTTGATACATTCAAATGGATGGAAAGTTTACTCAGGGTGACAGTCTGTCACTTCCTTGTGCTTTCTGCAGGACCTGGCATGATGCCTTGCCTACATTAACAATAAATACCTGTGATTTAATTAGCTGATGGAATAGTGTGTAACAAATACCTGTTAACATCCTATAGTATAAACCAACAATGTTAAGGAGACATAACTTCTGGCAGTATTTTTTGGAGAGGATGCATTGGAGGGGTATTGTAAATGAAATTGTGTGCTTGGTAGGACAATTCTTGAGTAATGATTACCATTAAAATAATAATAATAAACAAAAAACAAACCAAGATTCATTTGTGACTCTAGCCTTCTCTGAGTCCTTGTCCAGTTTTGCTTTGTTTTGTTGTTTTTCAATCTGTGTTGATTTTCATGGAGTGCATTGTTTGCTTTAGAGTGAAAACTCCCATCATCTGTGTCCCTTGAAGTAGGAACTCAGTAAAAGGTACTATATTAGAATGAGCTTGATGCCAAGGGCAAACTATTCCTGGTCCTTTGCCGTACTTTGCAGCATGGAAGCAGTAATCTTGGAGAATTTTCCACTAATAAGCCATTCCTTACATCTTAGGCCAATGGGAATTAATTTTTTAGATACTGGGCTTAATTGAATTAGCTCATCACCTAAAGCTTATACCAATAGCTTTGGCGAAAGCCTTAAGCTTTTTGCTGCCTCAACTCAGTTCACTTGCATGGTTTTAGTTACTGATAGACTTCTAAGTCTCCACCCTAGAACTTTCTGGTGAACTCTAGACCCATGGTTCTCTACGCTGTAGACACATAGATATCTCAACATCATCATGTTCAGAATTGAATTTATGACCTTTGAACATGATCTTTGACCCTACTTCCCTAGGATGATCACCTTAGTTTGCTCCCTGAGTATCATCTGTATCATCTCTCACCTGGGAATCACCTGTGATTCTTCACACCTGTCCCCCACTACTCATCTCAAAAAGTCCTAATTACAGCCTCTACTAAATATATCTCATGTCCACCTTGATTCAGGCCACTGTCGCCTGTTGTCTGCACCTGCTGAATGCCCTTCCTAATCCAGCCCCACCCTTTGGTCTGACTCTACCCCCATCCAGTTTCCATAGACCCCAGACAACTTGCTTTTAAATGCAAATCCAATCATTCACCCATCTTAGTAAGATATTTCACTAGTTACCCTTTGTTCTTGGGTCAAAAGTTAAACTCCTAAGAGTGCCTAGGTGGCTCAGTCGGTTGAGCATGTGGCTCTTGATTTTGGCTCAGGTCCTGATGGTTCATGAGTTCAAGCCCTGCAATGGGCTCCTTGCAGACAGTGCAAAGTCTGCTTGGGATTCTGTCTGTCTGTCTTTCTCTCTCTCTGTCACTCCTCTGTTGCTGCTCTCTCTCTCTTTCTCTCTCTCTCTCTCAAAATAAACAAAATAAATTTTAAATGTTAAAATTAAACTCCTAAAATCCTTCTGGACTTTTGCTTCCTCCCTCTCGAAGGTTTTTTTTTTCTTTTTTTTTTTTTTTTTTTTCCTTTTCCAGTTCCTGGAGCCTTTCCCCAGAACAGCCTCAGGGCATGCTGTTCTTTCTCTTAACTCCTGACCCACTGAACTTCCCACATTAACCCTGCTCTTTCTTGCTTTAAACCTTCACACAGTCAGTGCCATTGTTTCACTACCTCCATCTTTTCATCTGAACAGTCCTCTCTATCTTTCAGATACTATTTTATTTTATTTTTTTAAGGTTTTTGTTGTTGTTGTTGTTGTTGTTTTTATATTTTAGAGACAGAGACAGAGCATGAGTAGAGGAGAGGCAGAGAGACAAAATCTGAAGCGGGCTCCAGGCTCTGAGCTGACAGCAGAGAGCCCGACGTGGGGCTGGAACTCAGGAACTGTGAGATCATGACCTGAGCCAAAGTCGGACGCTTAATCAACTGACCCACCCAGGTGTCCCCAGATGCTATTTTCAATATCACTTCTTACAGTTCACACCCAGCAGTACACACACCTTCTCTTACATCCTCTTCTGTTGCCACATTATTGTTGGGACCCCTGTGGGATATTTTCTTCGTTTTCACTGCCCACTTCCTCCATTAAAACAATTCTATCACTGTTTGCATGTTTATGCAAATATTTGTCTCCCTTGCTAATTATTCATTTCTAGTGATTTCTTTCTCATGGTTGTAGTCCCAGCCTCTACACAATACTTGGCCCATTGTAGGCCTTCATTAAATAAGTGTTTAATGAGTGAATGGATGGATGATTCATGTGGAACATCTGTAGGGTGCTAGCCATGGTAGAGATAAGATGATTAGCTTCTGCCCCAGCGTCACTCATGCTCTAGCATTGAAATTCCTCTTAAAACAGATGAACTCGCTTACCTCTTGACGTGTAAGCTATTAAAAGACTTGTAAGAATCGTTTTCCATTTATCTTATTGTCATTTTTATAGGCTAATTTCGTTTTGGGGCATCAGCCCATTCCAGTCGCAGTCACTGTGGGGCCGTGGGACTGTCCCCCAGGGATGTTCTTTGTGACTTTAACTTCCGGCACACTCAGGCAGAAGTAATACTGCTGTTGGGCTCATTGAATGTGCACTGAGCCAGGAATTAGTTGTAAAGTGACTTTTAGTGTGGAGAAGAAAAATAAGTATTGGAATCAATTATTCAGTTATGAAATTAGCCTTTGCTAGGTGGATTTTTCTATTTTGTTTTGTTTTGTTTCGTTTTGTTTTGATCTCACTGTGTTATGGAACCTGATCTGGATCACTGGGCAGAAGAACCAAGCAGCACTCAGAGATCTCTGAAGGCAGGAGGCTTATTTCACACCGGCAGGCTCAGAGGACATCACTCTCCTGAGGTCTGAGTCCTTAGCGCAAGTATGGGGACACTTTCTAGTCTGTTACTTCTGCATTAGTGGTAATTTGGTGCGCAGCAAGCGGGGTAGGAAGAAGAACCCAGAAGGGGAGTCTTCGGGTGGGGACTGGAATCTCCCTATCAGTCCTGTCAGCCATCTTATAATTTTTCCCTATCGTTCCCTCCTTCGATACCCCTTTAAACAGATCTAGGCTGTATTAGAGGGCATCATCTTCATTTATTATGGGCTGTTTCTTTCAGTTCCCTGACTTTGGTTGTGACTATTCCTGACTGGTTTACACAGTAACAGCATTCTTCTCCGAGGAAGATGCAGGTTCCCCCTTTCTCGGCAGTGAGGAGGTAGAGTGCCCCTCTGTTCTGGAGGGCAACTCCTGCCAGGAAGCTCAGTCCCACAGAAGAGCCGGTGCCTCCTATGCCAGTCCCTATCCCCGTGGCTGTTTCTGCCCCTGGGAGGATGGGTAGCAACACTGCTGTTTTGCCTGGGCCTTAGGGCTGAAGGTTTACAAATGGGCCCAGATTAGAGGCAACCAATACCAACAAAACATCCTACGCATAAGAGGAAGGTGAGTGTGAACAGGAACCTCTCAGTTTCCCCAGCTATTTGGGGCAGCCTCTGCCAATCCGATGGCAAGGAGTTAAGTTATCAGATGGGCAGTTCCTCAAGCTTCTGCCTTGTGTAGAGTAGCCAGCTTCTGGGGTGTGGCTGGGCAGGGCTGAAGATCCTAAGAATCTAGGACTCTCCGGAAGGTCGATTGGAGTGGGTTCGTCGCACTTGGGTCAGTCTTCCAAGTCTGGGGCTCCTCAGGATTGGCCCTCTTGACTCTGGAGTGGTGGTCCCATGGAGTGATGTCTGTGACCTTGAGGGCATCAGGGGTGGGCAGAATAATGGTATGAGGCCCAGTCTGCTGTGTTTTGAGAGGGTCTTGTTTCCAGTCTTTGACCCAGACTTAGTCTCCTGGTGAGAAGGGGTGTATGGGGATGCTAAAGAGAATGGGGCTCTCTCTATTCTTGTGACTCAGTTAGGATGGTCCCTAAAGCTTGAGGTTGTTCTCTTATTCCCTTATGTCCTATCTGGTGTAGGTTCCCTGGGAGACTCCCTAGACATGGAGGGGGCCTCCCATATATTAGTTTAAAAGGGGAGAAACCTTGAGTTCCTCGTGTGCAACGGACACACAGGAGGGCCAGGGGCATCGGGTCTGGCCATGGGAGGTTTGTTACCTGACATAACTTGGCTAAGATTCCCTTGAGGGTGCGATTCATCTGCTCTATTTTCCCTGAACTTTGAGGCTGGTAAGCAGTGTGAAGCTTAATAGTGCTTTTTGAGGAGGGCCTCTAATGCAGTTTTTCCTAGATGGACACATTGATGGTATTCGCCGACTAGTGCCGCTGAGACAAAGATGCACCTGTCTAGCGGTTTCCACCAGACTTCTTTGGTCTGGGTGGCCCCCTCAATTTTAGCCCATTTATTTTCTTCTTTAGTATATTTTGGTAGAGGGGTCTCCATTAGGGGTGTCAGGGCTATAGTAAGGGAGGGGACATTGTCTGCCTCCCAATCGGCTGCTACTTACCCGCCATGCGAATTCCTGGTGCTTTAGGGTTGTCTCCTTTTTGGCGTCCTTTGCAGTGTAGAACTGCAACTTTTTTGGGGGGGACCAGATGGCCTCGAGGAGTTTTAGTATTTTTTCCTTATTTTTGATGGCTTTTCCTTCTGCAGTGAGGAGACCCCTGTCCTTGTATATTGCCCCATGTAGGTACACAGTGGCAAAGGCGTACTAGGAGTCCGTGTAGGTGTTGCCTCGCTTGTCTTTGCTAATGCTGAGGGCTTGGATTAAGGCATGTAATTCAACCCGTTGTGCTGACCATCCCACAGGTAGGACATTGGCCTCTGGGACTTCGTCTGTGGTTGTCACTGCATATCCTGCCTTTTGAACGCCCTCTGTAATGAAACTGCTACCATCACTGAACAAGGTGTGGTCTGGGTTCTATGGGGCCTGGTCATGCAGATCTGGGTGGCTTAGGAATACTTCATTGGTTACCTCAGAACAGTCATGATCTGGTCCCTTTCTCAGAAGGCAGGAAAGTTGTAGGGTTCAGCATCTACACTGTTTCAAGAGTAACCTGTGGATTCTCACAGAGGAGCCCCTGGTGTTGAGCTAGCCGAGAGTTGAGCTAGCTAGAGAGGAAGCAGTGTCTTTGAGTGTTCATGAGAGACATGACAGCATGAGGGCCGTTGACATTTAGTTCTTGTCCCAGGGTGAGTTCATTTGCCTCCTTAAAGAGCAGAACTGTGGCCGCTAGTGCCCTAAGGCACAGGGGCCATCCTGCCACCTCTGGGTCCAGCCTCTTTGACAGGTATGCTACTGGCCATTGCCAAGGACCAGCTGTCTGTGTGAGAACCCCGAGGACGACCTTTTACTTCTCACGCAGAAAGAGATTAGAAGGCTTTTCTATATACAGCAGGCCAAGGGCTGTGCCTGCCTCAAGGCAGCCTTTATGTCTAAGAAGACTGCTTCAGCCTCCTCTGTCTAGACAAGGGGTTCTGGACAGGGCCCTACCAAGAGATTATAGAGGGGTCTTGCTATTGCTGAGAATCCAGGAATCCAGATTTGGCCACAGCCCCCAGGAATCTTCGTAGCCCCCTATTTCTTTGGGGCTGGGGTAGAGAGGTGATGACCTTCTTTCTTTCTGGCCCTCATGCTCTTTTTCCTTGGGTGAGGAGGAAGCCTAAGTATTGGGCTTGATGTTGGCAGATCTGTGCCTTTCTCCATGAGACGCGACACCCTGAGTCCGGCAGGAGTTGGAGGACGGCCCTTGTGCCCTCTGTACAATTGTCTCGGATGTTGCTGGCAAGGAGGAGGTCATCCACATACTGGAGAAGGGTGCTGTGTGTGGCCTCCCTTGGAAAGCCAGTGAGTTCTCTGGCCAGTCCCTCCCCAAAGATGGTACGCCAGTTTTTAAACCCCTGTGGGAGGTGCGTCCAAGTCACTTGCATCTGATGCCCTGTATCTAGTTTGGTCCATTCAAAGGCAAACAAGGGTTGGCTCTGGAGGGCCAAACGGAGGCAGAAGAAGGCATCCTTTAAGTCTAGGCAGGTAAGCCAGCTGGCAGAGCCTAGGGTCTGGCTGAGGAGGGTGTATGGGTTTGGGCCCACCGGGTGCAAGGAGACAGTCACTTTGTTGATAGCTCATAGGTCTTGAACTGGTTGGTACCCTCCTCCCGGCTTCTTGACTGGCAAGAGCAGGGTGTTCCAGGGTGATTGGCATTCAACCAGAATGCCAACTTCTTGGATGCCTGCCCTTGCTTCTTGTGGGAGGGGTATTGCCGCTGTCTCTGCAATTGAGCCCCTGGGATTAAGTCTACAATGACAGGGGCCCGGTTGTGGACAAGTCTCGGCTGGGGGGGTGGGCATTGTGCTTGGCCCATACGGTGGAGAAGGCAGTCCTGAATTCAGGTGGGCCGCTCAGTTGGGCCGGGGTGCAGAATAGCCACCATTCTTCCTCTCTTGGTGTAGTGATTGACATTATAAGGGGGACTGATTCTTCTTGTCTTGAATCCAGTCGGAGGCGGGTGCGTCCCCCCTGGCTCAAAGGTTATTTGGGCCCCCAGCTTTGAGTGTATATCCCAGATGAGGAGAGAGATAGGGCTCCCAGATATGTAGAGGAACTCATACCGCATGGTGTGGCCCCCCCAAGTTCACATTGACAGGTTTGGCAGAAGGGTTGTTGCATTGCCCATTTCCC
>NC_064810.1:142114526-142230204 GCF_023721935.1 Panthera uncia
TGGTCCCAAGGATGGTTGTGGTCTTCTCGCTAAAGGGGGCCACGGGGGAAGGTGACCACAGAATGTTCAGCCCCAGTGTCGACCATAGAAGTCATAGTTTGGCCCCCTACTTTCATTTTGACCGTGGGCTCATGGGGGCCAAGAAGAAGTGGTCCCGGTCGCCCTCAATCTGAATCTTTTTCTGTTAGGCCCCTGAGGTCTTTTCCACAGAGTTCTTCTGCATATCAACTGGGTTTCTGGGACTTTCCCTGATTGGGACATTCATTCTTCCAATCCCCTTTCTCCTTGCAGTAGGTGCATTGATCCCTTGCTAAGGCGGTTCTGGGCTCCCCCCCTTTTTTTGGCTGGAGCTCCTCTGTCCTTTTGTCATCTTTTTCCTTCAGAGCAGTGGTGAGGAGGCTGACCTTTTTTCTCACCTTTTTCTCAGCTTCCCTCTCAGCAGTGACCTCCCTGTTCATGTAGACCTTGTTAGCAACCTCGATTAACTGGGTGATGAAACCCTCAAATTTTTGGAGCTTCCTTCTGATATCTGGGGGTCTTGGGCCACAAAAGAGGTGTTTACCATCTGTTGGCTTTCTTGTGCCTTGGGATCAAATGGGGTATAAATGCGGTAAGCCTTGCATAGCCTCTCATGATAATCCCCGGCGGATTCCCCTTGCTGCTGGGTGATTGAGGATACCTTGGTCATATTCATGGGCTTTTTAGCCCCTGCTCGGATCCACCAGAGGAGAGCCTCTTAGTACCAGTGGATGTGGACTTGTTGTCTGTAGTGAAGTCCTATGTAGGACATTCTGAAAGAGGGACTCCATTAAGTCTATCGTTGCCTGTGGTTTTTCAGAATATGATGGTGTGTTATGTTTCTAATTGAGGAGATGAGTAGTGGAGAAGGGCTGGTAATATATCTGCCAAGTCCAGAGGTGGTGGGGAGACCGAAGGTGGCGAGTATTGGAACGAGGGTGGGGTGGGGGGTTGGTGTTGATGGTCTCTGGGGAGCATATGGCAGGGGCAAGATTGGTTCTTCCTTTGGATCACTGGCGAGAATTTGTGGAGGTTGGGACTTCTGTTGACCTTCCTTGGGCCACTTTGTTGAGGCAAATAAGACCCTAGCCTGTCCCTGTTCATTGCACCTAAGTCACAACCAAGGGGGAGGGGGTTGGGCAATCCCTAACCAAGAGTCCATATATGGGAACTGATCAGGGTGACCTGGGTCTCTGCTGACATAATGCCCGACACAGAGGAACATGGGACATCTAAGGTTCCCTCCAAGGGCCATCCTACACCAAAAGTGAGCCACTCCAAGTCACATAGCGTCCTTAACTTGTGGGGGTCATCTTAATTCCATAGTGTCCCAAAAACTCCTTTTTTGAAGTTCTTGATCATAGTTTTGAGAACTGTGGGTTTGCTCTGTCTGACCCCATAATGTTCCCATGAGATGGAGTCGCAAAGACAGAGGGGTAGGGATGCCCCTCTAATGAGGAGACCAGTCAGATGCCTGTCTGGCCATGTCCCAAAAGAACTTAGGTGACGCTTAGCTGTAGCGGTCTCAGTTTTATGACTTAATGATTGGCAACTATTCCAATACCGCCATAGACTGTATGCCATTCGCCATGGAATTGCAGACAGGCCCATTCATACTCTATGGGCTTTTGGGGACCTTTAAAGGTGCCCGCCTGTGGAGCCGCAGATTCATTCCCAACTGGAGGACCAGGTTGGCCTGCACATTCACTCACACACTCAGACCAGAGGTTAATACATTCCCTCCCTGGGAATCCCTTCCTGCGAGACCTCTAAAAGGTCTCTGGGAGGTGATCAGGGTCCCCTTCCTCCCCAACAGGTGAGTCTGACTGGGTCAGGGACCCCAGGCCTTACTATTATCTGACGTCAGGCCCAGATCCTCACCTACAAAGTCTTGAGTCCAGCAGGAACAGCGGATCGGGGCCAGCCTGAGGTGACTGAGTGGGAGACTGCCAAGTATCAGGCAGGGCGCACCTTCTCTGTTGTGATTCCTCATTCCTTCATGGCCTCACCATTTTCCCAAATCGGTGTCAACAATGGGCCAGTGTGGTTGGTTTCCTGGTCAGGGAACTAAATATGTTATGGAGCCTGGTCTGGATCACCCGGTGGAAGAACGAAGCAGCACTCGGAGATCTTGGAAGGCATGTTTATTTCACACCAACGGGCTCAGAGGATATCACTCTCCAGAGGTCTGAGCCCTGAGCACAAGTAAGGGGGACAATTTCTAGTCTGTTACTTCCACATTAGTAGTAATTTGGCACGCAGCAAGTGGGGTGGGAAGAATAATCCAGAAGGGGAGTCTTTGGGTGGGGACTGGAATCTCCCTATCAGTCTTAGAACATAATTTTTCCCTATCAATTTAGGAAGAAAGAGAGGAAGGCTAAAAGGAAGGGAGGGAAGGAGGAAATGAGAGAAAGGGGAAATAAAAAGGGAGAGAGGGAAGGAAAGAAGGCTTTTAGGGGTACCTGGTGGCCCAGTCAGCTAAACATCTGACTTTGATTTCAGCTCGGGTCATGATCTCACGGTTCATCAGATCGAGCCCTGTGTTCAGGGCTCCATGTTGACAGTGTGGAGCCTGATTGGGATTCTCTGTCTCCCTCTTTGTCTCTGCCCCTCCCCAACTCACCCTCTCCCTCTCCCTCCATCTCTCTCTCTCAAGTAAATAAATAAACTTAAAAAAAAGAAGTCTTTTATAAATTCTAGTCCCTAAGGTTATGTATTTTTATTGTTTTTTTTAAAAAATAGTAGCATTTTAATTCCGTAATAATTAGTAGTAACATCTATCTAGTCATGGCTTGGTCTTTCTGGTGACCCACCCCAATCCAGGGTTCTCCAAGAGTTGCCTCTTAGAGAACAAAATATCCAGCCATCACCCAGGAAATCCCTAGAGAAGGAGGAGTTCTGTCTCAGGAACCAAGGTCAAAGAGCAAATATCAGGACAAAAGATGCACCTGGTTCTCTAATCATTATGAAATTACAAGGGTTTTATGGGATCTGTGCTAGGAACCAGGGACAGAAACCAAGGTATATATTTTCCATTATTTCATATCCCACCCCAAATCTCTGGCCACAGACTCCTCACAGCATGCTCAAAAGATAGTGGCATGTGGTCAGAATTGCATGTAGTCATTAATAATTCGTCCAGTTCATCATCACCTGATAGGAAGAGTGTCTCCGTGCGCAAGGCCACTCGGGGTTCCATTTGGCCTTGTCGGGTTCCCCAAGGCAGGAGTGGTCTCAGCAAACCCATGGCCTCACCCTTTCAGGCATCTGTTACCATTGAGCTGAGACAATACTATCTCTTGCTCTCAGCCTCCTTCCACATGTGAGCGTAATCTTGGATTTCCCTCTTGGCACAGGCACTTATTCGCTCTTACCTACAGCTACTGCTCCCTTCTGCTCGGCATTTTTACGCAAACGGTTCCACCTTTGGGAGGCACTTCGGGTTCCTAGGTTCCGTGCTGGTCTAGATTGCAGGCAATGCTGGTCTGGCGCTGAGTCTAGCAGCAGTCCGCTCCTGGGCAGAGCGTGTAAGTTGGCAAAGGTGCAGGACTCGTGGGCTATTCTCGCCACCAGGCAACACAGCCGCCTTCGCCGTCGGCTCCAGCTGTGCCAGGTGGGGTAAAGGCACATCCTGTTCCATCAGGCCCTTAGAAATTGCGACACAAATGTTTAAAACATTTATTTGCTTTGGGGAGAGCGCAAGCAGGGGAGGCGCACAGGGAGGAGGACAGTGAATCTGAAGAGGGTCGTGCACGGACAGTCTGAGGGCAGTGAGCCCGACGTGGGGCTCGAACTCACAAACCGGGAAGTCACGACCTGAGCCGAAGTCAGACGCTCAACCGAGGGAGACACCCAAGTGCCCCCTGACATAAATGTTTAAAAACATAGTAACAACGGCCAGCTTAGGAACCAGTACTGTCTCTGGCATCTACAGCTGCAGCCCAGTCCTGTGGCCACTCCCATCAGGCATGGGGGGGGGGGGGAATAAAAGTTGAGGTGATCTGGGGAAGAAAGAAGGGAAAAAAAAAATAAAATCATTATCCCAGCAATCTCTCCTCTTAGCAAGAACTACATGGCATTGCCAGTCACCCTGAGGGTGTGGGAACTTCCCAAAGGTAAAAAGCTGGGAGAGAGCAGACTTAGCTGATGTCCTGTGACTTACCTGATTCCTTTCCTCAATTCCTTTCCTCACTTCCTTTTCTCCTGCTTTCCTCCGTGAAAGCAGCGGGGAGGATGTGAAATTGCCTCTCTGTGTACGTTCTTGCCAGGAACCCTGTTTCCAACCTCCAAAGGACTCTTGAGTCCTTGGAATAATCAGTCCTTAATAGCGGTCAGGGCTTTTTCTTACTCTCGGCCAGTAGAGGTTCACTAGTCACCGAGTGGAGGTTCCTGGTGTCTAGGAGAACGTCTGACCTGTGGGGATGGGTCTGGTGACTCCCGGGTCTAATCAGATGTCAGGGAGCGGAGGAGTCGCCTGGTCTGACCTGCTGCTCTCAGGACAGCCTTCAGCTGGGGCTGGGATCCCACCAGAGCGGCAAGAGCCCTCAAATGTGTCTGCAGAGGATACAGAATGTTCTGTCACATTCCATCCTTTGAAGTTTCGAAGCCAGACAATAACAATAGAATGAAGTGCCAGAAAGCACCCTGTTCTGTGATCATTTTATAAAAAGGGCCTCTGGTAAGCAGAGCAAATCACTCAGATACTTTATATTTACGAGTCATGGAAGAGGCGATGTTGGAAAAATAAAGACGGTCCCCGTGTCAGGGAAGCAACAATAACAACACCAGAAACGCCTCGTTTTCCTCAGAGACAAGCAAATCTGTGGAGACGGAGGGAGAGACTCATCTTTGAGGAATGTTACAAAAGATAATCCGTCAGAGAAGAGAAAACTTTTTTCTGTTCCTGGGGTGGGTGGGGTGGGGGAAGGGGTGTGAAGACTTAGAAGTTGCTACCCAATTGCTTGTGTAGCCTCCTGCCTTTTGAGTGTCACGATTTAGATCCATTTAAAAGGATTTATTTGAAAGGAGCTTCTTATACCATAGGGGCAGTTTCTCCCTCTCTCTCTCTCCCAGCCTTTGTAAATGAACAAAGTAGCCACTTGTCCCCACACGGGGTGCAAAGAGAGGCTTGGTGTGGGTTTTACTGTCCATTCAGGCTCTGTTTTCAGCTGGCTGTAAGTGAAATCTTTAGAAACCTCACAGCGGGAATCCTTTGCTTGGGGCAGGGGCTGGGAGGGAACTTTGAAAAACCTATTGAAACTCGGAGAGCCTTTGGGTAGAAACTGTTCTTTTTAGACTTCCTCAGGGGCAGTGCAGGGAAATAAACACACACAGGAAGTCATTTAGCCTCTCTGTGAACTTCATGTTGACATTTGCTTACTAAAAAGTTCATCGTGGGTCCTTAAGAAATGTATGTATGTGTATGGATATATAGGAGTTTGTATGTACGCACACATACGTATATGTGTGCATGAACTTTTTTCTCATTCTCTCTTAGTTCAATGTTGGTGACGTGATGCTAAAAATAAAATGAACAATTGGGGGAAGAAAAGAATTACAAAAAATATAGGTGTGGATCCCATTTCTAGCCCTGTTTTAGGAGTCGAAGCTAGATATAGGTTTTAAATATATATATTTTAGGGTTTTTTTAATGTTTATTTTTGAGAGAGAAACAGAGCATGAGTGGGGGAGGGGCAGAGAGAGAGGGAAACAGAATCTGAAGCAGCTCCAGGCTCTGAGCTGTCGGCACAGAGCCTGACAGGTGGCTTGAACCCACGAACCGTGAGATCATGACCTGAGCCAAAGCCGGACGCTCAACCGACTGAGCCACCCAGGCTCCCCTGTAGCTTATATTTCTGAATAAGTTTTTAACAGTTTGCCGATCGCCATCTCTCACACATACTTTGTCATGTTCTCTGCTAACTGGTTGACCCCAAATATCTTTTTTTATGTGTAATACTTGGTTCATGTTTTTTATGTTTACTTATATGATGCCTGCTATGGACTCTTCAGTGAAGTGTCACTGAATCCCTAATATCAACCGGAAATGCGGAGTTAAAAAGGCAAAGGAGAAGAACAATAAGTACACTTTACGGGTGAAAATGAAGGTACAGGGACAGAGGGAAAGAATACTGATGTCTAAAAAGTGAGGATTTTGTTGTTAGGAAGGGAAATCCATTCCAATGAGTGAAGACAAATGGGGAGTCCCTGGCATGTTTCACAAGATTTCCATGAAACACGGTACAGGCCTGAAGCCCTTGGCCTCTCTCCGCATCCAAATCACATGGTCTCAAACCGACTTCTTTGTGCACATCTGTTCCTTCCACGTCCCACAGTCAGTGGCCATTTAATTGCAAGTTCTTCTCAAGATCGCCTAAGCAGGAAGGAGGGATTTAATATCTGGATATGGTAATATCTTATGGAACTCAGGATCAGGAGTACAGCCAAGTGTTGCAAGAGACTAGAGCCAAAAACTACAAAAGTCATCCAGAACTGAAATATTCCTTTCATCTCCTTTAAGCAAGAGTGTCACTTACCTCTCGTCTCTGTTACTATGCGTAGGTTCTTTTTCTCCCCTGCCCCCCTTACTCACCCTCAGACAGGCTTTGTTTGTTTCTACATTCACACAACCAAACCCCATTTCTTCCTTTACATCACTTCCCAGTTCACATGTCCAGTGGAGATTTATAAGTCATTGAATGGCAGTTCCATATTTCTAGGAGACGTCATCTCATTGGCCCATGTGGGGTCAGGTGACTACTTGGTTCAACCAGACTCAGGTTGCGGGGTTGTGTGGGGGTGGGTTGTGTCACCCAGAATAACCAAGTTCGTATAGGCATGTGCTGTGTTCCAGGAAGACTGGTTGGGCTGGCAAACTAGTGAAACACCTCTACTGCAATAATTATTATAGGACTCTGCTCTATTAGTATATACAGTATTTTCTGTATGTTTCAAAATTATTCATTATAAAGAACAGAAGTTCTCCTTGAGATAACCATAGCAGTACTTTTAGGTTACCATTGGAACATACTTAAAGAAATTTCAATCTAAATTTACTGACTGTATCTGTAGAATTACCTTATAATTTCTTCCTGCTGAGGAGGCCATCCACTAATGGACACAGAGCAACTTTGAAAGGAGGCGTATGTGGGCAGTTGGAGTGGGCTCTCGTGTCATCACTGATTATTGAACTTAAGTTACCTTTAGAGCATTACCATGTGATGATTTTACCAACAGAGAGAGGTGTTTTTGCAGAATAGTGAGTGGTGTGCCTGCCCGCATCTCACAACAGCTTTGTGTTCTTTTGGATCGTTGACTTTATATATTTACGTCAACTTTTACCTATAATAGTTTCTGTCTTAATCTCTGTTTCAGAGTGGTGTATGTGCTTCACTCCTAAGCCTTATTTCTTGGAGAGGACAATTTATTAATCACGTAATCAACCATAGTTCTGTATCCTTTCAATCTTCACTTCTTAGCTTTGTATCTTTATTAGCTGTGTGTCTTTAGGCAAGTTGCCTGAACTCTGTGTGCCCCTCTTTCTTCAGCAAAAGGTGGATAATAACACCTCGGCCATTGGCTTATGCTGAGGATTCAGAGAGACTGTGTATAAAACACACATAGCCTCAAGTGCTCTATAAACATTGCTGCAGTGGTTACTACCATTGTGCTTTACTTTCAGAGAGGTGGACAGGTGGCTGCAGAGGCTGCCACTGGTCACCACATCACATTCTCCCAACCCCATGTCTGGCTCATCTTTGATTTCAACTCAAACCCAGCGGTGATGGAGAGTTTTTATCCACCAAGCACTGACAGCATCCCACCTGAATTTACCTGTGGGTCTCTCCACTCTCTGCCCCAGGCCCTCCTTTGATGCCAAGAGAGTTTATTCTCTCATGTCCAAACATAGCTTGAAAGGGCTGGGCATGATCATTTCCTGGAGGGCCACCCTTACTGAGTGTGGGACAGAAGCGAGTCTACCAGTATTCTAGCCTCTCAGCTTTCAGTGGTTGATTCTGGGTGACATTTTGAACACTTCTCAGAGGTCTCAGCAGAATCCACTGCTTTTTACTTTATAGCATAGATCCCAAGAGCGTACACTTAATAGTTTGTCCTCGTTTTTTGAGCCCGTCTCACTGTTCCTCTCCTCCTGAATTTGGTAATTATCACCCCCGCCCCAAACCAAACCAAACCAAACCAGTCCTTCCTTGCCTTACAATCTGTTTTAGAGATCATCCAAACTAAGATGGTATAAGGGTAGAATAGCTGTGAACAGGACCCTCCCTGGATCTGAATCCACTCAACTTCTTAGTAGTTCTGTATTCTTACATTTTTGAATTATCTCATTTTTTTCTGCATCATTTTATTTGCCTATAAAATGCAGGTGAGAACAGTAGCTACCTTATAGTGTTGTTATGAGTACACATGAGTTGTCAGAGTGTAAATATAAAACATTTAGAGCAGTGTCTGATAAGTAGTAAATTGCATATAAATGCATTATCTTAATATCCCCTTGTAGGACACATTCAGTTGTGTCCAGAAATCTTAGTACTAGCCGTTCCCTTCTTCCTCATTGCGTTTCTTTCTTTTCTTTTCTTTTCTTTTTTTTCCTCTGAGTGCAGCTTCCTTCTGCCCCTCCCTTTATCTTCCTTTTGTTTGCTAGTGCTGACTGAGTAGAGAGAACAGCAAGTGTTCCCTGGAGCTTTGTAATTTCTGGAAACATGTAAGAGGGCCCTTCTTTTGTGCTGTGCTCCATTTTTTCTTGCTCCAACAGCCCTGACCCCTGATCTATTGGCAGACACCAGATGATGCTGCCAGCTCTTGGTTATTCAGAGGTTCTTTATCCAGACTCTTTGCTCTTCTCTCTGGCTGCCTGCCTTTTGGCTGTTAGATACTCCCTGGCATTGCTCTCACAGAGTACACCAAGAAGGGGAAAGAGTGCGAACTCAGACGAGCCAATTATGGGGTCTAGAAAATTAGGACTTTTAGATCACGGGACTTCATGTGTAGCCTCCATATCCATGGGAAATTCAGAATCAGCCTTTTGCAGTGGCAGTGTATTTTTCTTTGAGATGTAAGTAAGGCATAAAATGCACACGTCTCAAGGGTTCAGTTTAATGAGTTTTGCTAAATGTATGCATTCATGTAATGACCACCCAAAATCAGATGGCTAACATTTCCATTACCCTAGAAGATTACATTATTCCCCTTTCTAATCAATCCCCTTTCACTCCCCCAGCAACCACTTTCTGATTTCTATTATTATATGTTTTCCTCAGCTTGCACTTCCTATAAATGAAATCATACATGCCTGTTCTTCTATTCCTGGTCTTTTTTTATTTGGCACAATCTTGAGATTCATCCATGTAGTTGTGTATATCAGACATTTGTTCTATTTTATTGCTGAGTAGTATTCCATTATATGAATGTACTTTTTTTTTTTTTTTTTAACCATTCTCCTGTTGATAGATATTTCAATAGGTTTCAGATTGGGACTATTATGAACAAGACTGCTATCTACATTCTTATAAAGGTATTTTTGTATAAATCTATTTTCATCCGGGGTATATAACTAGGGATAGAGTTGCTGGATCATAAGTAGAAATATGCTTACTTTTTAAAAATGTTTAATTTTTGAGAGAGAGAGTGCACATGGGGGACAGGCAGAGAGAGGCGGGGACACAGGCCCCAAGTGGGCCCTGTGCTGACAGCATAGAACCTGATGTGGAGCTCAGACTCATGAACCATGAGATATGGCCTGAGCTGATGGACGCTAAACCAACTGAGCCACCCAGGTGCTCCTAGAGGTATGCTTAATTTTCTATGAAACTACCAAAACAGAGGCCATTCCATTTTAACCTGACAATGTTTCATTTCCTCAATAACCTTACCAACATTCAGTGTTTTCAGTGGTTTTAGTTTTAGCCATTTGCCTGGGTATAAACTGGTACCTCATTTATATTTTCCTGATGACTCCTGATTTTGAGCACCTCTTCACTGTGCTCACCAGCCATCCCAATATCTTCTTTTGTGTGTTTTTCTTTCAAGTCCTTAATGGTAGTGTAATTAAGCCAATTTGACCAATATTTTTGAGCCCCTGCTATCAGTCATGCGAAAGGAAAATGCAAATGTCTGGGGTTTTATAGCAGATGCAAAGAATTTCAAGGAGTTATCTACCTAGCATGGATGCTATTGAGGCTCTGTCCATACTTTCTTGGCACTTACTTTCTCAGAGCATTTCCACAATCTCATGGGACTCTCTACATGAGAACTTCCTTTTGGCTTGTGTGTAGGGCAGGCCAGGTATGCTGGGTGATAATGCTCCCCGGAACAGCCCTTAGCCAACGATGAATGGCAATCAAAGGTTAAGTACTCCAGCTTCCTTCCCCTTTCAGTAAGATAACTCTGAAATGTAGCCTACACTGTCTCCCAACGCCTCCCACTGGAACAGAATTCTTAACAGTAAAGACTGATTCAATGATGCAAATGGATTGTCACATTTCCTATTCTCCTACTGATTTTCTCTAGAATCACTTCCCAAATGAATTACTTACACTCAAGTTCTTGCATTGTGATCTCCTTCCGAAGAAACACAATCAACACACCTATCCCCAAAGATGTATGTTGGGACGTATGAACTGTCATATGAGAGACAAATTAGGGTATTTGGTGAATTATACTGATGAAGTCATGACATTCATTTTCTGGGTACCACACAAATCAAAGAGCTAGATGAATATGGCAGAAAATCAGTAATGTCAGTGCCCTTTAGAAGCAAAAGTCCCTATGGGTTGGTGGCCAAGGGTTGAAATAGGTTTTTCAGAAAAGGTGGAGTCTGCTAGGGTCATGTGAACTGAGAGAAGGGGAGGCCATTCTAGGAAGGAGATAGGTGTGACAGACACACACATGTTGTTTGAAGTAGCAATCTACCCAGAGCTTGAGATTATATAGAAAGGAGCAAAAAATAAACCTCACATTGTTGGCTAGGATCAAATTAGAAAGAATGTGCAATGAGACTAGGAATTTTGGATTTCGTCTTATAGGGCATGGAGAACCGCTGACCATTTTCCATGAGGGAGTAACACCATAAAATCAGGTTTCTGGGAAAACTAATCTAGTATCATTGTAGAGGGTTAAATGAAACTTAAGGTAAAAGGTTATTGTAGTTTTAGTGACTCTGATATAAACTGATAAAATCCTAGAACTCTTATTTGTAATAGGAATGGAAAGGACAACATCAATTCAAGACCTACTGAAGAGATTCAATAGAATTGGGTGGCACTGATAATGGGCTGGAGGACAAATAAATGAGTCACAGTCCTTCTAAAGGGTGAAAGCAGTTGGTTTCAAAATAATGCCATAATATTCACAGAAATAAAGAACTTGTGGGGTGGTGAAATTTTAGAATAAAATAATAAATTCATTTAATTTTATACACAGTAATTTAAACTTTGGTTCCATTTGTGGTGATTGATAGTTATACATACATATCCAGAAGATATTTTAAGATTTGGGACTAGGATTTGGGAGAGAGTTTATACTATTAAATTACATCAGAGAGTCGTCTTCTAAGAAGTAATACTTAAAGTTTTGACCATGAATAAGATCACAAAGGAGAAAAGTTAATAGAATGAATAGCACAGAACTGAAAATTACCCCCTGGCCAAAAGAAAAAAAAAAAAAAAAAACAACCCACCAAAAACCAAAAAACCTAATTTAGGGAGAGCAAATAGAAAGATAAGGAATCAGGTGAGACAGGAAGGTACAGTCAGAAGGGTCAAGGAGTCAAAGGAAAAGATGATTGCAGTGATCAGGAGATTAACACTATTAGAGCCTTCCAAGGTCAAGGAAGATGAAGACTCCTTGAGCTGCCAAAAAGGCAGTATTCATGATCTTGACCTCATTAGACTCTCAACCAGGTTGGAGAGCTGAAATTTACATATAGAGGGAACAATACAAAACAACATAATCACATGCTAATGTGTGTGAGCCACACTGTGAGGGTTGTGTGAGAGCCAGAAGGCAAGGACAGTAAGCTAGAGGCATCTACAATGGAACCAAGTACAAGCTGTAACTTGAGTGTGAGTTTTGTAAAGGAGGGAGAACAAAGGATTTGCAGGAGGAAGACCACCATGGATAAAATCCTTGAACAGAGACAGATGTTATGTTGGACCATAATTAAACTAAGAGATGAGAGTATTTATAAACTTATGTATACACAATTTCCAAGAATTTTAAGGTCCCTGAGCTGATCTTAATGTGAAAACAGGTAACGGAACTGACCATATTTAGCCTTGAAGGAGTTACCCATACAATCAACTAAGCTAGTCAGAGTGATTAATGTTAGTGACCATAGATGCAGAGCAGAAACCAAGACACCTTTGGGTCCAAAGGTAGTTTTGTAGGTGAGTTCATGTAGTCTTTGAAGGGTAGTATATATCATATAAATAACATATTTTCTTTTTTTTTTAATTTTTAAAAGTTTATTTATTATTGAGAGACAGAGCATGAGTGGGGGAGGGGCAGAGAGAGACGGAGACACAGAATCCAAAGCAGGCTCCAGGCTCTGAGCTGTCAGCACAGAGCCCGATGCGGGGCCCAAACTCACGAGGTGCGAGATCGTGACCTGAGCCGAAGTCGGACGCTTAACCAACTGAGCCACCCAGGTGCCCCTAAATAACATGTTTTCTAATGCAAATACAGAGTGTTCATACTTAAGACCACATAAGAAAATCCTAATTTTATAGCAGTCCGTTATTGCTTCCCCAACAGGTTTTTACCCCAAGGAGGTATACAGCAGTGTATAAACATTGCATTGCTGTACCTGTACATCTCATTGAACTATTGAACACCTGGATAGTGTACATGGTCAGGCTGAGAAAGAGAGTGGAGACAGATAGTCAAATAAACTTGTCTACCTCAACAAGGGTACATTCTCCAGGTTTGGGTTTAAATATTTTAAATTGTTTACCAGTAAATCATTGGTTTCAGTTTTCTTTTCACTTTCCAAATATCTTGAGGCTCTTGTGAAACAGCCCTGCCTAGTGCCTTCCAGTTGCCAAGGTCTTTCCTTTCTTTCAGTTACTCCAAGATGCCCAAACTTGTCTTCAGAAAAGTCATTCCTCTAAGTCTCTAGTGGTATCGAAATCCAGCCTAATGGGAAAACACAATTGCGGATAGAAGTTTCTTCCCACTAGGTTTCCTGAATATAATGGCAATGAGATTAGCACATTTTCCCAGTGATTGAGTTGGCATGTGCCCATGGATTTATGAATAGAATTTAGTGCACAAGTTACTTTGCTACTGGGGTAAGTAGCTATGGCAATTTGATGATAGAAAGCGTTCTGTGAAAAGAAACTACTGTATCCCTTATATGCTCTGGTAGTTTGAGGACAAAGAAAGAAGATACAAGTGTGTTTTGTGTTCAGTTCATTGTACCCTATATATAATTATGAGAAACCACATATATTTAACATTTGGCATTTTGATGGAAAGTTTCCTATTTCTGTGTTTTTAATTACATTGATATGGCTGGTTGGAGGCAAATGACAATTTCAAGTCCTTCATTTTTCTGCCTTTAGGTAGTGCAGTGGTGATATGTTGGAATATTGTGCATATTTGTGCTGATGCCTCCCACAGGAAAGTGATAGATTCGTGGCATTTGAAGACCATTTAGAGTTAGGGACAAATATGTCTCCATCCAGTCCTCGTCAACCAAGATTTTTGTTTACTGCATTTGGGTAAGGTGAGCAGTGAATTTCTAAGGTGAATGCTGTGATAAAAGGACATTTATGTAATTGACAGTGTCCTTGCTGCCATTGCCGCTAAAACACATCTCGTTGCTGACCGATGGAGCTGCATGTCGCCACGAGGGGAAAAAATCCTGTTTTCGCTAATCCAGTTAAAATTCGTGATCCAGTTAAAATTAACAGTGAGAAAATACTTGTATCCTAGTCAGAACAATATGTAATGCCTCCTCTTAAGAATTCAGCCATTTCCTGGGGCGCCTGGGTGGCGCAGTCGGTTGAGCGTCCGACTTCAGCCAGGTCACGATCTCGCCGTCCGTGAGTTCGAGCCCCGCGTCGGGCTCTGGGCTGATGGCTCAGAGCCTGGAGCCTGTTTCCGATTCTGTGTCTCCCTCTCTCTCTGCTCCTCCCCCGTTCATGCTGTCTCTCTCTGTCCCAAAATAAATAAAAAACGTTGAAAAAAAAAAAAAAAGAATTCAGCCATTTCCTGAGGCACCTGGGTGGCTCAGTTGGTTAAGCATCTGACTTCAGCACAGGTGGTGGTCTGTGAGTTCGAGCCCCTCGTCAGGCTTTGTGCTGACAGCTCGGGGCCTGGAGCCTGCTTTGGATTCCATGTCTTCCTCTCTCTCTGTTTTTCCCCCACTTGCGCGCGCGTGCGCTCGCTCTCACTCTCGCTCTCTCTCAAAAGTAAAGATTAACAGATAAATAAATAAAATAATTCAGCCATTTCCTTAACCAGTGGAGACCTGTGCTGCGGTCATACCAGAGTGCATGCCGCTATATATAGTAGACTTGGGTTCTATGCAGAGCTGTCTTTACATTGCCTTTCTTTCTTCTTGATAGTCTAGCTCCACGGTGAGAGCCTATCAAACTAGTAAGTCACGCGTGACCATGAGCCCTGGCTTCAGCTCTCAGTGGAACAGCAGCCAACCAGCCTGGAATACATACTCCTTTCCAAGAGCAAGCTTGCACTATCAGTCCCATGCCAGCTACACCTATTGTACTGGACACCCTGCTGTAAGTACCCCGTTTTTCTGTATTTAGCAAATTGGATGCTTTATGCAGGTACATTTGGAACCCAGACTTGGTATCTGGCTATTAATTGGGCAATTTCTCCAATGCTGTGACCCTTGTAAGGCAAGAATATGCTGCTGTTGAGTAAGAGATGAACAACAGAGAACATCTTAAGTTCAAATGACATGTGTTTGAATGATGCTGGCTGAACTTTGATGTTGCATTTAAAGGTATTTCTAGGTGAAATAGGTTGGCAGACCTTTTGGAGTGCGTTGGTGTGGAGGCTGAATATATGTATGACACTGGATTTGTTTTCTGGCTTCCTTCTGGCTGTTGCCTATGACTTTAGTTGGCTGATTTTGCACTGGGAGAGGATGTCTTTCAAAATGGCCTGGAGGAGTCACTGGCGTCTGTATGTCCCCACTTCTGTCAATGGCCTTGTTGATATGGTTTAAATAGGTATGAACATAGAGATATAAATCCATCAGTAGAGTAATTCCCAGTTACTGCTACACAGAATCTGAGCTTGTTGGCATAGATGACTCAAAGGGCAGGATGGATAAGCCTTTAGTGGGGAGGAGTAAACTCATGGGATTTGAGACCCTTTTAGAATAAGGTACCTGTTTCTGCCATTGTGTTTTCCTGCAGCTCAATCCAGTCCTCATAAACTAAGATTTTTGTTATCACAAATTATAGTTGTGTAACTGGAAGAGATTATGAGGCATGTGATAAGTAAACCTCTGTTTACTGCTAAAAATTCCAACATAAGGCTTGAGTAGTGAGAGACCTTCAGAAGGGAGTCACGTATGCTTCTCATAGTAGCCCCTTTCCTTGTCGGTAACTAGAGGTGCGGTTTCTCCAGCCATCCCAAAGGGCCGCCGTAGACGCCTGCTCTTGGGCTATCCTTTTGGCATTTCAAGGTTATGGAATTAAAGAGTGTCCTGAGCTTCAAAATGAGAGAATGTATCTTAAATATCGTGTCATAAAGTCACTTTAAAGAAGATTCAAAGAATCTACTCAAAAGGTAAATTGGTATAACTTTGTTAAAAGGTGATTTGGAAATAACGATCAAAATTTAAATTGCATATACCTTTGACTCAGTAATTAAACTTTTGGCACTTGATTGGACATGTACAAGGATGTATGTGCAAGGACAATGTAGCAACATTTTTGAAATTACATGGAAAAGGGACCTAAATAACCCTCATTAACTTTCAACAAAAATGTATTTAACATTATCAGGCATTTATTATATTCTGGCATCCTCCTAGGTGAAGGAGGCCCAGGAGTGAACAAAACCAAGTCTTGCTGTCCAGGAGCTTCCATCCTAGGAAACCGAGAAGCTAGCAATTACCTAAGTAAACATATGAATAAATAAAAATAAGCAAACAAATGAGAAAAAAATGTACAGTGCTGTTAGATGCTACACAAAGGCTCAGAATTGGTTGAAATGATGAAAGAATGACTGAATGCTTACATGAGCTGTATAGTCAGCCATGTCCTGAGTTGGGAGGACAGGTTTTATCGGTGATCTGAATAAAAAAGAGACAGAGCTATGCAGAGTTCAGGAGGAAGAGCATTCCAGGCTGAGGGGGCAGTATGAAGGTCCTGAGGCGGGAATAAGCCTGAATGTTCATTGTATACACAGAGGGAACACCGGTGTTTCTGGAGCTTAGCTGAAATAGAACGAGATAAAGTTAGAAAGAAAGACAGGGGTGAGAGCTGGTAGTACTTTGTTATCCAGAGTAACGAGTTTGTATTTTATTTAAGTACACTGGGCCATTGGAGTATGTTAAGCAAGGAAATTATATGACATAATTTAATTGTTTTAGGACTCCCTCAGGCCTCTGGGTGAAGAAATCCTGATAGAGGAACAAGAAGGAAATCCAGGAGTCAAATTACGAGAGTATTTTACACACATACACGCACACACACACATGCACATGCACATTGTGCATATACGTATGTGGTTACTTCTGTAGAATACAATTGAAGTTCTGCGGTAAGAGGAAGATTAGCTTTTTCATGTATATCCTTTAGTCTATTTTATGTTCAAAATATATGCAACATGGTTTTTATTATGCAAGCACAATAAAAATAGTTATGAAATATGTTTTTCATAATAAAAAACAAGTTGCATATATTTGGCAATAAAATTTCCTTTGGTAACCAGTTCCACGTCTAAAATGTCTCATTATCTTTTCAGTCATTATTTGTCAAGCCAGATTATGACAAACATATTTTAATGAAATATTTCAAGTCATGTTCATATTGGCCTCAAGGTCATGTAAAGGTAGCTGATATTTATTGAGCACTTAATATTTTCTAAGCTCCATACTAAGCACCTTTATAGGTATTACATAGGTATATATATTCAAAATGGCCCTAGGTGGTAGGTACTATTATTGTTATTTCAAAGATTAATGAAGTGAAGCTCAGAAAATCGAGAACCTTGCTCAGAGTTGTACACGTAGTAGTGGGACCTGAGAGTCAAACGTTGGCCGTTTAGCCTCCAACAAGTAGTCTTATCCACTGCATTAAATACAATATATTTATACTCCTTGTCATTGAGTCCCTTTGTCTTTATTCACATGCTGAGGACAGTGATTTTACCCCTGATAGAACTCTTTGTAATTATTTAATTTTAAATGTACATGTTGCTCCTCAGAGAAGTACTTGTATGTATAAAACTCGATTTCAGTGCTGGGGGTAGGAATAACGAATAGTGCTGTCCTATCTTGGAAACCATTAGGATAATTACAGGATGTCTAGGTATTTTTTGTGCTTTAAAATCCAGAAGCTGATACTTTCTTTTGTCATCCTGCTGAGAGTAAAGTGTGGAAAGTAGAAGGAAAAGACTAGAAAATTCTTTAAAAAAAAATAGTCATGGGTGTTGTACTTCTTAATTTTAAGGCCTACTTGACATTCTTCCATTATTCCAACATTTAAACTTTTCCTTCAAATTTTCCTCCCATGTCTGATCAGATAGCATTAAACTCTTGACTCCAGGACCAGGCCCATTTAGCTCTCCTACCATCTTGGAAAAAGGAATCGTATCCTTTGAAAATGAACCAGAAGTTGTGTACAGGTTCACCAAAAGCTGGGTTATACTGACAACATCCAGAGATGTTGGCCACCTTGTAATTTTCACTAAGGTCCCTATTGCAAGCCAAATAACCAGAGAAATATTTTGGGATCCAAAATGTGAGAGTAGATTCCATAGTTGACATGCAGCCATAAGATTCACAGAGGTTTTGTGGTTAAAACCACAAAAACATTTTTTGTCTGAATAGATTGCCAGTGATTTTCTTGAGTCATAAAATTTAGTAGCCTTTAATGAAGCTATAAATGCTCAGCCTGCCTCGTGAGATTCTGGCCCTTTCTTCTGAGTTACTAGTTTGAGGATTTCTGGGCTCCTAACCCATTTCCTGGGGCTAAAGGAAGTCAGCCAGTGTGTTGTGTGTGTAGTCAATAGATATGACTCAAGGAGCTCCCTTTCTCTCTCCCTTTCTCTTCCCTGCTACTGAGGAATGCTGATACCTTCCTGGTTAGTTAACTCGAAATTGGCAACCTATAGAATTTTAGAAAACATTCGGCCTCTCCCTGACCAAGTAAGGATTTTCTCAGAGCCCTGTGATACATCACTGTATTAGTTTCCTATGGCTGCTGAAACGAATCACCACAATCTTGGGGGGCTTAATACTCATTTACTCTTCTGCAGTCTGGAGTTTGGAACTGGGTGAAATCAAGATGTTGAAGGAGCTTCTAGTTGAGAATTTGTTTCTTGCCTTTTCCAGCTTCTAGAGATACCTCCCTTGCATACTTTGGCTCATGGGCCCTTCTTTCATCTTGAAGGTCACCAGCAAAACATCTTCAAATCTAATTCTGCCTTTTCTTCACACTGTCCTCTCTACCTGTAACCACCTCTCTCTCTGCCTCTCTTACAAGAACACTGTGGTTCCATTTAAGGACCTGCCCACATAGTCCAGGAGCATCTCCATACCTAAAGATCCCTAACTTGATGACATTTGCTGAGTTCCTTTTGCCATATAAAGTAACACTCACAGGTTCCTGGGATTAGGCTGTGGACATCTGGGTGGACTGTTGTTCAGCCTACCACAGTCATAATACAGTGTCAAATGGCTAATTTCTTAACCATTAGGTAATTATTTAGAGTTTCCAGAAATGGATGAACCTTCTCACTAAGGGGAATCACGTCAGAAGGTTTTTTTTTTTTTTTTTTTTTTTTTGTGACAAAGGACAGAAATGGATACCCTATAGCAATTCAGAATTAGTCACATTCACTAACATGTTTGATTTTTCTGAAATCCACTGTTTTTCCCCTTCCAAAATGAGGTGATAAGTATCCCCTTGAGAACCCCTCCAATACATATGTTAAAAGAAAATGTGAATACAAGGTTATTAAACCTCTACTCGTGTTTAACCCACTGCTCTAGTAAATGAAGAAACCATATCCAGGCATCTAGGATGGTCTCTTCAACATGGGATATAAAATGGTAAAATGCAATGTTCAAAATATTCCAGCAGTGCAGCAGTATAACTGATAATATAAGTCAAATATTATATGTATCATACTCTTTATTGTCTAAGGAAACGAATGATATATCATGTGAATTTCTTACCTAGTCATATTATTTGTAATATGTTTCATTCATAAAATCATTCTAATAACTTCCCAGTAGTATACTTACTGATGTGCTGCTTTTGATCTTTCATTTGATACTTTTGTCAGCAGCTAAATGATAATTCTGTTTGCTTCCTTGACTTGATGTAGGGAATCACATCACATTTCCCACAACGTGTGAATCCTTAGCCATGAAGTAATCATGTGAATCACAAAAGAAGGGGACTCATTGGGCTGCCTCGTGTACTAGTTGTCTGCTCCCCCTGCATTTGCTCCCCACTTGGGCCTTTTTCTTCTCACCTGAAATGATATTATCATGTGGGTAATTCCACAGAGACGGAGAGAGGGACGGAGGAAGTGGGAAAAGAGGAAAAGTAGATGGCAGTGATCTGATCTCCACTACTGAGGTCAGGAGCCTGCGTATTGGTTTCTTTTTCTCTGATGAGGAGACACAACATGCCGCTACACCCTCCTTGAGGCGAAGCAGGAGACCACTTGGGCCAACCACCAGCCAGTGACCAGGTAGAGCCCGGTTCATACTGGAGACAAAGCAGAAAGGGCTAAAGAAAAGCAGAGCGGAAGAACCTAAAAAAGTAGTAGGAGTATGCTCAGAGGTTGATGCTGCCTGGAGGTAGTGGAAGCTTCTAGATCCTGTCTCTCTTTCACGAAAAGAGTGGTCAGGTAGAGGAAGAAGGGTGTGCAGCCTGGTGCAAGACAGAGGGTGGAGACACAGCACCGTCCTGCTAGAGGACTCTCTTTTTTAGTCATTGAATAGGTTTCCAGGAGATTCCCTTCCTGGAAACTTGTCTACGAAGCACAGGGCCAACTCTCTTTCTTCATAAGGTAAATTGTTAAATAAAACACAGGTCTCACAAACCTGTCAGAGGGGACATTATCCCACAGTGAAGGCGTTTGCTGTCTATATCCATGACAACTGTGTGTCCATGGCTGTCAGTAACCCTACTATCAGCTTCTGGACCCAGACCCTACTTCTCCCCATGGGGAATGACAAACGTTTCTTTTGGAAGCTTAAAGAAGACATTGGGAGAAGTTGCAAGTCTCATTTCTGCTATATAAGGATATTTATGCCTCCGTGCTGCCCACCAACTTTGGAAATAAATAGCAAGTCCTCTGTAAGAGATTCCCGAGCTCCGTGTCCAGTAGCCATGCCACCAGGTTGTCTTGGAATCACAGTTTGCTTGTGTGTGGTTTTTGAAATGAAACACAAATGCTCAGATTTGGATTATTGATTATTTTTATTGGTTATTCCAATTACTGTTCCTCTGTTGAATAATGTGTATGGCAGGGTTTCAATAGTTTAGCGACTGGTATGGCTGGATGCTAGCTTAATAATAGATCTATACAAACTTTTGGGGCTATGGAAAACTTTTCAAAGAGTACAGAAAATGGATAATTATCAGTGAGATAATGACCAGATATTCAGCTTCCAAGAATACTCTTTTGTAAACTGATTTGCCTGATAGCTTCCTAGTGTTCTCATAGCTAGGGTCATCATATATCCCCATTTTCCTGGTTTATGCTTATTTTTTAGAGTAGTTAATAGTGTCCCTTTTCATTGTCAAAAATGGTCAGGATTGGAAAATACATTATATGGTCTCCGTACCATAGCGCTTTACAAAAGAAAGTATATTTCTTGCACATAAATCTTATTTTGGTCTGTTGCTTCGAGGTATAAAAACTTCCCAGAGGGGGCACCAACAAAGGAGACACCTCATGTAATGATTAATCAGGCACCATAAACCATGGGGCGTCCAGTATTTCCAAGCTGTACATATATCTCTGTGCTGAGAGAAAAGAATAGTGTATCATGGTCTGGAACTTACATCCTTTGTCATTATTTAAACTCGTAATAAAACTTTTAGATAACCAGAGATGGGAAAGAGGGTATGTGATTTTTCAAAATTGTTATAGGAATATGTGAACGGTTTGAAGTTTACTACTCGATAGTATTTTTTTCCTAAACTTCTTTTTTGTGGGGGGGGGGGTCTGCTTATAGTGAAAGAAGCTTCCCACATCTCAGAACTCCGGTTGCCCCAATTCTTGCTCAGATTCTCCAAAGGCCAGAAGATTATGTATCTCTGCACATCTGTATCTCTTTCACATTATGTCAGTTCTAAGGCTGTCACCCATCTCTACCCCACCATGTACACACACACCATTTCCTACAAGACTACATATACAAAGCAGATAATAACATTACCGTTATTGAAGTTGGGTTAAGGAATATCGTTGCTTGGGATTCTTTTGCTGCAGAAACCATAATCTGCAACGAGCAATAGCTTCAAAAAGGTAGGTGAATGTTAACTGTCTTGATAAAAAGTCTAAGTGTAGAGGTGCACATTTCTATTTGCCAGTATGGCTGCAGTAATCTCTGCAGTGTGACGTTGCTGTTCTCCCACCCTCTTCTTTCGGTCGGCCTCATGTTGTGACTCACTTCAATCCCATGTAAATATGGTGGAAGGGGTGCTGCAGCACCTTGCAGACCAAGGTCAGAAAAGCTCATGTAGCTTCTATCTGGCTCTTTTGAAGAGCTTAGTTTCTGAATGCTGTCAGGACACTACCTTTCTGAACCCGGCTACCATGTGGTGAGGAGACCCAACCACAATGGAGAGGCTTTGTGGAGGTACTCTGGTCAATAGTTTCGGCTGAGCCCAGCTTTTGAGCCTTCTCAGCCCCCCTGCCTGAATTGTCAGTGAAGAAGCTTCCGGATGACTCTACTCTCTAGCTGCTTGAGGTACTTCGAGGTATTTGTGCCTTCCCATCTAAACCATGGGAAACAAACTGTGTTCTGTCCAAATTCCTGACCCTCAGAACCATAAGCATAGGAAATGGTTGTGGTATTAAGTCACTAAACCTGGGATAGTTTCTTACTAAGCAGTGGTAACTGGAACAGTAGGTATTTCCAAGTTTGATGCTGCTATAGACCAGCACTGTCAGGGAGATAGGCTCTGTCTTTTCTCTTTAAAGTAGGAACATGATAAGGTACTTCCTGAGGTCATTGTGAAAAGTTAATGAGATAATGCATATAAAGCTGTTTAGCACAAGTTTATCCTTTATAAATCAGTTAATAGATAGAAGCTATATTAAAATAGGAAAAAATGGGGCACCCAGATAGTTCAGTCTTTTGAGCACCTGACTTCGACTCAGGCCATGATCTCACAGTTTGTGAGTTCGAGCCCCACGTCGGGCTCTGTACTGACAGCTCAGAGCCTGGAGCCTGCTTCGGATTCTGTGTCTCCCCTTCCCCCCCCCCCCCCCACTCAGTCTCTTTCTCTCTCAAAAAGAAATAAACATTAAAAAAATATTTTTAAATAGGAAAAAAATCAATTTTTATTTGTATCATTAGAAAAGGCTTACAGACAGACTCCCAATTTGCACTATTTGGAATGGATTTTTATTTTAGACCCTGGGACTCAAGATTCAAATTATTGAAAGCCCCTCAGGTACATGAAGACTTATTCATGTCTCCCTGGAAATTTCAACTTTGCTCTCTACTTCGCTGTTAAGCATCTATGCTTTAGTGGACCAAGACCGGTAAGACATTACAAGTTTGCCCAGAGTTGGTCATTTGTAGTGAAGCCTAAGATCACAGTGTTTGTTTCATGTGGTTTTTCTCCCCAAAGGCAATGTTTCCATATAAAATGGAGTATACCGTTCTGCTTCTCTCTCTTCACCTTTATTTTTCGCACATGGTTGGAAGAGCTGGAGTTTCCTCTGGCACATTTCATGTGGTTCCTAGCCATGATGGTCTCCTCTCCTGTTTTCTGATAGTCCCTTGCCTCATCTCAATAATGCATGACTTGACATTACTTAATTCTAAGTATCCAGAACAGGTGTTTTGGGAAATAGATTCCACCATCCATCCCGGCTTAGTCCATACCTCTTGCATAGAAATTTGGGTTTTGTAACATATGCTTGGAGCTGCAGTCAGGATCTCCCTCTGCTCAGTCCTAACCCTGACCGCTCTTGTAAGCTTGACTTGTAAAAATCCTCTGACTCGATAATTTTTAAAAATTAACATGAAAATTGATTAAATGCACCATAACATTTAATTTTAAAATCATTGATAAAATATTACCTTATAGAAATAAATTATTTTCAAAGACTTTAGTAGGCAGCACGAGATCTTGCCACATTTACAGTTTGGTTATAACCACTGGGGTGAAATTAACGGGGTATCTGTGTGGCTCAGTCAGTTAAGCATCTGTCTTCAGCTCAGGTCATGGTCTCGTGACGGTTCATGGGTTTGAGCCCTGCACCAGGCTCTGTGCCTGGAGCCTGCTTCAGATTCTGTGTCTCCCTCTCCGCCCCTCCCCCACTCACACGCTGTCTCTTGCAAAAAGTCAATAAACATTAAGTTTTTATTTTTTTTTTAAATTCCAGTATAATTAACATACAGAGTTATATTAGTTTTAGGTGTGCAATATAGCGATTCAATAATTCTATACATTACTCAGTGCTCATCATGGAGCAGTGTACTCTTTAGTCCCTCTCGTCTATTTCACCTATCCCTCTGCCCCCTCCCATAACCATGTTTGTTGTCTGTAGTTAAGAGGCTGTCTCTTTTTTTCCTTTGTTCATTTGCTTTATTTCTTAAATTCCACTTATGACTGAAATCGTATGGTATTAGTCTTTCTCTGACTCATTTCACTTAGCATAATCCCTGTAGATCCATTCATGTTGCTGCAAATGGCAACATTTCATTCTCTTTTATAGCTGAGTAAGATTCTGTTGTGTGTGTGTGTGTGTGTGTGTGTGTGTGTGTGTGTGGTGTGTATTACACACCACAACTTTATCCATTAATTTATTGATGGATACTTTGGTTGTTTCCATAATTTGGCTATTGTAAACAATGTTGCAATAAACATGGCAGTGCATGTGTCTTTTCAAATTAGTGTTTTCATATTTGTTTGGTAAATACCCAGTAGTGGAAATATTGGATCAGATGGTAATTCCATTTTTAATTTTTTGAGGAAGCTGCCTACTGTTTTCCAGAGTGGCTGCACCAGTTTGCATTCCCACCAGCAGTGCACTAGGGTTCCTTTCTCCGTAGGTCCTCACCAACACTTGTTACTTCCTGTGTTTTTGATTTCAGCCATTCTGATAGGTACAAGGTAATATCTCATTGTGGTTTTGATTTGCATTTCCCTAATGACTAGTGATGTTGAGTGTCTTTTCATTGTCTGTTGTGTCCATCTGTATGTCTTCTTTGGAGAAATGTTGGATGAACAGTATCTTAATAGGAACGTAGCAAAAGTAATCAGTCTTTTTTTTTTTTTTAATGGATAGTGCTTTTTGCGTGTTGATAAATTTCTTCTTTTACCACAAGGCTGTGGCTTCCCCAGAAGGATTATGGCCGTGTCTCTTCTTTTCTGTCCCTTTCTTGTACGACTAAAAGAGGACTTTTTTTTTCGTTTTTTTTTTCTTTTTATAAGAAACTTACCCTCAATAATTCTTTTAAGATTTTTTGCAATGGAAATTTGAGCATGATTAAGAGGGGTTATACATTCGATGTGGGATATTGCCATGTATCCCATCTATCTTCCTGTTCCTCTCTTCTTTGTCTGCATGACCTATGGAGCCACCAAGAAGTTCTGTGGGAAAGAATAATGCCTAATTTATTCAGGTCCCTTTGGGACTTCAGATTCTACCCCAGCCAAGTGTATCAAGGAATTTCTTTGGAACGAATACAATGTTACCCCTGAAAGAATCTGGTTGAGGCCAAAGAATTTGGTTGAGGCCAAGTGGAAGTCCATTATGCTCACTCTTGTGGAACTTCCTTTTATTCACTTTGCTATGTATCATGAGCATCCCATCCTCACTAGAAATACGGAAATCTATCTTCCTTTTATGTACTGCATAAAATATAATAATATGGCTTTATAATGAAGAATGTAAATCTTCCCTTATTGAGGACTATTTAGATAATCTCCAATTATTCTTTATTATAATGATAGAATACATATGTGTACAATGTGTATATATATGTGTGTGTGTTTCTGTGTACATATGTATATATATCCTTATATATTGATGAGATTGTGTTTTTAGTACTGTTTCAGGAAAACACAATTGTTCGAGTAGTGATATTTTATCTAAAAAGATAACAATAGTTGCAAGGTTGCCCTCCTGCCAATGTTGATAAAGGTATGTTCTACCACAGTCCAGTCTATATTGGATACTATCAGCCATTTAGATTTTTGTTAACCTGGGTGCAAATGGTATCTGTTGCTTTAATTTGTATTTCTCTCATCACTGCTGAAGCCAACAATCTCCTCAAGTGTTTATGAACAATTTATAATTTTTTTTAAGAATTAACACCTTCCTTGAATAAAAGTAGAATGAAAATATAAAGCAGTGTAACTGAAGAAGTGTTTGCCATTTCACTGCATTGCATTTCATCATAAAAGCGATAAACTTACGTTCATATCAGCTGAAGATGGATATTTTTGTGTCGATTTGTACTTAACCTGAAATAATCACAAACATAACCATGCTAAAAATGAATGGATTTGTCTGGGTTTGTTGCCTGAAATCTTTTAGATTTGGTGTTTTAAAGTAAGAAGAGATTTTCAAAACATTTTCCCCAGTGTTATATTTTCTGATCCATTACATGTTAGACAGTCTTAATTCAACAGATGTAAACTAGACAAAATAAAATACAACAAAATGCTTATTAGTTTATGATGGCAAAAATTCTTTTAACAGCTGTTATATATTTAGGATTCTAATCCCAATTCCAGAGAACAGGCATTTAGCAAAAATACGCTTAAATGTTAGTGACAGAATGTTAAAAAAAAATCATAAGTGGAACCCAAGAAACTTAGAAAATTCAGGATAAGAAGGAACATTTGGGATGGTGCATTGGCACCTCCACTCTGCTGGGAGTATTCCATTTGTGAACCTGGGTGATGTGGGTGCAGGTGTATGTGTGTATACACACACACACACACACACACACACACACACAGTATTTCTTAAAAATTAAAACCTCTGTACTTGCCTCTTTCTAATACTCCAGTTATAAAGGATTACTGCCCTAACGCTTAATAATCACATCTGAGGGGTTCAAATGCCACGATATTTGGCAGTGACTCAATGCAGGGATTATGGAGCCAGTTCACCAACTCTGAATGGCCTGGGTGCCTGTATTCCACCTGCAGAGGCAAACACTCCACTGGATGGCGATTGCTAGAATCCTTTGAGCCCATACGGTACTACAAATAATGAAAGTTCTTAAAGGCATCTGCAGAAAAGGATGAAAACAGAGATGGTACACGACTCAAGAAATCTACTCAAAACCACTCTTGTGAAACACTTTTTAACGTAATTGATGGTTCTCCTTGATTTTTAGTTTGCCTGCCTTCTAATATAGAGCTGAATTCACAGTCGTCGTCTTCTTAAATCGAGATGATGAGTCCCTTTAAATCTCCCAAAAGGTGATGTTATCAAGGCCTAAGGGTATGATGGACTTCATGCGGTCACATACTTGGACATGTGGCTCATTTTGAAAGGTCGTAGATTGAAGGCTAATAATTGTCATTTGGGGATTTAAAAATTAAGATGCATAGGAATGTTTTATGAAGCAGTCTCTTCAGGATGTGAAGCGCGCTGTCTTATTTAAACAAATACAACTTTGTGTTGGCCAAGCTTTTTTCCTAACAGACGTGCATAAGAATATAACCTTGGTCGGCGGGGGGGGGGGGGGGGACATAGTTAACGGCACATCCTGGGACCTGACATCGGCTTTGCTTTCACCCCCAGGTAGTGGGGGTTCCCTGTGGTTGTACTGCATTTGAGGAGCGCTCAACACTGTTACCAGTGGCAGTTAACATTTATGGCACAATTCATTTAGGGTTTTATGAGTCCTTCATATTCCCTTTACGATCCCAAACAGGAAATGTCAGTGCAGGGAATGAGTAACACTGTACACCACAATCACTTTATTTTCTCTTTCTGTTAATATTCACGAAAACTTCTGCGCCCGGGAGGTGTCATTTCCTCAACCTCTAACAATATGTACACCTTGGAGATCTTCAAGCAACATCTGAATAGAATTGCTTCCCACAGAGAATGATTTCTTCTTCAACCTACTTTGAGCGAATATAGTTTAGCGACAGAGACTTGATATAGGAGGGTACATAATGCCATTAATTTAAATATTGTGCTATTTAGCCAATATTTATTACATATTTATTGAGTACCTACTGCCTTTGCCAGCATAGTCAGCTATAATAAAATACTATAGACTGGTTTAAACAACAGAAATTTGTTACAGCTCTGGAGGCCGGAAGTCTGATACCAGGGTGCCAGCATGGTGGGGTTCTGTGTGCTCACATGGCCTTTCCTCAGTGCCTTCTCAGGGAGGGAGAGAAGGAGAGTGGGTGGGCAGACATCTCTTTTCCTCCCCCCACTCCTTTTTTTTTTTTTTCAGAAAAAAATTTTTAAATATTTGTTTTGAGAGAGAGAGAGAGAGAGAGAGAGTTAAGGTGTGTGCAAGTGGGGGAGGGGCAGAGAGAAAGAGAGAGACAGAGAATCCCAAGCAGGCTCCATGCTGTCAGCACAGAGCCTGATGTGGGGCTTGATCCCACGAACCATGAGATCATGACCTGACCTGAGGAAGAGTCAGACACTTAACTGACTGAGCCACCCAAACACCTCTCTTCCTCTTGTTATAAGGACATGAATCCCATCATAAAGGTCCTACCCTCATGACTTAATTACCTAATTACTTCCCTAACTCCCCATCGCCAAATACCATCACTTTGGGGACTAGGGATTTAATGTAGGAATTTCTGAGGGGACTCAGAAATTCATTTCTTAACACCTACTATGTGTCAGGCAGTTTTCCATGTCCTGTAGTATGTTTGCTGAGGTATTCCTATGGCTGGTTACTGTAACAAAGAAATGCCCAAATCTCAGTGGCTAAAGGACAGAGAAACTGTTTTCTTACTCATGTGAAGCTTTTCCAAGCTGATTAGAGTTCTAGTTTCATTATACCTCCCAACTTTGCAAGATGCTAGAGCCTTGGAGCCATCTCCAGGATCTTCTTCATCCAACCTGGAAGACAGGAGGAAAGAATAGAGAATGACAATTGGGAGGTCTTTGGGGTTCCAACCTCGAAGGGGCTCACATCACTGCCACCACATTCCAATAACTGGGACTCAGCCATGTGGTCGTGCTGTTGCAAGGAATGCTGGGAAATGTGGCCATGATTCTTGGAAAAGAGAAAACATGTTTGGTGAGCATGAAGCCAGCCTCTCCCAAGTGTGCTGCAGTACTAGACAAGACAGATGAAGTATCCATTCTGCTAGAGAATCATGGACAACGCTCATGAAAACAGACATATTAATAAAAATTAGAGGTAGTGATGGGTGCAGTAGAGAAAACTAAGGCAAATGGGATTCAAGGTGAATAGCAGAGGGAAGGGGGCTCTTCTAAGGAACATGAGGAGAGAAAGAATCTTCTTTTGAGATGAAAGTCCATTGAGACCTGAATGAAGGAAAAGAGTCAGCTATGCAAAGATCTAGGAAACAAACAAAAAAAGATTTCCAGAAAGAGGGCAAAAGACCAGGGTCAGAACAGGTTTAGCATGTTCAGAGCTCAGGACAAAGGCGAGTGTGGCTCAAGCTTATGGACTGAGATTGGGAGTGGGATGGGTGAAGAGAGTGGAGAGAGGAGAGTACCTTAGGCGGGTCCTGGATGTCTTTCCTTATTTAATGTACAGAGGTTTCAGATAAGCATTTTGGATACGTAATCTCATCTATCCTTTCAACAAATCTGGGAAATGAATATAATTTTTTCCTTAAAAGAAATGAGGAAATGAACTCTCAAGGAGTTCAAGTAACTTTTACAGGATCCTGTAGCTTTTGAAAATCAGGGTCAGATTTACACCTGAGTCTGACTCCACAGGCATACTTTTAATCAAGTTCTTCGTTGATACTGAGAACTTATTTTCTAATGAATGCATGAAATGATGCAAAAAGATGTACTCTGCCATCTTCAAATTTCTGACAACTCGAAAACTTTGAGACTGTCCCAAAGCCAATGTGTATTTCATAAAGAAACATTCAAATATTTTCCACTTAAGTTTTCTAGAATAAATGTACTTTGCTCTTATACTAAGAATTTTAGTCACAGTTATTGTTGTCAATTACGAAATTATTGTGATGTAAGGAAACTTGTGAAAATTAATGCAGATCATTTCCTACAGAAATACTGCTCTCAAATACTCCACTCTGCTGAAATGTATAGCAACCATATTCCATATTTAACACATGGCATTATTCAGTACACCTATTGGTAACCATTGCCTTTTTGTTCTAACATCTAGACTTCTATTTTTAGAGTTTATATTTGTTCAATGTGCCCCTACCTTAAGTTTAGCCATTTTATTTGGATTTTAATCTGAAGCATAGATTAATAGTTGAAATTGCGGGGCGCCTGGGTGGCTCAGTTGCTTAAACCTCCGACTTCGGCTCAGGTCATGATCTTACGGTTTGTGGGTTCGAGCCCTGCATCAGGCTCTGTGCTGACAGCTCAGAGCCTGGAACCTGCTTTGGATTCTGTGTGTGTGTCTCTCTCTGCTCCTCCCTCGCTCGTGCTCTCTCTCTCTCTCTCAAAAACAAACAAACATTAAAAGAAAATAGGTGAAATCACTGCCACTCTGTGTTTCCCTGAAAACCTAGACCACTGGAAATCCTCAACCAATTAAGGATGGAAGATAGCATAGAATTCTGCTCTAACCCTATTGTTCACTTTTCTTTCAATGCCTTCCTTTTCCTTTCATTTTCTTTTTTACTCATGGCATCTTTTGTCTGTCTAAAGAGGACAGAGATAAGTTCATTCTCAAACCCTGGGGTATAAAAGTAATTCTACCTGAGGCATGTGGGGAAGAGTTCTCCACTGATTCACGTTCCATAAATGATGTGGGATTGCCAAAGAACAAGGAACCCTGCAGTGTGTTGCTGTGTGTGGAAAATTTCTACTGTGGAAACTTGGTAGAATTTTGAAATTGTCACATGACATGTACACCTCAGGATAGAAAGTCTCCCTTCTCTTCTTGTTTCTTTTACTCATGTGTGAAAAATTCAAAAGATTAGGAAAAAAGGTTTTGTTTAATTTCATTAAGGATAGGGAAAACTCTAATTATTTTCATGGGAGATTCAACAGATGTAAATACTCCATATGGCTGAAAGAAGTTGAGTAATATTTTAAGAAGAAAACTAAAGGCATTAAGACCACATAATCTCTGCTGATACCCCACTATCCTCTCTGTAGCATCCCCCTTTCTTACTTTCTCTTGTAAGGATGACAGTGTACAATGAGCTGAGACTATAGTGTCAGAAGACCTAAATGTGTGTCTGTCCTTGCCATTTATTTGTTGGCTGCCTCTGGGCAAATCATTTATAAATGCTGACTCGGGGCGGGGTGGGGGGGTGCCTGGATGGCTCAGTTGGTTCAATGTCCCACTTTGGCTCGGGTCAAGACCTCGTGGTTTGTGGGTTTGAGCCTCATGTTGGGCTCTGTGCTGACAGCTTAGAGACTGGGGCCTGCTTCAGATTCTTTGTCTCCCTCTCTCTTTGTCCCTCCCCCACTCATGCTCTGTCTCTCTCTCGATAATAAATGAACATTAAAAAAAATTGAAGAGGTTAAAAAAATGCTGTCTTGGTATTCTTGCATGCAAAGTATGATAACAGGTGAAATCACTTAGTAAATATTCCCATTATATTAATGGGAAAACATTAATATTCTTAGAATCCAATCTTTATGATTCAACCTAGTATCCTGACTGTAAAGGTTCCCTCGTTCTCTTTGTGAATGTCCTTTCTATTCTTTCTTTTTTTTTTTTAAGTTTTTTTTAACGTTTATTCATTTTTGAGAGAGAGAGAGAGAGAGACAGACAGAGCATGAGTGGGGGGGGCAGAGAGTGAGGGAGACACAGAATCCCAAGCAGGCTCCAGGCTCTGAGCAGTCAGCACAGAACCTGATGAGGAGTCTGAACTCATGGACCTTAAGACCATGACCTGAGCTGAAGTCAGACGCTTAACTGACTGAGCCACCCAGGCGCCCCTAATGTCCCTTCTGTTCTGAGTTCTCCATCACGCCTGGGCCATCCTAGGTTCTACACTGTCTCTCGTTTTGCTTCATTCAAAATTCTCCCTATAACTCTTCTACAATCAAGGGAGCACCTTCAAGTGTAGACCGAATCAGAGCTACATTCATTCGTGCATTCTTGGATCATGCAGCTACTCCCATCCTTCCTCCTCCATCTCTGTCATTACTCTTCCATTCTCCCCGGGCCTGTTCATCCCCACTGTTGTTCCCTTCTTCCAGACAGTGCATTCTTAATTATATCACATTTTGATTCATTATAGCAAGAGCTGAGATCAGTTACTGATGTTTGTTACGATGAAGAGAAGGAAGTGGAGGTGGGAGCATCCCTTTGTTTTCCTCTTAGAGATTAAATTTAGTAAATTACCCAAAACCTTATTAAAATAAAAAGTTGAAGAAATGAATTTAAAAAGGAAAATACCCCCCCCTCCCCCAAATCAGAGTGCTGTCTTACCAATATTCACATTATTAAGGATAAAAAGCCTCAACTTCAATGCTTTGTTCTTTTAACAACTAGTTCAATGTTTGTGAACAAAAAGGCGATTCTGTGTTTGGGGGATGCGGACGGGAAGCTTAGTTTAAGCTACCTTGGACACATTAGATTTCCTCTGCTCTCCTAACAGCCTGTTGTCCATTACGACACCCCTCTGATGTGTCTCCCTCATTGCAGTATATACTGTATCGGCAGGAACCACGGGGCCAGTATGTTGAGCCCTGCATTCTCAGCAGCTACACAGAAGGTATTCAATATGTGGTTGCTACGCAGGAAGTTTTCAGTATATACCTGCTGCCTGAGTGTTGACTGAAAAATGAAAAGTTCCCTGGGATAGTTTGTCCAACTTTTCAAGGTGGGGAAACAAAGTTTGACATCTGCAGATCATAAACACGATGGGAGAGAATGTCAGATACTCAACAGAAGCTGACAGTGCATTGAGGAGTGGAATTTAGAAGTGATGTTATTTCAGAAATAAAACTTTATGAATCTTGCATATAGCCAAATGACAACCTGGCTTTTCATTTACACAATAGAAATGAATATTAAAGTATTCATAAAGACCAGTAGAGAAATAAAAAGTTATCCTGATGGCGTGAAGTTTTAAATGCAAAGAATGAATATATTTTATAGACTTATCTCAGCGTGTAACAGAGTTTGATGAATACAATGTAGACCATGGGTACAGAATTCATTTATGTAGAATCTTAGGACACAGCCCATTTACAATTCTTGAAATACATTTAGCTCATGTTTAATAAAATCTCTAAAACTTTACAATTTTCCTTTGTGGCTCTGTCTTTCCATTTTCTCTCAATTTGTACAAGACAGGCTACTTCTAGTGTTGGGTGTAACTTTGAGAGAAATTTTGTTGTTCATTAAATTGTTTAGAGAAATGTTTCAATTCTAGGAAGTACTTCCTTCCATAATCTTTTCAAATTAGAGAACCAGTTTCTGCCCTCACGAAGGCAACAAAACTCCCACTTAAGCTAACACTATAGATTAAAATATTGATTATAAAAATCCCTGTGAATGTGGAATCTTCAACTTAAATGCTTATTAATTATAAAGTCAGTCTCTTCATCTGCGACAAATTAGTTTGAATCATATTGCGATTGCTTTTCAGAAAATCCTCTCTTTTTTTTTTCTCTATCACAAGTCTAGTATTTCAGAGAAACACAATGTGTGACTTAGTAAGGAAGCTCTCCTGGGATGTCCTGCTATATGATGGAGTTATAATGATGGCCTTTTATCACGTCTAGCCATAAACACCTTTGGTTGAGTTCAAGGCTGGCTTCATTCTGAATTCAAGTATAGAAATGGTTTTGTTATTTGAGTATTGCTCAAATACGCAAACCTATCTATTGGAACAAAATTTTATCGGTAACCTGAATAAAAACGACAATGATTACACCTTCCAGAATACCTTTTTCAATGTTTTGCCAATTTTCTTTAGCTAATCTGGTGTTAGACCTTTGAGAGTTCAAGGCAGAATCCGTTAATGTTCAAAAAGAACATAGATCTTGCTCAACTTATGATGAGGTTACATCTCAATTAACCCATCGTAAATTGAAAATATTTTAAGTCGAAAATGCGTTTAATGCATCTAACCTCCTGAACACCGCAGCTTAGCCCAGCCTACCTGAAATGTGCTCAAAACACTTATGTTAACCTATAGTTTGGCAAAATCATCTTACACAAAGCCTGTTTTATAATAAAGTGTTAAGTATTTCACGCAATTAATTGATAGTGCAGAAAGTGAAAACTAGAAGGTATGTGTACTGGAGGGTTGTAGGCATATCTGGTTGTTTATCCTCACGATCCTGTGGCTGACCGGGAACTGTGGCTGCACCACACCAGCGTCAGAGGGGATCCATCGCACGGCTCCAGTCTGGGAAAGATACAAATTCTACTGAATGGCATCATGTTTGCACAACATAAAATAAAAAACTTGTAAGTTGAACCATGATAAGACAGGGACCACCTGAAAGATTGCTAGAGAGAAAGAATTAACATGAAAAGATGTGAACAACTGAGCAACTCATTTTCTAATACTCCTTTTTGTTCCGGAATTTATCTGGAACATTATGTGATAGAGATAAGGAGGTTCCTGAACTTGGCTCTCTTTGAGGAGTTTCATTGATAGTGAGTTGATTGTATTTCTTTAAGATGAGAATCTTAAGTGTTTTTTGAAAATGCTAAAATGGTGTAGATGTCTACTTGCCCATGAAATTCACATGATTAAATATAACAAGGGTTTTTCCTCCACAGAGTAAATAACCTCCTTCCCATGTGTATATTGATATAAACTCTCAGTGCATTTGTTTTATGATTTAGCACAGATGGTTTCTCCCTTGTTTGAGGCTGAAAAATGGATTTCCTTTTGGCTTCCCTGGAGTTCTTTTTCTTTGATGGTTAGAGAGTAGGTGTTAGCTTTTCCTGAAAATCACGCGTAAAGAAAACTATTGCTATGCCTTTAATTTTTTTTATTTGTGTATATTTCAAAAAGAAATGCACCATAGTTGTATCTGTTGTTAACAGACATTAGAATTTATGTTCTCATGATAAGAACAATTCCCAAAGAGCCAAAGAAAGCCAGCAATTTTAAGAAAAATCACACGAAAACCTATTATATTAAAACAGGTGCTTGGCATTTATTGCACTGTTTATTTCACATATTTTGTTAGTGTCAGTATAAACTTCAAAAGCATATTATTTTATCTGTTTATCATGTTTAGATAGAGATAATAAAATTAAGCAGAATAAGTAGGCTGTAATCTGAAGATCTTTAGCAATATGATGAAGATTTAAATAATTCTTTCTCTATTTTTTCTAAGCTATTCATAATTGCTAAATATGTTTCTAGGTCAGTATCATTTAGTCGGGCATAAATAGTTGGTATTTTCGAAACTATTTAAAGTCGTTACTTCGTAATTAGTAAAACAATACCGTCAAGTACATAGCGTTATGTTCTATAGCATCATAGATACCAAGATACAGGAGGTTGAAGTGGCTGATCCGACATGATTCAGGATTTGGGGGAAGGGAATTAAGTAAATATTAGTTCATTGTGTGTGTGTGTGTGTGTGTGTGTGTGTGTGTGTGTGTGTGTATGGGCGGGGGGTGACAGGTGGGCAGCAATTCTGGCTTTTGAGGCATGCACTTGAGCAGATCTCCTCATTTTTATATTGTATATTTCCAAATGGGAGCATTCTCTCCTTGGGCACATTGTGTCTGAGGTGAACCTTATGATAATAGCAGGAGCACAGCTAACATTTCTTGAGTGCTAATTATGTTTGGCAGTGGACAAAACTCTTTCAACATTACTCCATTTAATTCTATTAATTACCTGTGAGACAGAGGCTGTGGTAATCATCCTATAGATGAGGAAACTTAGGTTTAAAGACTAGAAACCGACTCAGTGTCAGGAAGCTGATAGATATTACAAGCAAGATCAGATGTTATGCTGTTCATGAGAATAATTTGGCTGAACAAGAAAACCAGAGCAAACGCCATCATTAATCAGGATATTGTAAAGCCCTGTTCTAGTTCTTCAAATCACACTTGGACAAATATAATTAGGCTTCAAAAGTAACTGATCAGATTAAGATCCTACATTATAATTTAATCGTTTTGAGTTTTGGTATTGTTGTAAGCACAGATTTGTTTTAAAAAAATATGGGGCCTCACAAATCAGCAAATTAGTGGTTCTGGTTTGGTAATTGTTTATCTACCAATGTGAGCTAAGCAAACAAAAAAATCTGACTTTTGTATATGGATTGTGGCCAATCTCTTTTCTTCCTGGTGCCATTGGGTTTACAGATGTCCTCTTCCTAGGTCATGGGCTAATTTTCCTTCATGCTTCCGCACCTGTTCCTATTAATCCTTCCTACCCTACTCACCACCAGCTCCTATTCTTTCCTTTTTCATATGTTCATTGCCCCTAAAGAGCCTTGCACATCTTTAACGATTCCAAACACAACTGGTGAGTGATTGGGGCAGAGTCTATGGAGTCAGTAAGAATTTTAAAAGTAACTTTAGAAATGCTGTATTTAAGTGGCAGTGGTGAGTGAGTTGTTATAAATGAAAAGCCCTCCTGCAGATTAAAAGTAAATCAATATATGCTAACTGGTCAGATGTCTGTATTCTTCATGCAGCTTTGTCAACCGCCTTTGTCCTTTGTGTCTGCTGACATCTTCCATACATTTGCTGCTCACGTATCTAAGACTGTCTCCACCACCTTAAAATTTTGGCTTTGCCATACCTCTGCCCATTTTATTGAGCAAAACAGCTTTGCAAAGAAATGCCATCCATCAACAGAAACAAATGAAATTTTTCTGTGCCTACTACAGTGGGACTTGCTTTCCCCACAAGTTGCTCATAAGGCACACATACTGTCCTTTCCAAGTTGAGTTGAATTTTATTTGCATTTACTCTGCCACAAGTGAACTCTATCAGATTTTAAAATCAAAGGCCCCAAACGGACTCCCCGTGTAAGTATATTAAAAAATAAAATACAATGCTTCAAAATGAGGATAGTGAAAAAAATCAGGGTTAGTGTACTTGATAATTATTGAATTGACAGCCTCCATTGGTTTTATTTGGAGTTGGCAGGGACAGGGGCCCAAGAAGTCAGATTTCTTCATTCACAGAAGAGCTCACCGCCCTGGAATTTTGTTTTACCCTTCCTATTGTTTCCTTCCTTGTGAACATTCCCACTACCCGCATGTAAACTAATGGATTGATCTGTGTGTAATTACACATAATGGTTATAAAGTTGGAAATACAAGACGTTAACCAAACGCTAGTTGGTCAAAATATGCTGATTCCTTGAAAAGTCAGTGTTGCTGAGAGATTGTTGTTCTCATCATCTACCCATCCTTTAAATGTTTCCTACAAATTTCTCACCTTCCCCACTCCCAGATGACTAGTATATATTCCAGTATTTTTTTTAAAGCAAGATTTCCATTGTTCTTAAAATACTGCGTAAATAAAGAGAACCTGGAAAGCTCATGGAACTATAAGGTCATGATCTATGTAGGAGATGATATAGTATAGAAATTAAAGATTTCCCTCATTTGGGGTTCTAAGATACTTAAACTGTTCTTACTGATACATATAATAAAATACTGTTAACTACATAAATAGTAGATATTTTGAATAAAATCAGTGCGCTTCTCACTAAACCACACCTGCCTTTTAAGAAGTGATTAGCCATTGACATTTTTGATTGACGGAATGTAGGCAAGCCATTACTATCATCGCAATAGGCACATGACGGGATACTTGCAGTTTTTCTGTCTTGCAGATATCATCACTCATCACAGATGGCTGTATCTACCATCATTTCCTCTTTATTCATGAATAGAAAAGTGGCTAAAAGCCATTATTTTATTTCATTCGTTCAATAAAGACTTGCATTCTTTGTAAGATATTAGGTTGTAGAAATAAATAAAACACAGTCCCCACCACTAGGAATTCACATTCTAATATTGGAGCAAAGTGTATTAAAAAAAAGGGGGCGCCTGGGTGGCTCGGTTGGGCGTCCGACTTCGGCACAGGTCATCTCACAGTTCGTGGGTTAGAACCCCACATTGAGCTCTGTGCTGACAGCTCAGAATCTGGAGCCTGCTTCGGATTCTGTGTCTCCCTCTCCCACTCGTGCTCTCTCTCTGTCTCTCTCTCTCTCTCTCTCTCGCTCGTTCTCTCAAAATTAAACATACATTAAAAACATTTTAAAAATAAAAACAGCAACACTCAGTACAATATCATAGCTGATAGAAAAGAAGTATGTCAATGGTACAATGGAAACTCCGGGGAGAATGTGGTCCATTTTTCTGGGATGAAGATGGTAGGAAGGCAATGGGCGTCTGCAAGCAAAGATCTACCTGACCTTGATTGCCCATGTCCAAGCATTGTGAGAACCTAAAGATTACCTTAGACTATTTGCTAACAAATTTCAAATTTTTTTCATTCTTACAAGTAACTCCCTTCTTGCACAGATTGTTTCATCCCATGTCATGTTTTTATTTCACTCTGTATCACGTTTCATCATATGTTTCTCCTCATAGGAGAATCTCAGCTCCATCATTAATTTCCTAACAAATGTGTAATTGTACTGTTTCTCTGACCTTGAGTAAGTTCACCGAGTATCTTGGGACTCTACAGAGGGGATAACAGATTTTGCAGTCTCCCACCAATTTCCTAGCTTGCACCATTCTTTTTTCCTACACCCCTGGCATCAAAGAAATGTCACTCCTGGCTCTCTGCAGAGTAATCAAATATTTTCTTTAAGTTTATTTATTTTGAGGAAGGGAGAGAGAGAGAGAGACAGAGAGAGACAGAGAGAGACAGAGAGAGACAATGAATCCCAAGCAGGCTCCATGCTGTCAGTGCAGACCCCAATGTGGGGCTCGATCTCACAGACTGTGAGATCATGAGCTGAGCAGAAATCAAGAGTCAGATGCTTACCTGTCTGAGCCACCCAGGCTCCCCAATATATATATATATATATTTTTAAAATCTGGCAGCAGCCTCCATTCATTCCTCCTCAACCAACTTGCGTAGCCCGACTGGGCTTTTAAGAAAATTTTCTTAGCAAAGGCTGTTCTCTGTCAAGCGGGAATCGTCATACCACATGCTAAGAGACTGGAATTTGTGAAACACAAGGAAAGCGTCGCTGAGATGATGAGAATTTGGCAGAAGGAATGATGACCTTGAGCCATTTCTAAATAAATAAGATTAGGTGCTGCTTATGGAGTGTCAGGCTCTGTTTTAAACATGTTAAGGATGGTAGCTCATCGCATTTAGCAGCAAATCTAGTAATGGCACTAGTACTGTTCAGATTTCACTGAAAGCGTGAAGAGGTTAAGTGTAGAGAGGTAAAGTCAGTTGACCGAAGTTCCACAGGCAAAAAATAGTGACTAGGACTCAAACCCACAGGGTCACTCAAACCTGTGCCCTTTTGTGTTTTTTTAACTTTATTTATTTTGCAAGAGAGTGTGTATTTGTCCATGCGTGGGCCCCAGAGGGGCAGAGAGACGGGCAGAGAAAATCCTAAGCAGGCTCCACGTTCAGCGCAGAGCCCTCTGTGGGGCTTGATCCCACGACCCTGGGATCATTAGCTGAGCCGAAATCAAGGGTCAGATGCTCAACGGACTGAGCCACCCAGGCGTCCCAAGCCTGTGCTCTTAAAGATTCTCCGGTAGAGGTGCCCGAGTGGATTAGTCAGTTAAGTGTCTGACCTAGGCTCAGGTCATAATCTCATGGAGTTCCAGCCCCGCGTTGGTCTCTGTGCTGACAGCTCGGAGCCTGGAGCCTGCTTCAGATTCTTTGTCTCCCTCTCTCTCTGCCCCTACCCTGCTCACACTCTGTCTCTCTTTCAAAAATAAATACACAATAAAAAAAAAAAGATTCTACTGTATTATACAGAAGTGGGTAATGAACAACGTGTTGAGTCCGCGGGGCATTCTAGGTATATGGGATACAAGTTTGAAAGTTGTAACAGACACCTAATATGATAGCAATTTAAGCAATTTATGAATCTATTCCATCACCTAAAATGTCAAGGGATAACTCAGAAGTTGGTGTGTCACATCTCACAGCCATTGGCTAGCACTTAGTCCCATGGCAGCATTTTCCTGCAAAAGAGAGGCTGAAAAGTCAGATTTTTATATTGATGGCCACGCGTCCACAAAATTCCAATACATTGTGAAAAGAAAAGATAGGAGGGACAACCAGCAACCTGTGCTGGTGTATAAATCACCTTCTCATAAATCTGAGAATTTATCCTCAAATTCTTTCAAAGTCCATTCCTTCTCTAAATTGTTTACGTTAGACTGGAGTTACAAAAGAACTTTGATAGTTGTCAGATACAGCAGGTGCATCCTTATTAGGCCTCTGAAGAACATGCACATGTGGAATCACTGCGGTAAAATCTTTAATGATGTGTCGGCATCTTTTTTTTATTGAAAACAATATTACAAGAAAGCAGATGTACCCACAGCGCTCACATGTATCACCTCATTCTGTGACAACTAGCCTGCGATTTCGCTCAAGTCAGGGATAGAAGCACAGGATGGCATGTTTTCTGAGGGAAGTTAAAACATAGACCAGAGGGTTGACGACCTGATCATCCCGACAGGAAATCGTCGGCCTTTCAATACTGATGGGAAACTAGTAGTTCATCCCTTTCCATTGGCTTCTGATCCCAGAGTTATCGAGTAAATAGTCTGAAGACGTTAAAAAAAAAAGTCATCAAGGGTTCCATTTGACACTGTAGGAGAGGCATTGCCTTGATAAAGCGTGTGTCACTAGTTGAATGCTGGATCCAGAGCTGTATTGATACTGTGTTCATTTACCAAGGTCAGATATATTGAGGAGCTGAACATATGGCAACAGTGAATCCCTTGATTGCTTCAAAAATGAATATAGGGTTCGTGGGTGGTGCTAGATAAGAAAGCATCTTCTCATGTACTATATCCCAGACCTTATATCTAACCTCTTTTCCTCTGCGTATCTTCCATTCTGGATAGGGGAGAAGAAAAATACATGAATGCATGCATACGTGTATACATACCTAAGAAACTAATAAAATTAAATATTAGAATAGATTTAGTAAATATTAAATAATATTTTAAAGAAAATATTTTAAAAATCTCAACAAATAGGTAATAAAGGCTTGATACGTCACATGGTGGTGGTGCATGCTAAGAAAAATATCGTAGGGTAAGGGTTCCAGAGAAGTGACATGGGGATGTTCACAGTGAGTGCTCAGGAAAGGCCCTTGAGTGAGAGGACTTTTCAGTAGAGACTAACTACATTGAAATTGAAGAGTAGATCAAGTGGAGATCCCAGACGTGCAGTGGCTCTGCGCTGGGATGGTGCTCAGGTGTTCTGGGAACATTGAGCATAGTCTGATGGTGGGAGAGGGGTAAGAGATGAGGTCTGTTATGTTTCTGGGGAACAGATCTGGTAGAGACCAACAAGCCAGGGTAAAGGCTTTGCGTTTCATTTGGGGTAAGGCTGTTGATGTCTGTAACTTCCTCTGTAACTTCTGTCTTTAAGAACTAAGCTGGATTGGAGCAGGCAGGGATCCTACAACAATCTATTTCCAGTTGCTTTCACTCTACCATGCCACAAACCAAACCCAACCTGTTATCCTCAAACTTTTCATAAGAACTTCCCTTGAAGCCTTAAATCTATATTGAGCAGCGGGAGGCAATGCAACAGGAGTAGGCACTCTCTAAATTACTTGGTCACACGACTTGTTTCTTCCTTCAGGGCCTGCTCCAGATCATAGTCAAGTGGACAGTATCTGTGGGAGCCCAATGGCAACTTAGGATTTCTTTCTCAGAAAGAGAATAGTTATCTGTAGAATAGGATAAACCTTTGCTGTGAAACCTTAGAGTAGAAGTCTACACTGTTATTGTTCTATTGAAGGTTACCAGCAGATCTATGAAACACACAGACTGGCTATAAGCACTGTAAACCCCACTGGACTTGCCAGGACATAAGTCTCCAAAGGCAGAGCACCTTTCACTGCAGCAGAAGCTACCCTTGTCCTGTGCCCCACTCAAAATTAGAAACCTTAAAGTTATCCTTTAAATGGTATGGAGCAGCACCCTGAAATGAGATATGTTTTGCCTGGAAATTGCAGACACCAAAGTATTATGTTCCTTTCTTAATTCTAGGTAGTGCTAGTTGCTGCATTTTGTCTTCCACTTTGGAAGAAGTATCTCAGACCGTTGGAGTCCCAGAAAGCTCACAGACGTAGTGGTTCTCTCATTTCTGTGTTTTTGTTCCTACGCTCTGGCATTTATTCATGTGTCTTAGGAAGGCTTCTAAGCTTCTTGCTACTTTCTGTTCTCCAGGTCCAATCAGCATGTTGCCATCCATATAGTGGACCAGTGAGGTGATCTATAGACTTTTCAGACAAATGAGGTCTATCCCTATGGACTAGATTGTGAGAGAGGGAAACAGAGCTGGTATAGCTCTAATGCAAGACAGTGACAGCATTGTGTGGTCCCTGCCAGTTGAAAACTTAATAACCACTTAGGACAACAATAGTATTTAAAATCATGAGGCTGGATAAGTTCACTGAGCATGTAAGTGTAGAAAGAGAGGAGAAGTTTAACAGGAAAAGAGGTCTGCTGAATGAACCTAGGGTCTCTCTAATGTTTAGAAATCAGAAAAATGAGGCTAAGACCAATCAGAATGACCAAGAAGAAATGTCCAAGGAGCTAGGATGAAAACCAGGAAAGACTGATAACCCAGAATTCAGGTGAAGAAAGTTACAAACAAAGGTATTCATAGATCTGTAAATTTTACTGAATGTTTGGGGCAAATAAGGCTTGAAAATTGAATGTCATATTTAGTAACATGAGGGGTTTTTGGTGGCTTGAAAAGAGCTTTTTCAGTGGCGTGGGGAACAGGGGCCATAAAGCCTGATTGGAATGGATTCAAGGGACAATGGAAGAGGGAAAATGAAGAGGGCAAACATAGAAAGGTCTTTCAATGGTGTTATTGTAAAGATAATGAAAGAAATTAGTGTAAACCAGAAGTAGTTAATACAGCATGCTTGTGTGCTAAAGGAAATGATCTAAGAGAAATGGGGGAAAAATGTTTCAGGAAAGAGGGGAAACAATGACATGAATAAAGAGTGATGCAAGAATTAGACGAGGGTTCTATAGTTAGAACCCAAAGGTGATCTGCAGTCAGGACTTCTAAAAGGGAGGAAGGGGGTTAACACTTTGGACTTAGTATATTTGGTTATTCTTCTAGAGCTGGGCTCAGAATGGTTCTCCTTTTCCTTAGCCTTACACACACACACACACACACACACACACACACACACACACACACCATGTAGACACAAATACATTAGCACTGAAGCATGGAAAACTTGAAGGCCAGGTGGAGATTCTCATAAATATTCATCAGAACATCATATTGGTGTTTCCTGGCATTCTGTCCTCAAATATCACTGTTATGTTTTATAACCAAATATTTTTATCATTAGATTTCAAATTATCTCAGGACCCAGAGGAGCCTCTGTGCAATTTTAAAATAACAATGTATATTTCATGATTTAGCAAGATAAATACAAAATCATTTAAAAACACAGATGCTCTGGGCGACTTGTAGGGACTGTGGCTGTAACATTATCAAGTTAGGAAGAAGAACATCTTGTGTTTGTATGTTACAGGGTCAGACGTTTTTGACCTGGAATCATATATATGCTTTACCTATATTTTTGACATTAGGGTTGGGCAAACATTTTTGGAAAGGGACAGGTAGTAAAGATTTTAGGTTTGTGGCCAATATGGCCTCTGCCACAATGACTCCATTCTGCCTTTGCAATGCAGAAACAGCCATGGGTGTGTTCCAGTAAAACTTTATTTACAGAAACAGGTGGAAGGTAATATTTGACCTGCAGGCTCTGGTTTTCCCATCACTGTTTTACATAAATTTGGAAAATAAAAATCTATTTATGTGGCCGTGGTTCTCCAAGCCATTCCAGTATTCAACAGAAAAGAGCTGCCCAATATAGTGTCCTGACATGTTTTGGCCTGTCATGGTTAGCCCTCCAAAGAACCCTATGCAGCCTTGTGAATTGTTGGCTTTTTTTTTGTGTATACCTAAGTTGCCTGGCTCATTAAAATATGATTAGGAAGAAGGCAGTTCTTTAAAAAAAAAAATCTCATTATAAAGAAGAAGGAGGACTCCTCCCAAATTAACTAGGGGCTATGGCATTTAGCTGGGATAAAATGTCCCATACCATACAGATGCAGTATTTCCAAGGATTTTCATTTCTATTTTTTTTAAGTGGAAATAAATAAGTTAACTCCTAAAATGCTTAGTTTGCTTGACCTGGTCAAAATTAAGTATTTTCATATTGTAAAAATTACATTCCTGTCAATCATACTGTTGCTGACATTCCTACTTTTGATAAATACATCTCAGTATTGTCTTGGCACTATTTTAAGGTCTAACCAATGAACAGCAATTCATCTCGACAGGAAGAACTTGACTATCTAGAATGTCTCCCTTGTCTATTTATAAATTACAGTGTAAGAGAAATGTCCACTTGCAGTGGATGTTAACTGTTCTTTTTCTGCAGCATCCATTCCTTCCCCTTCCCGCACTTTGGACGACTACCCCGTCATTACTTTTGCTTGTGTATTTCAGGTAGACTTGATCCCATTCCTTGTCGTCATAGTTGGCAGGACGCCCAGGTCAGGCTGACCAGAACTCGGCACAACGCAGAAGTAGGCATAGAGCATAAACAGAACCAGGCAGTCTTGAGTGCAGGCGTTTTCAGGACTTTTCCTTGAGCCCCTGACAAAGGGGCATTTCTTTTTGCTCCGGGTGGCTCATAAAGTAGAATGTGATCCAAGAGCCTTTGGCAGACATCTTGCCTCTGTGAGAGTTGAACGTGTCGGAGAGGGAGATGCTTCAGAAGGAAGCAGAGCTGAAAGACAGAGATCATGATGATTTTGTTTCAACTCCCATTTAATGTCACAGTCATAAGAGCCAATGATCCCCTTTTGCCCAGCCAGTTTCAGTTACATGGTGTCTTCCTAGCAATTTGTTCACCACTATTTGGGCTGGTCATTGTGACAAGCACCTGCTATAATATCTTGATTTCACGCCACAGTAAATCTCTGAGGTGGGCTTTACAATTGCCATTTTACAAATGAAGAAGCCAAGGTGAAATAATATCATAGAGCCTCTGTTCCTCCATTTATGAAACAAGTCACCCAGCATTCAAAATGAGGTCTTTAGGCCATTAAAGCTCTTAACATCCACCCTCCCCTCTCTCCCAAGGGAAGATGGCATGGCAGGAGGGACAGACTCTTGTTTTTTCCTCCATCTTCTTCAGCCTGTGCCACTTACTGCTTTGCCTTGAAAACCAATCTATTCCCTGGCAGGAGAACATGCCAGAAACATAAGAATGTCAAAGCTAAAAGCAAATGTAAGTAATGGAATTGCGTAACCTATAAATTATTATATCCTATATCTGTATCTACTTTATAGTTGACCATATTAATGTGCCATTTTCTTATATGAAGAAGTGAATTCCTCCAGTCACTGGTAAGACAGCATAGCCTGGTGGATAAAAACATATTTTTCAGGTTAAGTGTAAGTCAGGCTTCTTAGACTTAAATCGCAGATCTGTTATTTACTAGCTGTGTGACCTTGGCAAAATTATATGCCACTCTGTGTCTCAGTTTTTTCATTTGTTAAAAAAAAAAAGGAATATATATATATATATTATATATGCACGCATAATGTCTCGTAATTTTTGTGCAAATTAAATATGTTCACATATGCAGAATGCTTAGAACTGAATCTGAGAAAATACTCTCTCAGCCAATGTTGGCTATTTTTATTATAATCACTGATAATTTTAGTAGAGTCTGCCACATTCTCTCAGAGGTTTTTGGTTTGGGGTTATTTTTGTAGTACTACAATTAGAATAGAGTTTAAGTTTTCTCATTCTTTAGCATATGTGGCCTTGTTAGGTTAGCATGAAGATCTTATCAAGCAAATGGGTCCAGATGCCTAGTATTCCTCCCTCTCTCCCTTCTTCCCTTCCTCTCTCCTTTCTTTCTTTCTCCCCCCACCCTTTAAAGAGGTTGATGGGGCTAGGGTTGGGTAGAATACTTTGATAAGCTGGATTTTTACTATAGTAATAAATATTCCTGAAACCTCAGTGGCTTAATGCAAAAAAAGATTTATTTATTGCTAGTACTACTTTTCTTAATTGGCAGTGAACAGTGTTCTAAATAATATCTCAGGGAATTAAGCTAATAGAAGGTCTCCCATTATAACATGTGGTATCAGTGTTCAGAGCAACAGGAGAGAGAGCTCTGATTATTTCCTTTTCTTTTCATATTTCTGTATTTTCCAAAACTAAACATTTTAGAAAAAGTTTTTAGTGAAAATCAAATAATCTTATTTTGAAAAGAAATAAGCCTCAATTATAGCAAACTGTGACTCAAACCAAACCAGGAAAAAACAAAACAAAACAAAACAAAACAAAACAAAACAAAACAAAACCAGAAACCCTCACAACGCCTAAGGAAGAAAGGAACTTATTTAACTCATGTTAATTTAGAAGCAAAATTATTTCTTCTTTACAATAACTGCAGTCCTTTTATTTCATAGTTGAGCACGGAAGTCAAGAAATTGAGTAGCAATTTTTAAAAATCATATAGTACAATAATATTGTGGCTAAAATGTTGAGTTTATTGATGATTTAAATAAACCTAGAGGTGATAAAATGTCCCTGATCACTAATAATATATAAATAGATGAAATAATGGTAGCATGTCTTACCAGTAAAATTAAAATTTAGTAACACATAAATACTTGTGAACTTAAGAAATTTTTGAAAGTGTCATTTCCCTCATCAAAGGTGGTAAAATGATGCAAAATAATGAGATCTTGAATGCTGTTTCATTTTTAATAATGCTTGGTGGCCATTAAGAATTATTTTTAATTCAGCAATAATCCCTTCTCCCATTATTTTCACTAAGCACTTCCTGGCTTGTGGAAGAATATATTATCCTTACTTCCACTCAAATAACTGCCATTAATTTTAGTGAGAGTTTTTGCTAAGAATGGAAAATGAATGGGAAAACAGCTGTGAAGAATGAACAAACTCTTGATCTTTTCCCCTTAAGAATATTAATTGTACATCTGAGCAGATAGTTTATTAATTTTATATCATTCTTAGAATGCCAAAGACATAAGTCTTTGAATTTCTCCTTTCACTCTCTTTATGACAGAAGCTTAACTATCGACTAATATTTGTGACTTCAAGTTTAGTTGTTAAGGGTATTTTTCTTTCTTCTTTAAAGTCCAATTTTTATTATAGTTATTCATATTCTTAGCTAATCCAGTATTTCTAAAAAGAAAATGAGGGAAAATAGCAGGTGCCTGCTCTGTCCTTGCTTCCTGCCTCCACAGACCACTACTTGGAAGTCTTCCTGTGGTTTCCTTGAATCTTTATCTCAACAGCTCTCAATAATATGACCATCTTTCTATTTCTTGATATTTTTGATTTTGGATATTATCCACCATTTTTCCACTAGAGACATTGACGCTTCAACTCCGTTTCTCACACTCCCATTCATATCCACATCTTCTCTAATAGAGCAATATTTTAACATTTAGTTATATGAGTATTAAGTGTTCATATTATTATAGCACATCTGAGCAATTTTTTGTACTAAAATTGTACTTTCTTTTTTGTATGATTTTTTATGTACTCTGAAGTTAGTAAAGCTTCTGTTGCTGTTTGGGTAGGTCCCCTGTCCTGATTTGCCTAGTGGCTCTCTAGACCAATACAGAACTGGCTTCCTCTGATCTCCTTGCACACTAGTCTTTTGGATCCCCTTCCTCTCTCTTCTGCATTGGATCCACGGCCTTATGTCTCCAGTTTGGCTTTCTGTTTGTTCTCTCATTGTGGTGGTATATATTTTCCAATCGTTTCCCATAAAGGACTATGGGGGACGTTAACGTGGCTTCATTTTTTGTTCACATTTGGTTGACAGTTTGGTTGGATATAGAATTCCAAGCTAGAAATCATTTTTCTTAGAATATTGAGTGCATTTCTCCATTGTTTCCTACCTTTGAGTGTTGATGTTCAGAAATCAGATGACATTGCATTCCCAATGCTGCATACACATCTGAAATTCTATGGTGATGTGGTTTGGTGTGGATGTTCTTCATCCATTTATCTAGGGACCCGGTAAGCTTTCTTTAATTGAGAAAATCATATTTTCATTCTGGGAAATTTCTTGAATATATTTTGATAAATTTCTAAGTAGAGCCTTGTGGGCCTTGATAAAGAATTTGATTTTATTTTGGTTGCAGGAGGAAGTGGTCGGAAAAGCCACAGGGAGTGATGTGATAGAGCAAGTTCATAAGTCAAACCCATCATATTAATAATGTTTTATGTAATATCTGAATATTAAAAGCTTTTTTCATAAATTCATCATAGTAAAACAATACACCAAAAATTAAAATTTAATTTTTAAGTAATTATCACATTATCATGGTTCAAAATCAAGACAATATATGAAGGTATATTGTGATGCCATACTCCTGTCTTTTTCTCCTGTTGCCCATTTTTTAACATCTAACATAAAGTGATCCCTTTTTGTTATTTGTGTGTGCCGTGTCTTTTATGCAAAGATAGGCAGATAAGAGTAAGTATTCTCATTTTCCATCATTTTTATGCAAACTGTACATAAAAGTTCACCTTACTTTTAAAAACTTGTCTTTAAAATCTTTATATGTTAGAGAGTTTCTCCTTTTACACTACTGCCTGGTATTCCATTTTGTCTATATAGAATAATCTATTTGCCCAGCCCGCTGTTAGTGGACATCATATTTATTTGCAAATATTTGCTATGAATAAGGAATGATCTGATACGTATGCCCTTTTGAGGTGTGCAAGTATTCATAAAAGGTAACTGTCCAAGACTGAAATTGTTAGGTCGAAAGATTAATGTGTATGTAATTTGGATGGATGTAGGCTACTTTTTTAAAGTGTGGTCTAATTTATCAATTAAGACTTTGGGTTCTAGAATCAAACTGACATGGGTTCAAATCTCAGCTTCACCAGTGCTACCTGTGTAAAATGAGCAGTTCACCTACCTCACAGTGCCCTAGCTAGAGCTGTTTCTATTAATGGGGGTTAGAATCCAGTGTCAAGTGAATTAAGGACATGGATATTGAACATGAAGCCAACTGTTGTGGAAAGTTTGTCTATTAAATGAAAGAGAATATGAAGAGTTTGGGATAATGAATTAAGGGACCCTTTCAAAGTGGGAGAGACATGAACATATTTAAATTTTGATGGGCATGATCGGTTGAGAAAAATTTGGACCCACAGAAGAAAGGAAGCAACAAGTTCCTGGGGAGGAAGAGGAAGACAGGAATGGAAGAAATAACTGGGCTCCCTGAGCTTAAATGACAGGAAGGCCCCCTCTACAGTAACATGAGGGATTTTGCAGGTCAAAGAAAAAGGAAGCCGTACCATTTATAGTTTATTAGAAGGTAGCTGAGGGCGTTTCCCTCTTTCACTTTGACTTTTTTCACTAAAGTAGAAGGCCAAGTCATCTTCTCAGATTAAGGGGGAAAGGAAGAGTGAGACGGTTAGAAGTTGGATCTTTGAGAAGAATAGAAAAGATTGAAGTTGTGGCTGCAGATAATGGGAAAGTTGACTTGACCAAAGAAATGGACTATGATTGCCAGCCAGTTCTGTGCTTGCATTTGAGTTCGGTCATCATAAATTTATAGTGGAACCCAACTGTCTTTCTGTGGGACTTTGCCTGAGCTCAGCTACTCAGGTGTGTGTGTGTGTGTGTGTGTGTGTGTGTGTGTGTGTGTGTGTATACCACATGTAAATGTACATATGGAGGTTTTTTGCTTAGTTTTCTAGATGCAAGGGTGTGGTGTGGAGGGTTATGGCTTGCCATGTGCATTAAAATTTTTTTTTAATGTTTATTTTTGAAGGAGAGAGAGACAGAGTGTGAGTGGGGGAGGGGCAGAGAGAGAGGGAGACACAGAATCCAAAGCAGGCTCCAGGCTCTGAGCTGTCAGCACAGAGTCCGACGTGGGGCTCAGACTCATGAACCATGAGATGATGACCTGAGCTGAAGTAAGACACTTAACCGACTGAAGCACCCAGGCACCCTGCCATGTGCATTTTTTTTTTAATTTTTTTTTTAATGTTTATTTATTTTTGAGACAGAGCATGAATGGGGGAGGGTCAGAGAGAGAGGGAGACACAGAATCTGAAGCAGGCTCCAGGCTCTGAGCTGTCAGCACAGAACCCGACGCGGGGCTTGAACTCACATACTGTGAGATCGTGACCTGAGCTGAAGTCGGAGGCTTAACCGACTGAGCCACCCAGGCGCCCCATGTGCATTTTTAAAATAATGAACCATGAGATCGAGGTGAATAAAAAATGAAGAAAACAATGGCTTGGGAAAAAGTACAGGGTTCAGTAGGATGGCAGTAGTTTAATAAACAAATAGGAATGAGAAATTAGAAATAATAGTTGTTTTCAGTATTAAATAATACAGCAGACACAAATCGTTTAGTGCCATCCCTAGAACATAGTTAGTGCTCAGTAAATGTTAGGTGCTGTCATCATTGTGAATCGAATTGTATTCTACATTTATCCAACCTAAAGCTTGTCTTTGAGTCCAAAGAGTACACGAATCTTTAAACAGAAAAAGTAGAAGAGAGAACCTTGGAGCAGGCGGCTTATTTCAAAGGTGTAAAATCAATCCACTTTTTTAATCTGACAAGCCAACGGGGCAGTTCATTTTTGTTTTCCTTATTTCTATTGCAAACACGTTGCACCAGCTTTGAGAGTGATAAAAGTACACAACAAATGAAATTTGACCTGGTCAAATCGAGCATTTCTGTGATAGCTTTCAGAAGCTGCCACAAATTGGATATCTGATTTAAAGAAGGCATCATTCCCTTCCTCTCACCTCCTCATCTTTGATGAGGTTGGGTTGTGGGATTGGACACAGGAAAGGTGGAAGAGGGTGAACACATCTAGGTCATTTGATGTTACCAGAACCGGAATATGTATTGATCCATTTTGGTTACTTAATCCTCTTGTAATTCTGTTATTCTAATACAATGAGCCTGTGAGTCTCCAAGAGCAAGCTGTTTTGCTAGGGGTTCTCTTGTTTACTGAAGAGTAGATGGAGGGAGTGGGAGAGCAAATATACACAGCTGAATTCAAACAACGAAAATAACACAATGGAAATCATCTAATTTATTATCTATATGAATGTGGAAGCATGGGAGAGAACAGAATTTTTAGTAGTCCTGGATGAAAGATTAAAATAATTCAGAATGATTTGTTGCAAACTCTGTGACAGGTCAGCACATTTGAATCTCATTTGAATTCAACAACGATCATAAGAAGAGGTATAAGCAGAATATCTTTGGTTTGTTTTGTGTGCATTTTACTGGCAATGTGAAAAATAAAACTCTTTAGCGGTGCATAGGTACAGAGCTGAAACCAGACTGCTGTTAGGTGCTCCAAGCTTGCCAGCGGACGTATTTATCTTCTCTCTTTGTTCCTTTCTTATTTTGTTTGTTTTGTGTTTCTTATTGTCTCTCTACCCCTTTAGAGAGCATGACCTACCTCTGTTTGGCTCCAGTTCCTTGAATAGTCCCTGGAATATATTATTAGGTGCTCAGTAGACGTTAGTCAAATGGATTAATGAATGAATAATGAAGTAATGTCGAAATTGCACTTTTACCATATACATAAATTCTATTCTTTCAAGAAAACATTTGATTGAAACCATGCATAAGAATTTAATATTTTTAAATCACCTGCACAGAGGATCACTTTGAGGAGATCTAGTGAGTATCAGAGGATGTGAACTGCTTTTGGTTATATAAAATGTCTATCGTATGAGCCGGGGCTGAGTAACATAATGTCATGTCCCAAAGGAAGTTACGGTTTGCTTGATCAGTGTGTAGGGTGACACTTTGTTGGAAATGTCTTCAAGTGAAAGAATTTGGAAGGAAAAAAAACTCCAACATCTGTCCAGAGAAGCCTTCCACTAATTGAATATGAACCGACAAAACACCAGGTTTTTTTTTTTTTTCTTTAAATATAGAACTCATGGCAAATTGTGATTTTAGACATCATGGTTATACAATATGCAAGTTGCTTCAAGAGCATTTATAAATAGCGTGGCTTAGAAAGAGGAGCCTCTTGGTATTTTTTTCCTTACACTTTCCTTTCTTTTTCCAGTGAGCTCTTAATGTTAAATATGACATCCTGGTTTCCTGTTACGAGAAGCAAATATATTCCTGGATCTTGTTTTTTTGCTTATTTATGAATATAACATTTATATTACACATAGAGCATAATTCTTTCTGTATGACTCCTTTGAAAACTGAGTAATCCATGCTTATAAATGACTTGGAAAATCCAATAAAAATAGGAGAGGATTGCAGGATAATGGTTACCTTTCAAGCAGAGATGAAGCTTTTCGATTACACAGAGTTGCCTTTCTCTGTTTAAGAATACTTTGTCCTTTATCCTTGTACCTCATCTTCTGTTTGCGGTGATCCTGTATATAATGAGGTGTGGCATGCACAGTGTCAGAGAAGGGTTCAGATAAGGAAAAGAGCATGATCAGATAGCTCTTGTCTAACATACAGTCTTTCTCTCCATTACCCTTATCTTCTTTACTATACTTCCCTTACTATACCTTCTCCAGTTTCAAAACCAGTGTGCAACTATGGAGTTCTTAGACAGCAGTAATATGTTTTATCAGCAAGATTCACAGACATTAGTTCATTATCTGTTCGTGTGTAATCCATACATTAAAGAAGAGTTTTCATTGAATTATCTAAATAAATTTCCAAGATTTAGAATAAATTGATTTGTAGGGACATTTGCCTCCTTATCTTATTTTAGGTGACGTTCAAAGTCTTACTATGACTTGTATTTATATCTCTTTTTTCATTTTTCCAAACTCCCTAGCATTTGCTTCCAAAATTTTACTCCTAGAATTGCTCAATTATTTTAATAATAGTACTTTGTTATTTAGGAGAATAATTTTCCTAGTAGATTTGTTGTGTCCCTATGTTGAACACATTCATGGAAGGGCTAGATTTGAAGATGAATAATTATTAGTTATTGTATTAAGGTCACTTACATACAGTAGGAATCATATTTTTAAAGTTTTTAAATGTTTGTATATTTTTGAGAGAGACAAAGTACAAGTGGGGGAGGGGCAGAGACAGGGGGAGACACAGAATCCAAAGCAGGCTCCAGGCTCTGAGCTATCAGCACAGAGTCTGACATGTGGCTGGAACCCATGAACCGTGAGATCATGACCCGAGCTGAAGTTGGATGCTTAACCAACTTAGCCACCCATGTGCCCCTAAGAGTCATCTTTTTATTTTACAGTTTGGTGAGTTTTGACAAAAATAGAGTCCTATAATCATCACCACCTCCAAATTCTCCATGTTCGTCTGTACTCAAACCTTCTTCCCACTTCCTGTCCCTGGTAGGATTGTTTCTTTTGTGTTTACAGTTTTGTCTTCTACAGAATTTTATATAAGTGAAATGATACCAGATGTGGGATTTTATATATGGATTTTTTCACTTACCATAATGAATTTGAAATTTATCCTTTTTATTGCATATATCAGTGGTTCATTTCTTTTCATTGCTGACTACTATTCTATAGTGTGGATATACCACAGTTTCCCAGCAAAGGGCCCTTTGGGTTGTTGCCAGTTTTTTGCAACTCCGAGTAAGGCTGCTATAAAAATGTTTGTACAGTTGTTGTTGTTTTTAATGTAAACCGAATCCCTTATGTAAATGCCTAGGAACAGGATTGCTAGATTATATGGCTAAAAGTATATTTGACTTTATAAGAAACTGCCAGCTTTCCATAGTAACTGTAGCATTCAGCATTGTCGCCAGTAATGTGCTCCGCTTCCTCACCAACAATTAATATTGTTATTTGTCTTTTATTTCTCTTCCTTTCTTTCTTTCCTTCTTTCCCCTTCCTTCCTTCCTTCCTTCCTACCTCCCTCCTTCCCTCTCCCCCTCCCCCTTCCTTCCTTTCCTTCTCTTCCTTTACTTCATTTCTTTCTTTTCTTTTCTTCTTTTTTCTCTCTCTTTCTCTCTCTCTTTCTCTCTCTCTTTCTCTTTCTCTCTCTCTTTCTCTTTCTCTCTCTCTCTTACTCTAACAATGTATAATGGTATTATTGTGGGGTTTTTCACATTCATGTTTCCCTAATGACAGATGATACTGAAAAGCTATTCAGGAGCTTATTCGTGTGCTAATGCCATCTATATATGTTCTTTGGTGAAGTGTCTGTCCAAAATTGTTTTTATATTATTTGTATATTGTAAAAGTTTTAAAATTCTTTATATATTCCACATGTAGGTCCTTTAGCACATATGTGATTTATGAATATTTTCTCTCAAATTATGAATTGTCTTTTCATTCTTTTAACCTTGTCTTTCAAAAAATAGTTTTTTAAAGCAATTTTTAATTTTTTTAAGTTTATTTGTTCTGAAAGAGAGAGAGCACAAGTCAGGAAGGGTCAGAGAGAGAGAATCCCAAGCAGGCTCCACACTGTCAGCAAAGAGCCTGATGCAGGGGTCGAACTCCTGAACCATGAGATCATGACCTGAGCTGAAACCAAGAGTTGGACGCTTAACCATTTGAGCCACTGAAGCGCCCCTAGTTGTTAATTTTGGTGAAGACCATTCATGATTTTTTTTCTTTTATGTGTTGTGCTTTTGGTGTTGTATCTAAGCAATTTTGTCACAAGAATTATCTCCCACGTACTTATTTTTATATTTATTGTTGTTTTATTGAGGTATATTTGACAAAATTTATAAATATTTAAGGTGCACAATTTGATTATTTGTTATACATGTGCCAGCTTTGTAGACTGAGGTTTTACATTTGCAGTTAATTTTTGTATAGTGTCCAAAGTAAGGGTCAAGGTTCTTTTTTTGCTTGTGTATGTACCATTTGTTGAAAAGACTATCCTTTCTCCATTTATTTGCCTTTAACCTTAGTCCAAAATCAATTGACCCATGTATATGTGGCTCTATTTCTGGACTCTTTATTATGCTTTATTTATGTATATGTTTTTCCTTTATCCAATACTACATTATCTTGATTGTTGTAACTTTATAGTAGGTCTTGAAATCTGTAGCATGATTCATCCAACTTTGTTTCTCTTTTTCAAAATTGTTTTTTTTAAGTTCCTTTGCATTTTCATATACATTTTAGATCCAGCTTGTTGATTTCTACTTTAAAATCCTGATGAAATTTTAATTCAATTTATATTGAACTAGATCAGTATGGAATAAAATGTCAGCTTTATAATATTGAATCTGATAATGCACAAACATGGTATGCCATTCTATTTAGGCCATCTTTGACTTTTTTATTAGTGTTTTTTTTTAACTTATCACTTATTATGGCCTCAGTTTTCTTTTCTTGGCATTACATTTTTGGAATACCAATATCACAGAAATATATATATGGTTTTCTAAGATTAAATGACAGTAGATAACATGGATCAGTTTCTTTTGAGGAAAAAATCTCAGTAGATAGTGAGATTTTTGAGGCTACTGATGATCCTTTCACTCTCTTACCCCTTTCTAGTGTTTAATATGTGAAATATCTCAGTCTCCAGAAAATTCCACTAGCTGATAATATGCTCTGATGTAGAAAGTGATCTGGGTGAATCTCATATCATGTTCCAAGCATATAGGAAGTAAGGTCTGGGAAAAGTTGCGGTGTGAAATCTGATGGATTCTTCCTCTCAGGCGTTTCATTTGAAAAAATTACAAATTTTTTTTAATTACATTACAAATTAGCTCTTTTATGAAAAAAGGGACAATTTCACTTTATTTCCAAGGAGCATAAGAAGTATATCTTCATATCTTCTTTAATAGCCTTCCACGTATTCCAGAGTCATGATGTAGTCATTGACATGTGGCTATTTCAGAAGAGGGCCCTTGAGGTCAAAGAAGTAAACCTTCTTGCTTGCTAAAAATTAATTTTGAAGTCCATTATTCTATAATTATTTCCCCCATTTTATTTAGTAGTGGAGTCAAAACCAGAGAAATTACAATTCTGGATGTTGCCATGAAATTTATTTCAAATATCTAATCAAGCCTGAGTTTGAAGAATTACCTGAAAATGATATACTTTATTAAAACTGAATGATATATTTCATTTCAAAAGTTCTGAAGCATGCTCTGTGACTCATTACACATTTTACCTCTTTCCTCCATCTGAATAGAGAGAATTAGTTATCTAATACTTTAACCTGCCTAGATCATGCCGCAGCAACAAACCCACACACTCAGTGGCTAAACACACAAGGCTTGACATGGCTTATCATAGCTCCTATACAGATTCAAACTCACCCATTCTTACACTGTTACACCTTAACAACCGAAATCATAAACAAATACTTACCAAGGAATCATGTGAAAAGACATTTCTAATAATTGTCATCATTCTCTTTTGTAAAAATTATTGGTGACTATTACCTCTTACCAGATTTCAATTAAAAAAAAAAAAACGGAAATAAAGGAACTTACACCTGAAACCTATCTGATGCTTATTACAGCTCTCTCATTTCACAGATGAAAAAATTAAAGCCTGGATGAAATAACTTGCCCAAAACCTCACAACTAGTAAGCAGAACCATAACGAATCCCATGCCTCTTGGTCCAGAGTTCTTGCCCTTCAATATTCCTTGAGTGTTTAATACATTATATTTAAAAATTAAACCTAATTTCCTGAGTAAGAATGAATTAAATGTATTGTGTAATCCGTGTCAGTAGTGTTTTTCGCTCTTCCTTGCCTGCTACTTCTTGTCAATGATCCCTCAGTTTATCTGACTCTTTTTGGGGGTTACTGTAAAATATTGATCTAAAACGCAATAGAAGGTATATTATTGGAATCACTCAGGAAGGCTTATCAGCACGATATTAAGACTTGACAGCAAATATGTGTAAAAAATCGTATTTGTTATATTCCCGTTCTGTGTGGCCTCCTGCAAACACTACCATAACAACAGAGACTGTTATTTGGTGATTATATATGCATCAATTTAAATTCTATCAATTTATATCGTGAGTGTTTTTGACTCTTCCTGGAAAAACTGCCTACAAATTTTATGTATCTTCTTCCTGGGTCTTCTACAATAGCCATCACCAAACTTTTTCCCTTGAAGCAGGAATGCCATGAGATTTTTAATAGGATTTTTATGGAAAATATGGGTCTGTGATCAATTAAATTTGAAAAAGAATTAGATTAAGTAGAAAATGTAATCTTTACAGAGGGCTTCTGCGAGCCTTTAATTGTCTAAAAGTCTAGCAGGCTGCATGTATTCTAGGGACTTGGAATATGCAGTAACAGAGTGGTTTCAGATGTCATGGTGTTTATACACTGGTTGGGAGAGATGGGCTTCAAAAAATAAAGTAAGAAGTAAAATATATGTTGAATTGGAAAGGGGCAGGTGCCGAGAAAAAAGAAAAGTAGGATAAAGAAAGGAGATTGGGCAAGGACGGAGGATGAAGGAGGGCGGATGTTGACGGGTAAACCTTCATTGAGGATGGGGCTTGTTGAGAATGTGACGATCAGGTTTTAGGGGCAGTCAGGATCATGAGCACAGAGGGGAAGAACATTCTGGGCAGAAACAGCCGATGAAAGGCACTGATCTAGGAGTGTGAGGAGTATTTGAAAAACAACAAGAGACCTTGTGGCTGAAGGGAATGTGAAGGCAATTTGAAGAGTGAGTGAGGCAGAGAGAAATGGTTATGGTCAGAGAGGTCACTGGGTGGGGCATATATGCCATCAGGAAGACTCTGGCTTTACTTTGAATGCAATAGGAAAACAGTTGACTTTAAACTAAAAGTTGTATAATGTGACTCTATCTTAGAAAGGCCATTGTGACTGCTTTTGGAGAATGGATTTTAGGGGAACATGGGTAGAAACAGGGATACTATTTGAGGTTCATGTAGCAATTTAGGTGGAAGGAAAGTTGGATCAAACTAATGCATTAGCGGTACAGGCAGGGTAAGTGGGCAGATATTGGATATTTTTGATGATAGATGTGACAAGATTTATTGCTATATTGGATGTGATATGTGGAAGAAATTATTGAAGATTACTTCAAAGTATATGACCTAAGAAGCTGGAAATGTCGAGTCATCGTTTATAGTAATGGAGAAGACCGGGTTTGGAGCAAGTTGTGGGGTAAAGGCCAGGGGTTCAGTGTTAGAGCTGTTAAGTTGGAGGTGACTGTTAGACAACTGAATGGAATTTCCAGGAACACAAATGGAGATGGAGGTAAGATCTTGAACCAGCCTGTCTGCCTGTTCAACATACTGGCTGGCTGTATTATTTTGAAAATACTATTCTACCTCTTTGTGCTTATTATTATTATTATTATTATTTTAAGTTAATGTATTTTTGAGAGAGAGAGACAGAGCATGCAAGCAGGGGAGGGGCAGAGAGAGAATCCCAAGCAGGCTCCACACTGTCAGCACGGAGCCTGATGTGGGGCTCGAACTCACAAACCATGATATCATGACCTGAGCTGAAACGAAGAGTTGGATGCTTAACCGACAGAGCTACCCAGGTGCCCCAATCTCTTTGTGCTTCTAATTCCAGTCTTTAAAATGATGATAATAATAATATCTACCTCCACATATATACAATGGAATATTACTTGGCAATCAAACATAATGAAATCTTGCTATTTGCAACAACGTGGATGGAACTAGAGTGTTTTATGCTAAGGGAAATAAGTCAGAGATAGACAAATATCATATGATTTCACTCATGTATGGAATTTAAGAAACAAAGCAGAGGAACATAGGGGAAGGGAAGGAAAAATAAGACAAAAACAGAGAGAGAGAGACAAACCATAAGAGACTCTTAAATACAGAGAACAAACTGAGCATTGCTGATGTGGTGTTGGGTGGGAGATGGGCTAAATGGGTGATGGTCATTAAGGAGGGCACTTGTTGGGATGAGCACTGGGCATTATATGTAAGTGATGAATCACTAAATTCTATTCCTGAAATCATTATTACACTATGTGTGTGTATACACACACATACACATACAAACACATAAAACCAAATATATTAATCACTAAATACTTATAGCTGTTCCCACCATTGTCATTTAAGTCTGGAATTGAGGGGAGGTCTGGGCAGTAAATGAAAAATTTAGAAGTCATCAACTTACAGATACTATTTAAAGCCATAGGACTGAGTCCTATCTCGTGTGGATATAGATATTGTAAATTGTACATGCTTCATTTTCCTAACTTCCTTGTCCAGGGTTTCTTCCTCTTAAAGCAGTTTTTCCTATCAAATATTTTATGGAAAAATGTATTGAAAGGCCCTGAATGGATGCTCAGTGAAAACTTTTGAGTTAGAAAAGAATACCTCAAAAATATCAGGAACAAATATTATAATTTGCCCTAAGAAAGTCAGTTAAGTATCTCTTGGAAAAAAAGACCAGAGGTCTCTGGGTCAGGGAGCAAAGGCAGTGGAAACAAATCATGGACTCATAGTAGAGGATATACATAGCTGCTCAGCAGATATACCATTTTTTTTCATTGTTCCTGTCTATCACAGATGCATGTGGGATACACAGCCACAGTAATACAGTCTCCAACAGATGGGAAACTATGCAAATGAGTTTGTTTTATCAGCAGTTATAAGCAGTTCTCTTACTGGTCACTGGCCAGATGCCTCAATTTTTTTTGGGTGGGGTTGGTGGGAGAAAATTAAAGGCAGCAGCTCTGTTGTGCAATCCATATACCTTCTTGAGCTATTTCCTTCCTTGTCAAACTTTTCCAGCCGGCCATTTCTAGAGTCTCCCGAGTTTTCCCTGGGCACAAGAAATTGTGTTCTTGATGAATAGCGATATAACTGACCCATAGTGAGGAAGTCATAGCTTGAATAGTTTCTCTGGACTTGATAGATGGATTTGTAGTGGTCCTTTCATGTGTTCACATCTGTTCTTACTTGTGGCCAGGGACTAGAATTAACAGAGGGTTGGCTTGAGCTAAGGGTTTGGCCACTGACCATGGCCCAAATTGAAATTGACTGCCTCCTGTGAGGCTCCATCAAGCCCCCATATTCTTGTCAGAATGATGTTCTAACCAGCCTCATGCAGTGCCGGGATAGCAATGATTTTTGTGGAATCCAGGATTTTCCGTAAGAGTGCTTATCAAATTGGTAAGAGATAATGAACTCTACAATCATTTCATAGACTCTCTACAGATGTAAATTTTAAGATATTACTATTTTTTCTTCTCTACATATTTTTTCCTATATATTATGTCGCCTCTCAGAGAATGCTATGACATTCTGCTTATTATCCCATTTTCCTGATGAGGCAACCAGACACCCTCAGAGGATTACAATATTTCATAGGGTCGTGGCTAGGCAAAGATTGGATTGACATGTTTCCACAGCTCTCCTACCTCAAAGCCCTTGCTCTTTTGTCAGTGTTTGTAACAACTCCTGTAACCTGCTATTTCAAGTCAGGGGCCCAGAAATATGGCCCTCGGTCAAATTAGAGTATTTCATTACTGATTTTTGATGACTGTTACGTTACTCACAGATATGACACGAACCATCTCTGGACAGCATTCTCCCATTAGATGGATTTTCCCACTTGGAGGTGTCTGGCTGGTGTTTTCCAGTATCTGCTCTAAAACAGTCCTTATTTTTACAGGAGTCCCTGAGGCTTTTTCTTCATATGCCCCTTCTGTTAGGAAATCAGTGTGTTGTGTCTATTCTGTCCTGTTAGGAAGCTGGGAAGACAGGAGCTACAGATTTAAGTTTGGGGGCCTTTCACCATTGAGGGCTGTCTTTGTGCAATGATATTTGGCTTTGATTCTTTTACACACACATGCATCCACACATGTATCTATGCATAAATACAGGTGTGTGTTTGTGTGTGTGTATGTGTGTGTAATGGACAAAAAAATTTTTTTCCCTTTCCCTTCTCTGGCTGGTCTGCTAATAGAATGAACATGATACAGATTAATAGCAGAAAATCAAATGAAATTTCGTACCTATGAGGGGCCCAAGGATATGAGACTCCAGGGCAAGTCAGGCAATTGGGGCTTATATACCATCCTGAACTAAGGAATGAGGCAGGGGCCTGGGTCTTCAAAAGGGAGGAGGATAATTCAGTGGTCTATAAGAAGAGTAGCTATTTAGTAATTAGAAGTTTGCCCTGCCATGCAGATAGGTCTTTCAGATAAAAAGTTACCTCTGGTAATAGATTTTATTCTGGTCCCGGCCCCCTGTATAAATTATTTTAGGTAGTTAAGGGAGAGGTAAAACTGTTTCCCCAGTCAGCTGGGTCCTGATTGCCTTCGGCTCGTAATAATCCACGTGCCAAAGTAGCATATTTTGGGGTGGCGTATTCAGCTCCCTTTCATATGTATTTCATTTTATGTGTATATAAGCACAACCTTATATATATCTACAACTTGATGAATTTTTAAATGTTACTACCCCCCCGTACTAAGATACTGAACATTTCCATCTTCTCCGTGAAGCTCCCCCATCCCTTTTCTAGTCCAGAACAGACCCCCTCATATTATATATATATATATATATATATATATATATATATATATATAATACATATGTATATGTATACATATTATAATGTATAATACATATTATGTCTAATATATATATGTATATGTGTGTATACACAGACACACACACACACACACACACACACACACACACACACTTACAGTTAACCATGCGTCTTCTATCCATAGGTTAGTTTTCTCTGCTCTTAAACTTCATGGAGGTGGAATCAGATGGAATGCATTCCTCATAGTCTGACTTCTTTAACGCAGTATGTTTTTGAGGTCATCCATGTTCTTTTTTCATTTAGTATTTGTTTTTCATTTTCATAACTTTGCAGTAGTATTCATTGCCTGGATGTCTTCCAAACTGTCTATCTGTTTTCTTCTGTTGACAGATCCTGGGATTAAGGCTTCTAAGAGCATTCTTGTCATAATCTTTGTATGCACACAGCGTTTATTCTTCTTGAGTATGTACCTGTGAATGGGATTGTTGAGTCATGGGGTCAGGCTTATATTTTCAAAAAGCAATTTGGAATGCCGTTCAGAGTGAAGGACGGCAAATCAAACGATTAAAATGAAGGTAAATAGTACTTCTGATTGGAGAACAAGGTATTGGGGGTACTCAGCCTGGAAGATTTGGCTAAGAGGTGATTTCCTAAGTCTCTTTAAGTATAAAAGGGTAATTTTAAGGAAGAAAAGAACACACTATCAATTTATACAAAGTACAAGATGAGAGAAAATGGGATTAAATTTCAACAAAAGAGTGCTTAGGCAGAGTATTATCATAATTAACATAGAAATAGGTTATCGTCCCCAGGGTGTCTTCAAACGTAGTGTTTTCTCCTTGGGTAAAAGGTAGATAAGTATGGAAGCAAACTTTTCTTGCTATCTCAGGAGTCCTTCTTAGGCTTGATTTGTCTTCTGGAACATCCGATGTTCTTGCTTATGTGTAGGGTGACTACATTTTTCTGTTGTTGAAGCTAGAATAGTTTAGTACAAATGCTAAACTGGATGATATGCCAGGACAAAGGCTTAAATCTGGAGCCTCAGAGGAAAATTGGAGTATATGGTAGGGCTATATATGATCAGCATTTTTGGGCAAACCAGACATCTGGACACATTTGACAAAAGTAAAGCTTGTGAGGAATTTTGCTTCCAGTATGACAGAGAAACTCCTATTAGACGAAGCTTTCTCTAGATAACAAATATAAACTCTGGGCAAAATATAAAGAACAACTAACTGAAAGCATTGAAGAGAGACCAAAGCAGGGAGATTCTGGAGGGGAGTCCACAGTTTGAGGACAGAAATGGTTCCGGGTGAATTTTTTATTTTCATGCCTTCTAGATTGAGCATAAGGTGTAGTATGCACCGTAGTGAGTACCTAAAACTCCCCCAATTATCTTTTGTTTCTTTTTGGGACAGAACTATGAGAAATAAGGGAGATGATTCCTTTTCAGAAAGACCAAATAAAAGCTGTGCTGTCTAATTAACAATAGATACAATACAACCTATTGGAGATATGTATGACCCCCTCCCCTCCCTGACAACAGTGGAGTCCCAAACCCTTAGACCTTTCACTTCCTGGTTCTTCTGCCCCTCTCCATTTCTTGGGCTTATTTTCACAGCCTTTGCAATGAGCATGAGGGGGAAGAACAAAAGGAGGAGGGACTGAAAGTCTCTGAGTCAACGCAAAGGGATGGACATTTGTTCCAGTCAGACCACTCTTTGCCTTACATGAACGTAGGCGAGTCCAGGTAAGGCTGTAACCTCTGTAGTGCTCAGCCAATGAAGAGCCAGGGACGGGGCTTGTGTGCTAGGATATAAATTGTCTGCTGTGACTGCCCCATCAGACACACTGTGTGTCTGTCCTTGCAAGAACATTAATTAAAGCCTTGTGTCACTGTGCTCCGAATCTCTGTGACCCTCCTTCGACTGAGTCATTGGACTTATTTCTAACAGAGCCTTATAACCCTCCACTTTCATTTGCTCCTGTAACACTTGTAAATCCAGATCTTAGCCTCTTTTTATTTTATTATTATTTTTTTTAATCTGGCTACAATAACATGAACAGTAAACAAATATGCCCGGTGTTTTTAGGCTGAGCCAGAGCCACCGTTCACATACGTGATACCATTGTAAGAATTAGAAAATACCACCCTTCTTGGGGAAAGCAGCCTTCCTGGAGAATTCTTGGCAGGAACACTACGAAAAGATGTTCAAGATCAGCATAGCACAACTTCCCAGCACAACTTCCCAGATGTGCTGGGCATCATCTGGTTGGCACTAAGGTGTTGCTGTCCAGGGGCCCTTGTGCTGAGAAGTCACTGCCCCGTGCCAAGGCACATGGCTTTGTGAGCAGAATGTGGCCTGACTTTTAGCCACAACCTGCCCATTGTGTGGAGGACAATCTACATGGATGCAAATGACAGCCTTGTGCCAACTTGTGCTTTCATAGCTAAGGAAATTTCCTTTTCAGTTGATACCCTTGGGCTTCCTTACTTTCAAAGGGCCATTCTTGGACCGTTGTTTGTGTTTTTTTCTTGGGGCTTTCTGGACTGAGAGGAACATTGTAACTCAAAACTCTAACTGATGTCAAAGTTAGCTTTCAAGGGGTATAAAAGTTTGAAAGCACATTCCAAAGGTTACATGTGTATAGCTTTTTTTCAGAGTACAGTTCAAAGTCCTAAGGCTATTTCTGATGATCCAATTAGTCATTATCATTTTGGAAAATGATTTTACCAAAATTCCGCTACTGAAAAACCCTTTTGTTTTATCTGGAAACGTAGCTAATTTTCTGTGTCTGTGTTCTTTGTCATAACATGTTGAGGTTGTACTGTCGTAATTTTGAGGATAGTTATTTTCTGTTTGGTCATGGGGACCCATGTCAGAGTTTCACTTTGGCTGATCTTTTGAGATTTGCGACTTCTGCAAATTGTCACAAACTTAATGGTTGAAAACAACACAAATTTATTCTTTTACAGTTTTGTGAGGTCAGAAGTCTGATAAGTGTCTAACCAGGTTAAAAGAGAAAAGTTGGGAGGTTTGCATTCTTTCCTGGAGGCTCCATTTCCTTATTTGAGTTTCTGGCAGAATTTAGTTCCTTGCAATTGTGGGTCTGAAGTCCCTATTTTCTTGTTGACCATCAGCTGAGAGCTCTTCCCACTTTGAGAGATCTTCACATTCCTTGGCTCTTATTTATTTCTCTTGTTCCATCTTCAAAGCCAGCAATGCCCAGACGACTTGTTCTCAATTTATATATCTCTGATTCCTTTTTCTTCTTCATGCGATTAGACTGGGTCCATCTGGATCATCTAGTATAATCTTCCCATCTCCAGGTGCTTAACCTTGATCACATCTGCAAATGTGTTCCCTTGTCATGTAATGTGACGTAGTCACAGGTTCCTAAAGTCAGGATCTGGACATGTTTGGGGGCCATTATTTGCCTACCACAACCTTCAGACATTCAGCTTTAATTACATTCTTAGATTAATTTATTTAATAAACATTAAATGAATCCTTAGTTTGCAAAAGAAAGAGATTAATGGACTATGACTGTGCTGCTTAAGTATACTAATCACCATAGAAATCAGACTCTTAGTCACAGATGCACACTGAAGTCATCATCCATGGAAATTTACCTGGCCAATTCCTTAAAAATAGACATAATGACTTTCATTGCTGGATTCGCAATGCCAGGCTTCTATGTAGCATGTAAAAAGTACTCAGCAAGTATTGCTGAACTCATTAATTTAAAAAAAAGAAAAATCTTAAGGAGCATCTGGGTGGCTCAGTCGGTTAAGTGTCCGACTTTGGCTCAGGTCGTGATCTCATGGTTTATGAGTTCGAGCCCCGCGTCGGCCTCTGGGCTGCCAACGCGGAGCCCACTTCAGGTCTTCTATCTCCTTCTCTCTCTGCCCCTCCCCCGCTTGTTCTCATTCTCTCTCAAAAATAAAGAAACATTAAAAAACTTAAAAAAAAATCTTAAGCATCTACCTAATGCCTGGCCTAGATGCTTAATAAACATTAGTGAATGAAACAAGGGAACCTATACCTTGTGGAGCTTCCATTTTAGTGGGCCAACGGGTATTTTAGCAGGGCACTTTGGTTGTATTGCGAATGATTAAATAAGCACACAGATGAATGAGGTTGAGTAATGAAATTGGCAACAGGTTATCAGAGATTTTGAAGGCCACGTTAGAGTGTCTGACTTTTTTTTTTTTTTCCCATAGGTAGTGAGGAAACAAGGAAGGTTCTTAAGCAGAGGTGGATTGGCAAGATGTATTTCTTAGAAACACCTGATGGTAGAGGATGGATTATGGGATTGGAAGTAAACAATGACTTGCCAAAGGCTTGAACCCAAACAGTGATAGTTAGAATAGACAGCAAGAGGGCTGGTCGAGCAATATCTATAAGACCGAAATCTGGAGAAGGGAAAAAGTTAGGAAAACGGGCCTCGTATGTGAGAGGCTGGTCACCACAAAGGACATACGTTTATAATCTACTTGAATATAGGCGTGGTTACTGTCTTTAAATTAGACACTTGCTTAATGGGAAACATTTACTTCCTTTTCTCATATTAAAATGTACATACACAGAGACACCTCAGAGTAAAATATTTTAGCATTTTGTACCATGCTCCTAACATGACTGATAACGTATTTAACATCTGTCAAACATATAGTTTCCTTCAATATTCAAACGGGGAATTTAAACAATTACTCTTTTTGAAAGCAATAGAATTTATGTGCAGAACCATCAGAACTGAAAGCCTGACATCTGAAATTTAGCAGTTGAACTGCAACCAAGAACACATCAGAGGTGACCTACATAAAGAAACTTAGTACGAATGATTCCTCCTTTGGGGAATCTACTTTTGTTCTTTCTTGTTCAACTGGGGAGAGAAAAAAATCCTGTCTATAAAAATGCTGAGAAAGGAACTAAGATGGAGAATTGTTTTAGAGGGCCCATTTGCATTGTGTCAGTGAGATTTTCCTACGGTTAGGTGTTAGAATTGACTCCTTCCATCTGAATATGTTTCTTTCTTTGATGGCTTTTCTGTGATGGCTTTCTTGGGACTCTCAGGCCACTGTCCTGTGGGTGTGAAACCATTGATCAGGAAATACTCCAGCAACAGAAAGGATGTGGAGGCATCCAGAACATCCAGTGGAATCATTGAAATAGCAACCTTTCTCCAGTTCCCTCCACTGACAGTTCAAAATCTTTTTATACTTAGCACAAAATTCATCGGAAACCACAAGGTAGGAAACGACCACCTTTGACCTTATATTTGCTGAGATAAACATATACACATAGACTCAGACATATCAGTAAAATCCCAACACAGCCCTGTAAGTGGGGTCCAAAACTTCAGAAGCACAGAATGTTTACTCATATTAATGATAGCTTAATGAAATACTTGAGGTGAACTAGCTCAGCCAGTTGACAGAATTTTAGGGTCTAAGAGGCAGTTGCCAATAGTCTTATGTCCAAATTAACGTTATTGCAAGATATGAGATGGGAGGTTTTTTGCTGTTTTCTGTATAAGGGTACCCCACCCCCCGACACAGGTTAAGAAATAAATGTATAGAAAGCAGTCTAAGTATTGTTTTGAAAATTAAAGATGTGTTGGATAGAGATCCTCTCTACCCAGAACCTTGTGCAATGGGCTATGAGAAAAACAGTTCTGTAAACTTTCCAATTATGGGGATGTGAAATCTTAGAGCTGGAAAGGGGTTAGTACAACCCCTTCATTTATAGAGGCATAAAGAGTACCAGAGAATTTTCCAAATTCATAGAAGTAGATAGTTTCAGAACCAAATTAGAACCCAAATATCTTGTCTTTTCCTGAAAGATATCCACTCCATGTTCTTGTATTTTTTTTCAATTGTTATTAATATTTAAAAGGGGCTAAAAGGAGTGGAATTCAGTAACTTAAAGTTCAGAATGAAGGGAAATTCAGGAATGTATTAATTTTTCTCTCTGTCTTTGTCTCTTATTCTCTCATGCTGTCATTCTATTATGTCACTCTGGGGAGTTTTATTCAAATGTTCTGCATACCTGGGTTTTATCCTTCTTGAATATCAAAACCCCTGGCCTTTTGCTTATCAAATGAGATATTATGATAACTGGAGAGCCAATATTTTAAAGAATTAGAGATCCTTGAGGGAAAATTCCGATATTTTAAAATTAAATACTTAATATTTTATAAACATTTTATCTCTTCACTGATCTTAATGCTTTAAGGAATATAAACAGTCAAAATAAACAAAATCAAAGGAATCTCAAGCAGATAATTTCCTAACATTGAAAGGTTAGGAAACTTGAAGTACAAGGGTCAATTTTTTTTCTTTGCCTAAAGCCTGTTATTGTTGCATTCATCAGGAGGTAATACTCTGGGCATGCTAGAAAGTGATATAAAAAACAAACAAACAAACAAACAAACTGATTGCACTAAGAAAATATTTATTCATCTCATTTATCTATTCCAAGGCTTTCACTTTTACCACTGTTTAGAAGGCATAGTTCCTGCAGAAGTTGAGGATGATTAAAGAAATGAAGTAATGTGACAGATTGGAGGAACTTTGAGGCTCAATGCAGTGTGTTTAAAGAAACTTTGTTGAAATAGTTCTTGCTATTATTTCCAGATCAAAAAGTTAAGGGCTAAACAGAATTTAGGGCACTTAAGGATAAGAGCCTTATCTTATTCAATCCCACTTCCTCTCAGGATTTTTACATTGACCACTCAGTGGTTACTATTATCCTCCACAGTAAATGATGTATAGTTCCGTTGCAGTAATTGCAAAGAATTGTGTATCTACTATTCTGGCCAATTTTTCCATTGCCCTCAATTATATAGACCAATTTTCTATAGACCTTCTTCACCATAAATCAATCAGTGTCTTTGGATTGAAGTACACAGTGCTGAGACTTTAAATGAACTTAATAATACCAACCAGCCATCAAGGATTGCTTACATGGGTTAAAAATTATCGGAAAGAATTTTACAGAGAGAGCTATGAAAAATTCCTTAAAAGTAACACTTACAATCATTATATAACTTCATTGTAACTTATATTGAGATTTTTAACCACAGTGTTATATTTCCAATTCTCATTGGAATGCATTATTTTTTTCCATAAGGTATTATAGGTTATTATTTTATTTATTTTACCCACATTTATTTATTTAAAAATTCTTTTATTTCCCATAAGGTAATTTTATTTATTTTTATTATTTATTTTTTATTATTTTCCCTTAAGGTATTATAGTTGAAAGGAAGAAAAATCTTCTTTTCCCATTTTCCCTTCATTTATGAGAAAAACAAAGTGTTTGTTTATGCTAATTTGTTTCTTCATCTGTTCCCATTCCTTTTCATGATTATAATCAAGGAAAAGTATGATGACTTTACAAGTCTGAAGTGTGAACCTTCAAAGCTTGGCTGGAAAGTACATGTATTTTAGAGTAACGTTGGTAATGATTCAAATGGCAAATTGGCATATGTTAACTTTGAGAATTAATTTTGAGAATTAAATTTGAGGATTTAACCTTTAAAGAAACCTTAAACCTTTCTTTTTTTTTTTTTTATTAAAAAATTTTTTTTAATTTTTATTTTTTTAATTTTTTTTTTTTTTATTTTGTGACAGAGAGAGACAGAGCATGCGTAGGGGAGGGGCAGAGAGAGAGGGAGACACAGAATCCAAAGCAGGCTCCAGGCTCTGAGCTGTCAGCACAGAGCCCGACGCCGGGCTCGAACTCATAGACCTTGAGATCACGGCCTGAGCCAAAGTTGGACGCTTAACCGACTGAACCACCCAGGCGCCCCTAGAGAACCTTTCTGAATCTTTATTACATGTATGAAAAAGCAAGGTTTTTCCTGAGGATTAATTGTGAAGACAAGGGGAAGACTATCCAGCATATTGTTGGCATAGATATTTGCATAAATTTTCTTTCATGGAATTAGCCTGTGGCACTTATTCCAAGCAAATTATTGGCATAATGCATGGAGGAACTCACTTTCGGTGATCATTTATAGATCTGCATATCATCTTCTACTCATACTGTGTTCTAACTTTTCTCCCAAGAGTTACTGCTAAAAGAAACTAGCTACAGCTGCTTGTTTAAGATGGGTGACACACATATGGCCTTCTTTCACTATCGCTGTTGCTACTTTTCCTCTATTTCCAGAGAGCCATCCACCTTTACGAGGGTGGACATTTTTATGCACATTCTATACAGTGGCTGTTCTCATATTTTAAATAGCAAAGAGAAATTTCTCTAATGAGTTGGATAAGGATTGTAACAGATGGTAAGGGCTATTAAAACTGTATTGGTTGGGGCGCCTGGGTGGCTCAATTGGTTAAGCGTCTGCCTTTGGCTCAGGTCATCGTCTCACGGTTCTTGGGTTTGATCCCCACATCGGGCTCTGTGCTGACAGCTCAGAGCCTGGAGCCTACTTCCGATTCTGTGTCTCCCTCTGTCTCTGCCCCTCCCCTGCTTGCACTCTGTCTCTCAAAAATAAAGAAACATTAAAAAACAAAAACAAAAAGAATGGTACTCATTAAAACCAAAAAGTCACCATCCTAACCCAGTGATCAAACTTATCTGACCCATAATTGGACCATAATACCATGTGTCTCCTGGCTGATGAACTAAGAAGGGCACGATATCATCTCTGTAGTGATCCCACCGAGTAAAGTTTGTCTTTAATGTTGGTAAAAGAGACAAATTTCCACTGAGGGACATTTTAGCAGGCTTGAACTGTTTAAAAAAGTCAAGATCATGAAACAAACAACAACAACAAAACAAAAAGATTGAGTTGTTTTTTAGATTAAGAAGACAACAGAGACATGAGAACTGAATGATTCTTTATTGGATACCAGATTTTGGTGGGGGGGGTACTATAAGGGGCATAAGAAACAATTTGTGGTGGGGGGGAACATTTGGGGAAATGTGAATAGGACTTACATGTTAGATAATAGTATAACATTAAAGTCAAAATCTTGGAAGTGAAAATAGGCTAGCTCTACAGGAGAACATCCTGGTTCTTTGCAGATATGTCTTGAAGAATCAAGAGGTAAAGTGTCCAATCTGCCACTTTCTTTTAAATGTTTCAGCAAAACTATGTGTATATATGTACATATGTGGGGCTACATAGAGAGAAAGCATTATAAGTAGCTGTAGCAAAATATTGAAACCAGTGAATAGGGGTAAAGGAACATATAGGTGTTCATAGCATTGTCCTTGTACAATTTTCAAAGGTTTGAAAATTTTCAAAATGAAATGTTGGGGAATGAAACCAATACCTTGTTTATGTTATATATGAATATTTCCCAAGAGAAGAAAGTTAACTAGAGTAAGATGACAAAAATATGATGAAGAATGATTTTGGTTTAAGGATCCATCCAGTTGCTCAACCAAAAAAATCACGGTTATCCTTCATTCTTCGGTCTTAGCCTTACCCGCTCACATTCTGTTCAACGATCCCATAAGCTCTCCCTTCTGACAGCGGTTACGTTGCCTCCCTCTCTCCTGCTACCGCCCTAGCCTGACCTCCACCATGATAGGTGCTCTGGCAATAGAGAAGACTCATCTCGAAGCCTTCACCCCTGCCCTCCCATAATCCACTCCCACAAAAGCCGTCATAGTAATTTTCTAAAACTGTAAATGAAATCATGCTCCCTACCCCTGCTTGAAACTCCCTAATGGCTTCCAAACCCACTTAGAAAAATAAAATTCAAACTCCTACCTCCATGACGGGTTTTCTACCTCCATCTTTGACTTCTGCTTATTCTCCTGAGCTTTTCTTCCCTTGCCTGTGTGTTGCTCAACCATTCCAAACTCCTTCCAGCTCGTTTCTCTGTCTCTGCCTAGAGTGCTCCTTTCCCCTCTGTGACACAGCTGCTCCCTTCTTGTCCCTCACGTCTCAGCTCTACTGGTGCCTCCTCAGTCAGGCTTTCTGTAACTCTCCAGGCTAAAGTTGTACTCCGTCTCTCACCATCACATCATCTACCTTGCATTCTCTGCATTTCTCTTGCCATTATCTGTTATTTTACATTTTAGTTTATTGTCCATCTTCTTGAAACTTAGGGAGCTTCATGAGAACAAACATGCTGTTTGCCTCATTTGCTGCTGTACCTCTAGCAATTCAGATGGTGCTTGCTGCATGTAGGTACTCAACAAATGTTGAATGAACTAAAGGAAAATTAATAGTCTATAAATTGCTGCTGAGCCCTGTCAGTGAGAGGCCGGCCAGAAGCACAGAATCCATGCTAATTATTTGTTAAAAAGGAGCTTGTTGCAGGGAATTGTGTAGAGAGGTGACAAAAGAACTAGAAGCCAAACAGGGCTCTGTGAGATTATCAATGGCAGGAAACTATCGTCAATGCTAGCATGGAGGTGAATGGAAAATGTTATGTAGCTGGAGCCCCAGAGAAGTGGCAGCTTGTAGAAGCTGAAACTACAGAGAAGCTAGTTGCTGATGGAGAAGCCTCCAAGAGCAGAGAAGAAGGAGGGAATGACTTACATCGTCTTTCTCCCTGCTATCCAGCCTCTGGCCAGATGGAACCCAGGCAGAAGCTAGCAGACCCAGGAGCTCGGGAAACACAATCTGTGCACCAGTCACCTCTCTAGTGGGGGTGCGGGTTGCGAGGATGGACACGAGGGTGAACTGAGCAGGAACCTACCTGGACAGGAACCTTTGATTGAACGAGAGAAATGAAAACGCATTCTGAAGCATTTGTTCTTCACCGTTGCAGCTCTGGTTGTATTTAGGGGAACAGAAACACTTGAGGGTACCCAAAATATCTGGTAGCAGGAAAAAGACTTAGTGTATTATGCTTTTTTTCCAGATGAAATTGACCCCTTGTTTTAATTTTTTAGCTATTTCAACTCTCTGGAGGTTAAGAAAAATCACAGTTACACCATCATTGTCATCATCATCATCTTCATTATTTTAACATTTTGAAACTTAAACTTTATAACAAAAGAATTTTTCAGTTTATTTATTTATTTTGAGAGACAGAGATAGCGTGAGTGGGGAAGGAACAGAGAGAGAGAGGGAGTGAGAGAATCCCAAGCAGGCTCTGCGCTGTCAGCACGGAGCCTGACACAGGGCTTGAACCAACAAAGCCATGAGATCATGACCTGAGCCAAACCCAAAAGTCAGACACTTAACAGACTGAGCCACCCAGGTGCCCCATTATTACTATCTTTTTTAAGTAGGCTCCATACTTAGCATGGAGCCCAGTGTGCAGCTTGAAGTCCCTACCCTGAGATCAAGCCCTGAGGTGAGATCAAGAGTTGGACGCTTAACTGACTGAGCCACCCAGGCACCACAAATCAGAGTTACCTTATTATTAAATCATGTAAATAATACATTTTTATTAATTTATAATTTTTTTAACATTTATTTGTTTTTGACACACACACAGAGAGAGAGAGAGAGCACATGTGCAAGTAGGAGAGGGCCAGAAAGGGGGAGACAGGATCCAAAGCAGGCTCTATGCAATGAACACAGAGCCTGACACAGGGCTCGAATCCACTGACTGTGAGATCATGACCTGAGCTGAAATCAAGAGTCGGCCACTTAGCTGACTGAGCCACCCAGGAACCCCATAAAACATGGAAATAACATATTTTAAATCCTATGTTTCCCGACTTGGAGGATACTAAGTAGTGTTCTGGCCCACATCTTTCTAAATTTTAAGTAAAGTCACTATTAGGAAGTAAAAGTCACCAAATAAGGCTTAATCATAAATTGCATTGATCCCAATCCAATTGAACTCTGGAATTATTTTTTTTTTTAATTTGTATTTAAAATTGGCTTATGTTTATTTGTATTTTGAGAGAGAGAGAAAAACTGAGTGTGAGCAGGGGAGGGGCAGAGAGAGGGAGACACAGAATCCCAAGCAGGCTCCAGGCTCTGAGCTGTCAGCACAGAGCCCGACGCGGGGCTTGAACTCTACAAACCACGAGATCATGACCTGTGCTGAAGTCAGATGCTTAACTGACTGAACAACCCAGACACCCCACTCTGGAGTTTGTTATAATTTGCAGAGACAGAAGTCAGCAACTGAAGGAGGTCATGTGGATCCTGTCAATTCTATGTACTTGAATCCACTGGCCCAACTGTGAGACTGTAAAAGGATTAGTGAGCCAGCTTGTGGACCTCCAGCTCTTTCTAGTGGTTTCACACCAGTTTTCCTTTTCCTACTCTTCCTCTGCATGCCTATCCCCCCATTTCTACCTGCTCACTTTAGATGCCAGAGGAAATTAGAAGGGCAATATTTCATTACATCCACATGCCATTTTTTCGGAAGCCACCCTGTCCCTCTCCAATATCATGCATGAAAGAAAGCCCCAAACAGAAAACATCCCACATAGCAACTGTCCTGCCGGAAGGTACACTTCTACAAATTGAAAATAAATGAGTTTATATTTTGATACCCTGTGATGTGACACAGAGCAGCCATAGATTCTGCCCAGGGTTCTAATCCCCCTAAGGTCATTAAGTAAGGGAAGAGGGCAGTCAGAGGAGGCACCGTTAAAAGGGTACGTTAATGTACTTTTAAAAGTAATGGGTTGGACGTATAAATCATGGGAGGAATGTAGTACAAAATAGTGAATGAAATATTTATACATTCCACTGAAGCTTAGCGTATGTTCCGGAGGGAGATGTCCTAGAGAGATGGGTCTTCCCCTTTGTTCTGAATCAGTTTTTCCAATTGCTCTGACACAGCTGTGGGCTTCACAATCATTCTGAAGTTGATTAGATCAGAAGGCAAAGGCTTCCCTGCCCAGCATGACCAATGACAGACATCAAGGCCGTGGGTATTCCGGGCTTGTAGTCTGTATATTGAAGTTGTTTTTTGGCGTTCTGCAGGTCTCCAAGTGGTTCTCTAAATTTTCATGCTGCTGTATTTATGTGTCATTTGTAACTGAAACAGTGTGGCATAATGTGCCGTGCATACACTTGCATAAAATCTACCAATCGGGTTTGAAAATGGCTGTCAGATTTATGGAGCACAGCTATAATTACATTCATACAAATGTTCAGCTAAAAGCAGAAATGGAACCTTATTACCTTTGTTTTGCTTGTTTTAATAAAACAAAACACTTGAATTTAACTCTAAGCAAGTAAATTGTTACCTACTGAGAAATTCTTTGGTTGCTGTTGGAGTGATTTAGTGTTTCTAAAACATATGGGGTAGGTGAGCCTCAGTGCAGGTTAGTTTCTGTCTGAAGGTCAGAGGAGTTTATAAAAACTGCTAAAAATGAGAAGAGATATATTACAACGTGCTTTTTTTTTTTTTCAACGTTTTTTTATTTATTTTTGGGACAGAGAGAGACAGAGCATGAACGGGGGAGGGGCAGAGAGAGAGGGAGACACAGAATCGGAAACAGGCTCCAGGCTCCGAGCCATCAGCCCAGAGCCTGACGCGGGGCTCGATCGTGACCTGGCTGAAGTCGGACGCTTAACCGACTGCGCCACCCAGGCGCCCCTACAACGTGCTTTTCAATCACTGTTTTATTTAATGCTCACAAAAAGACTCAGAGTATGTTTTTCACTATCCATTCTATACATGCACAGATGGAGGCGTTCAGAAGTCTTCCCCAGCCTTTAGCACGTGTTCTGATCCCAGGCCCATCTGACAACAAAGTCAGAGAGAGGGTAGCATTTTAGTGAAGTGTTATCCTTCTTTTCAAAGAATTCTCCCAAGTGCTGGTCTCTGGGTCACTGTGACCATGGGCATGGCCTGGGATGGTTTGGGGTCTCTTGGATACGTAACAATCCATGGCTCTTTGCCGGCAACAACATTGCTTCCCCTTGCCTTTTGCAAGTCTCGTTGCCAGCTTGGCTCCCTAAAAGCTTTATGTTGCCAAAGGTACCTGGTCTCTAAACACAGGATCTAAAGCCAATGTCATTTTAACTATGTTGTCAGGAATAGTCAGCTGAATTATTGAGTCATACAGCTGTAGAGTTGGACATGACCTTATAGTCCATCTGATGTAACCTCTTATTCTCCAGGTGAGGAGGCTGGCCTCTGGAGAATGCAGGAATTGCCTAGGCCAAGTAGGGAGGGGCAGTCTGAATGAGAAACCACATACATTAATTCCCAGTCCTGAACTCTTTCAACCGTACTGTATTAGCACACACCGTATACTTTGCCTTGGCGATAAGTAGATAGTTTCCTCTTGACACTATATTATGCTATGTTGATACTATACTATAGAAGTAAATATCTAGTAGCTGGGATTTAATACATGATAAGATTTTGGTTTTTTGATCCTTACAGAAAAGAGCCGGTTTTTCATTTATTACCTTAAAATCCATATTTGAAAATTATTTATAATCTCATCAAAGAGAGAAGCAGAAAATGAAACCATTATCTTAGAATATCTAACAATAAAGATATGCTTATAGGAGGCCAAGACGAGTCTTACCGCTTTTCATTCTCTGCTCTTTCAAATGTTACCTCTTTATAGGAATTTTGGCTATGTATCTGGGGGCTGATTCTACATGCACAATGCCTTTAAGCTAATGTAATTGCAACAACAACAAAAAATGGGGAGTGGGCACTGAAAGGGGATATCATCTCTTAGATATTGACGTTTCAAATAGCAGCATTTTCTTTACAAGTGTAGATCTTACCCCTTAATGCATTCTGTGCATCTGACATTGGATTTCTTTTATAGCTCTGAAAAAACTCAATTTAGAACCAAAAAAAGATGACTTTAGAAAACACACCATTTTTTTTTTTTTCCTGAGGATGCTCAGAGACAGCACCTACACACGTTTTGTAGTTTACGGAAGCATTCGGACTGAATATGATGATATGTATGAATCTTTTTCATGTGCCAGGAGAAATAATCGGACAATTATGTAAATGCCTGAATGTATGTGGCTGCTGTATTATTTTCAGTTTTGAAAAACTGGCTATTCATATTGTTTTCTACAAAGGAAAAGGTTGTTTCAGATAAGTAATATGTCTAAAACACTTTTAAAAAATGGTGCTGTTTCTGTGTTTGGAAATACTTAAAGTGGGGTTTGGGGAAAGTAATGATTATTTCAAGGGACTGAATTTTAAAGAAGGAGCCAGAATACGAAATATCATGCAAACTAGATTCAGTCTTCCAATACTGTTCTCTGGAGATTAGGTTTGGAGAAGTGAATGGAGAGAGAGTGTGTGGAACATTTCCTCCAATTTGTAATATTGAATCAGGCCCATTTTAAACTGTGCTAATTTATTCTTCATTGAACCATGGAGATTAATTAATCCTTTGTTTTGCTGGATTAATGAGTAATCAATATGCCAAAGGGGGGAAAAAAAAGAGAATGATTTCTTCTCAAGGAACAAAGCATTCAGGTAACCACGTCATTTTATCTCTTATGTTTACAAAGCAAACCACAAGTTAGATAAAATGTGTGGCGTTCAAGAAGATTTGAGCCCTTTCTCTTTTTAAACTAAGGTGTCCTGGGTTCCTGCGTTTCAGATGGATACAGGCCAGTGGGACACATGTGCTAAGATAACTGGTGCACTGTGCGTGTGTTTTGGTGGCCTCTGCTCTTCTCAAAACATTTAAGTCAGTTTCTACAGTTCTTTGACACAAAGACAAGAAGGTCACCTCCCCTGAAAGTCCCTTCCTAACCACAAAAACTAAATTTAACTACCCTCTGTCACTACCAAATGGTTGGTGGAAAGGGTGGTCCCTCTCCACCAACTCACCTAACTTATTTTCTTCATAGTTCTCATGGATATCTGAAATTGTCAATTTAGTCCAGTTATTTACCTGCTTCTTGACCATTGCGGTCACCCATACCCAGATATAAAATTGAAGATTTTGACAGTTCTGCTTACCAATGTTATCTTTGAGTCCACCTAGGAGCCTTGAACATTACCGCCAAGCAATAAATATCTATTCAATGAATGCATAAGTTTGCAATGGTACGAACTTGACCTGAAGGAGCTTCTCTGAGAGAGACAGAATAAACGTAGGGATTGGGGAGGAGAACTTGGTGCTCTAAGTGGCTAAACACCAAAGTGAGCTGTCCTGAGAATGTCATGGCACCTTGGGAACCTGTCCCTGGTCTCCAGAATAACATGGGCCTGTGTTTCCATGGGCCAGGAGCTACCCTGGTAAGAGTTCCATAGAGGTTTTGGTCTCTTCTCTGCCTATGTAATCTAAGCATACTTGCATATAGTCTAGGGGTGGGATGGCAAATTGGTGCTATGTGTGGGATGGAGGGAGGCATGTCTGGAAGGGATGCTTCTCTGAACAGTGAGAATAATCCTGGTATGACTTAGGATCTCCTGCCACCCTGTTCCCATTTGGCAGATTAATAATAGATACCAGGACATACTCTGTGGGATAGTGCATTGTTGATTTTGTAGGAATTCATCTGTAATCAGAAGCCTGGCCCTCCTATAGGTAGATCATCTTTAATAAAAATTCGGAAATACAGAGGGATTTCCCCAGGGAAGAATTAGCATACCACCACCACCATGAATAAATAAATAAGTTAACAAATAAATAGGAAGGAAGGAAGGAAGAAAAGAAAAGGAAGGAAGAAAGAAAAGGAAGGAAGAAGGATGGATGGATGGGTAGATAGATAGATAGATGCTAGGCAGGCAAAAACACAGATAGCCACTACAGTAAGTGAGCTAATCCCATCAGTGTCCCATATTTTGTTTTTTAGAAGTATGGGAAATAGTCACTCATACTAATCACATCACCTTGAACAATGATAAAAGAATAAACTTAGATTAAATCTTAGTGTTGATTAGGGCACAATACAGCCAGTACGTTATAAAGAAATATTAATTGATGGTGACACGGTAGGAAAGTGGAAGGAAATTAATATTTGGAAAGAGCCAAGTGTTATGCTAATTGCTTCGCAGGAGACTCTCATTTAATATTCATGATGATTATAGGAGGACAGCATTTTAAACTTAGCTTGCTGATAGGGAAACTGAGGATCTGAAAGATTAAGCAACTGTTTTTCAAGGTCACATACTTAATGGCATACAAATATAACAATGTGGTACAAGTGTTGTATCACTGTCAATACAATTCCAAGGAAAACAACATGTAATTGTTAGTCTGCCTCGCTGATGTGATGTTGCTGTTGTCACGGGTAATTACTACATAACTCCTCTCTGTTGGACCATCATGTTATTTTGAGACCTAATAAAATATAAGCATCTCTTCTTTTTGCCAGTATTGTTAGGATTATGAATATTATCACTGAATAGTGTTCTCTGTTTTGTTTGTCTGTTTATGTTTTTTTGGTTTTTTTGCTAAAGATTCTCAGTTGCCAATTTTTGTTTGAAACCAGCCATATTGTTTTTAACCCTTTTATTTTAGGTCAGGTTTCCTAAAAGCAGACCTTGAGGGAGAGATTTGTGTTTAAGTGATGTAAGAGTGCTTTTCAGGAGGCAAATGGAACAAACAAGTAAGTAAAGGAAGTGAAGGAAGCAGAATAGGGAAGGGAGAGAAGTCAAGCAGTAATGTGCTCTCAGGTGAAAGCACTCAGCTCTGTCCTGACCTTCAGGGACTCTGGAGCGTAAGTCGTATTAAAATATTTCTCCCTGAAAGTGGGGACTGTGGGTGCTTACTGGAGACAGGGTAACTGTGAGCCTCTAGCAGATGATATGCATAGGAGCTGGGGGATGGGTGGACCAGCTTTGGATGTGTCTACTCCCATTCGATTCAGGAGTGAAAGAATTCCCAGGCACACCCTTGTGGTCAAAAGCACAGTATCTTTGCTCCCTTTTCCAACTGTGCTTGCAAGAAAAGTTACTAACAAAACTTTCTAACAGGAGGCTACAGCTCACAGCTGAGACTGCTAATTTTTGGCAAGAGGCACGTGTCACTGGAGACCTAAGACGATGCTTCACCATTGGCTGGACTTGGACCTGGTTTCTTAACTGCAGTGGCATAATGGCCTATCCTAGAGAAGAGTAGAATAGCGTCAATGCCAAGCAGCTATGATTCGTGGTTGTACTTAGCACGCCTATAGTTAAATGATGAAATCTTGTAAGGGAAAAATGACACCTTTTTTGTTTTTTTCGTTTACGAATCTAGCTAAACGTTCGTATCTTACTTTTATGGTTTAGGTAGATAGCTTTTGTTTATGTCTCTATTTCCCTTTTCCTTATCTGCCTCTCTTGAATTGAGTTTTGTGAACTGATACACTTTTGTGGTTTAACAAACAACAGGCTGTTCAAAATTATTTTAGTGGGCTAACACTGAGGCATTTCTAAGCGTGAGGACTTTTAAGATGGTATAAATAAGCATTTTCTACTTTATCCTACTTTCAAAGAATAGCCAGTTTGCCTTTATTTTATTTTTACCAAATAAATATTACAGCGTCCCCTCCTACCCCCCCCCCCCCCCCCACCTTTCCCTTGCCTAGATCATTGTCTTAGTTAAGACCCTTGTCACTTCTTCCCTGGGATATTGTAATGGATTGCTGTGTGCCTGTCAAAAGCATGATGGTGATTTACAGAGAAATCAAAGAACACAAGTCCCTTTAATATAAGGAAAAGATGCACGATATCAACTGTATGGGAATGGTTTTACAGAGGGAGATTCAGAAACATTCATGAGACAATCTTTTCTTCACCGAGGGACCTGTTGCTGGTAACAGGGCCTGACCCATGAGTGAGACTTTACTCTTGCCTTTCTCACATGGTGTTCAGTACCTTCTGATGTATCCTGAATGGTGTACGGGGTCTGTCTGTGTGCCTGCTCACCTACTAAGTGCAAGAAACGGAACGACCCCAACACATATCTGCGTGCTTACGACTAGACTTAATTACAAATCAGTTCCTCTAGATCCTGCCCCCTCCTAGTGTCCAGAGTTTCTGGCACCTTAACTCTCCGAACTTTCTTCCTGCAGATCCGTTCCTATATGCTCTCTATATTGCTGCTAGAATCTTCTTTGTTAAACTCAACGTTTATGTCTTTTGGTACCTTTTGAGTTTTTTCTTGTGCTTTATTTACATAAACTTTTTGAAACAATTAATTAAAAAATTTTAAAGAAACTTAACCATGTCATTTTCCTACTTAATGTTTCTCTGGTTCTCCATTGTGTAATTGATCATGAATTGTATATAATTCTATGTGTGTGTAATGTATATATGTACATTACACATATATGCAGTGTGCCAATTTGCAGCTTATACCCTGTATACCACACTACTTGCGGATTTGTGAACACAACATGCTTTCTCAGACCTCTGTTAACACATGGCATTTTCTCTCTGGTTCAGCCTCCTCCCCCCCACCCCCTTGTCTACCTGAGGAAATCTCAGCCACCTTCATGTCTTTGTGATTGAATCCAAATCTTACCCTCTCAATGTAGCTTTCAGTGAATTCCCAGGCATTGGTATTCACTCTTTCTTCTATATTTCTATAGCACCTTTCATATATGTGCATTTTGCTAATTTGTGATTGTTTATTTACATATCTGTTTCCCCTCTGAGACCTTGAGGGCAGACCTGTAAATACGTAAGTATGGTTCCCCAAGGTTCAACTGGTTGCTTTCATTTGGTTATGCTGGCCAAATGCCTCGTTGAAACCAGTAGGAATGCCACACCTTGCCGAAACCTGAGGAAATATACTCTTAGGAAGGGTTGTCTACAAGAAGAACTTGTGATTCTTGTGTAAGTGATTTATTGAAGGAGTGCTCTCATGAAAAAAACCTTTAAGGGAGTCAAGGAAGCTGAGTAGGACAAGGGAGAAGTTAGATAAGGGTGTGCTTTTAGAAGTCCAGCTTAGCCTTGTCCGAGGGGGAAAATTTAGAACAGGAGCATTGCCTGCCTTTAGGCAAAGGAGCCAAACTTTTCTACCACTGGTCAGGAGCCACCCCCCAGGGAGGCAAGTAGTTGTAAACTCCCAGGCTACTCTGGGTGAGGTGGGTCCTGTAGGCTAAGGGCATACCTGGAGAAAAGATGAGGGCATGGGAACATGCTTGGTAAAGGAGATGAGCAGGGGCAGGAGCAGCATCTGCTATACATACTCAGATATTTCATGTCAAAGAAGGCAGTTGTTATCATTTGTTGAGAGGTTTTTACCCCCGCCTCCCTCCCCCACAGCAAAGTGCTAAGTACCTTGTGTGTGAGGATAGTGGTCTATCCTGGAGTATGTTTAACCAACTTTCAGCCAGGAATAGTATCATACAATAAATCTAGTTAGTGAGCCAAGAAAACACTGTCTATTCCTATATTTCATTGAATTCAAGAAGCAATGGTTACCAGACGCATTATCATTTTATGTTCTATTACTCTAACCAGGAAAGAGAACAAAATGCTTCCTATTAAACTATAATGCAGTACTTTCTTATCGTCCATTATATGACACAGCCTGCTCTCAGAGATGTGGAAATGTAAATTGAAAAAAAAAAGTTTGCATGAAATTTGGAAATTTGTAAATATTGACGGCCAAATGACAAGTAGAAGGAAGTTTATATCTAGAATTTTATAATATTGGATGAGGAATCAGTTTAATTTCTTGGAAAACAATTCTATAATGGACTATTTAAAATGATTATTACTAACTTTATTATAGTACATACAAGTGTCTGTAAGAATTATATGTGCTTGGAAATTGATCACAGGGATGGACTTTTGACGGAATCTTTCGAAGTTTTTGAAACTTACATCTAGTGGAGGGCAGCTCTGTGATGTTCTCCTACACAGTCATGTGTCCTGAGAAAAGATGAATTACATTTATCAATAGTTACTCAATGACTACTATGATTTGCCAGAATGGCTTATACAGTATTGGAGATAGAGTTATCTTGTGCATATTTTAAAAATCTGCAGCATGAGACATAAAACCAGTGAGGGTATTGATAGTTTCACCAGATGTTTTAATAAATGGGGCCACCCGTGTACTTTTGTATGACACACAATCTTTGAAACCTACCCATTGTTTCCCTGGCCTCTTTCACATTTCTAGAGGTAAAAAGCCAAGGACAACACCGTTAATTCCATAAAAACGAGAGTTTTGGTTGGTATAATGGCCATTCTATTACAGATTGGTGTTTTTTTTTTAATTTTCCAATATGAGTATGAACGTTAAGTATTAATTATAATATTAGTGTGAACATTATAAATATTAACAATGAGACATGTTTTAAGTGAACATTCTTTGAGCAACAGCCAAATGAAATGAAACAGTCATACTCGTTATGATTTGGTTCAGTTAGTTAATTGAAATATGAGAGATTTCTTTATTTAGTCTGTGTTAAAAAGGGCTTATTGCCTTAGCCAGCTAGTTGCTATTACCAAAATTAAAAACTATATAAATTATATAAAGCTATCCACAGAGGCTAGCGTAAAAATGACTGCCCCTGCTGAGGACAAAATGATGTCTTTGGTTGAATTGCCAGCTACAAAATAACAGCAAGAGATTAAATTATTTTCTGGACCATTATTAAAGGATTAAAGGTAGGTCCCAAATCTCTGTTGACCAGATTCATTTTCTCCTCGCTGGTTGGTATGTCTTTGCTCGATTTTGAGTTGTTTATTACAGAGGAAATTGCTGCAATGTTAAATAAAGCTAAGAGTGGCAAAGAGTGAAACTCATTTATTGTTTTTGTTGGTTGGATTGGTTTTATCTACCATTTGCAGAGAGTCAGCTTTGAGATATTTACAAATGATCAAATTTTAAAGGGTTAATACCTAACTCATTTTAAAGATACTTAAGAGCAGATTTAAAGATAGGTTGAAATTCACTTATAATCATCAACATTTTTAGAGTTGTAAGCCTGGGTCTTCAGAACTTTCCGTGTGTGAGTGTAGGAGGATTGGGAACCGAGAAAAAGTTTCATCATAGAGTTTGTCCTTAGATATAAGCTTCAATTTTTCTCCTAAGAAACAATATCTTAAAAGAAAGCCCAAAGGATAACCTTTTAAGAGAATGTGAGAGCGTCTCTCTGTTGGACCATTCGACTTGGCCCATGATGGAATCGTATCATAGAAAAATTGAATAGCTTCAGATGTAATGAAATCGGGTCATCTCCTACCATCGTAACTGATCAGAAACTGCACCAAAATCAGTGGGAGTGGGGAAAACCCATGGAAATGACTACAGAGCTTAGATATGTTTTACTGGATGTTTGATTCAACAATAGTTTAAACAGATATCGTTCTTTAGTTGTTCTTTAGTTTGAGTCCAGAAGAAATTGATTTTCCAGCCTAAGGACAAGAGAAATGAAGTAAGCACAATTATATATTTTTGTTTTTAATAATTTTTTCCGATTTTAAAAATAATAGGGAAGAGGCACCTAGGTGGTTCAGGAGGTTAAGTGTCTAACTTTGGCTCAGGTTATGATCTCACGGTTTGTGAGTTCTAGTCCCACGTCGGGCTCTGTGCTGACAGCTCAGAGCCCGGAGCCTGCTTCAGATTCTGTGTCTCCCTCTCTTTCTTCCCCCTCCCTGGCATGTGCTCTGTCTCTCTCTCCTTCAATAATAAATAAAAATTAAAAAAAAAATAGGGAAATTAGAAGTCATTTATAGAAGAAAATACAAATCACTTTTATTTCTACTCTCCTGTGATTCATTCATCCAGTAGTAGGTGGTAAGTGCCAGCCTTGTTCTCAGAACTGAGATGATAGCAGTAACTACCATAGACACCTCCACCCTCATGGAGCAGACAGTCTCAGAGCAGGAGAGAGACAATGAAATAAAGTGGGGTCTTCACATTGCACACAGCATCAGAGGGGATGATTCACATTCAATTTTATGAGACTCTTATGCCCCCCCAACTGTGCAGTGTGGCCCGAAGAAGAAGGGGAATTAGGGAATTTTGGCGACAGCAGGGGGAGGAGGCAGGTGTTTGGGGCCTTGGCTGGGCTGCTTGTGAAGGAGAACATTAAAGACTTGAAGACGGTGGTACAGAAAGGAAGAGTGTTCTGGGCAGCAGGAACAGCCTATGCAAAGAGAGGAGAATGTTTGGCAAGTCTGAAAACTGGAAAAACATGATCTTACTAGTGTCGGTACAAGGACAATAGCAGGAGAAACCTGTAAAGTAATAGAGAGAGACTTATGGAATGGGCGTGATATGCAACCTTTGGAGAGTTTTGAGCCGAGGAATCTGACTCCCATTTTTGAAAGCTTACTTTCAGCTGCTGTGTAGAGAATAGACTATGAGAATGGAAGCCAGGAGCTTATTAGGAGCCTAGTGCAGTAATCCAGGTGAAAAATGATGGTGTTTCTGACCAGGGTGTTAGCAGTGGTGAATAGTGTGTAGGGTCTGGATATATTTGGAATAAATGGCCAATTAAATTTCTTTTCCCATAACATATAAAATAGAAGGAAGAATAAAATTAACTTCTATTTTTCCTTGTTACCATTATGGAGTATATCTTTCTATACTTTTGTATGGATTTATGTGTGTGCTATACATGTATTTTGAGGTTATAAACCGCTATCACCTGCTAGTGTATGCATTCTTTCATTTACTGCAGCATATATCATGACATAAGGATATTCTACTTAATTCTTAAATATTAGTTGAGAGTATGATATTTAAGCAAAATTTATGTAGCATTCCACAAATAGAATATATTACCCGATACACAGATTTGAGAATCGGGCTGGTTCTCTCAGAGATCGGGTGGTAGCCTGCAGAAGTCTTTGAGAGAAGGGACAGGCTTATGTTTGCTACACTTTCATCTTGCCACTGCAGAGACCCTTGGCTTGGGAGATTCGCCGAAGGGTTTGGTCCCCAAGTTTGGTGAGGAAGCCAAGACTTAGCTGGTCAGAGCTCTGTTCTTGGCCAGATAAGGGTACCGCACCTCTTTCTCAAAATTGTCCTCATCCCCCTCCTACACTGACTGGGCTATGCTCACCTAACACAGGCCTAGGTAGGCTGCTCCTGAAGGTTTCCCCTGTCTCATCGTTGTCCCCGAGATGCCAGTGGGGTCCAGATATGCACTCCCACCACTGTCTCTGCACCACAGTGAGTGTTAACTAGGCTGTGCTGGCATGTCTTTAATGTTTATCTCAGATAGGTTGTTGTCTCACTTCCCTGTGACTCGTGTGGTTGCCTCCCTTTCAATCTGATATATTTACCACCACAACGACCAGAAATCACAACTGTTCTCTGGTACATATGTATGGTTTCCGGTGTGTCCTTTTCTGAACTCGAATATAGACTTTTTCATAGTTTCACGTGGGTGATTATGTCCATGAATTCATATCACCCTTTTAACCTGAAAGTCTCTGAAACTGTGTGTGTGTGTGTGTGTGTGTGTGTGTGTGTGTGTGTACTACAGCATCAAATGGAAGCTCCAAGTCATAAGGTAATTTACTTCTTTTTTAAAAAATTAAAAAAATATATTTATTTTTGAGAGAGAGCGAGCGAGCATGAGGGGGAGAGGGGTAGAGACAGAGGGAGACACAGATTGTGAAGCAGGCTCTAGGCTGTCAGCACAGAGCCTGATGCAGGGCTTGAACTCATGAACTGTGAGATCACGACCTGAGCTGAAGTCAGATGCCTAACCAACTGAGCCACCCAGGCTCCCTGGTAATTTACTCCTCAAGTTACAATGGATAAATATATTGCCTTATTTCCTCTGGCTTTGAGATATGTTTTTATGACCATTTCTGGCATGCAAAATAAATTTTAATCAGAATTAAAACACATTTTGTTAATTAGACAATATTGCAAGTTATATGATGTGTCTTACTACTCCAAGTTGGGACTTGCCTTTTATTTCATATTAGAAAGATAGATACTGTTCAGATTTCAAGACCTATATAACTCATCCTGCAAAATGAAGACCTTGCCTAGAGGAAAGTAGGACATCACTGGTAGATGATAGAGAAAGATGCCAACACAGGATTAGGTCCCACTTGACTTCTGCTGTGATGCAGGTTAAGCAAGAGGAGAATGACCATCTAAATTTGCCATTGCCAAAGCTTCCATCTAGTCATCCATTCATTCCACACAGGGAATGCCTGTGTTTTTTAAGGCATTGTTCTAGGCTCAGAGGAATTTACAGCGAATAAAACATCAATTCTAGCCTCGAGGAGTTCACTGTCTGCTTCGGAGGAAGACAGCAAACACATACATACCATGTCAGGTGGTTTTCAAAGGCCAACTATGTAGAAAGTAGGGTAATAGGATAAAGAATGAAGTGAAGGTGCCACGTTATATAGATGATCAAGGAAAACCTCTTTGATAAGGTGGCACGTGTGCAGAGAGCTCTAGGAAGCCAGGAAGCAAGTCCTGTGGCTATCTAGAGGAAGTTTGTTTCAGGTAGACGGAAGTAACTTGCAAGGCTCCCAGGTGTGAGTACGCTGGCCTCCTAGAGGGACGGCAAGGAGGCCATTGTGGATGTAACAGAGAGAGCAGATCATGGTGGCATGAGCGAGGTGGGAGTAGGATCACAGTGCGTCTTGAATCCTTTCTTGCCTGCCGTGCTACCATTATTCCTTTGTTCTTACAAATCTTGAAGATGTTCATATCTTCCAGAACTGTCTTTTAGAACAGAAATGCCCCCAAGGAGAGCAAGACCTTAAGCTCATTATCATTGTTATGTTAATTTTCCAGTGAACTTCTTGGAAGATTCAGGGATAGCCAGCAAAAATTTGATTAAAAAGGAGTGTCTAGGTGGTGAATTAAGGAGAGACAGTGTTATCAGGGAAAAGAATGTGATAATACAGGTTGAGAGATAACAAGACACTTTTAATTTATATGGAAGACAATTCTGTCTTGCCTCCCCAAATTAATCCCCATTTAAATCTCCCCTTCATTACAGGAGGACTCCAGTTCTGGTCTAGGGTACACACTCCATTCTCCAGCTAAATGCTGCCATTTGCTTGGAGCCAATGATCTTTCCTCTAGGCTCAGAGGGAGGTGTGTGTTCTGTAGTCTAAGCCAATCATTACAGTTCTCTCGCCCCTATCAGTGAACAAGTTAAGACAATGCACGTGACTCATTTTGTCCAGTGAAACACGAGGAGCAGACTGTTGGGGACAGGAGCTCCTAGTAAGATTTCTTACATTTTTAAAAGGCACCAGAGGAAAAACAAGCTACTTGAGGATCCTGGGGGGGTGATGATAATGTGGCCCAAACTGTTGTAGTCATCTTGTGACCAAGAGGATAGATATCAACACACTGAAGATGGCTTGCCATGGGTACATGCATGACCCAGGCACTACCCACTGATGGGTATCTGCCTCTTGCTGTAGAAGGGAATTCCAGAATCCACACCAAAAGGGGAGAAATCTCAAAACATATTAGATATACTATACATATGAATTATATATGACATATGACAAATATCAAAACAACCTACACATCCATCAGTAGAGAAATAGAAAATATTATAATTACATATTATGCCCCCATTAGGTAGTGTGTTCAAAGAAAATGCTCACAATATGTTGTCAGAAGAAAGAAGTGCACAAAAATAACAATATTTTACCCAGATCTCACATACATGAACAGAAGGAAATATATACTCATTATTCATAGAGAAGAAGCTAGAAGCAAATAAAGTAAATACTAAAAGCAGTTACCTCTGTGTAATAAGATTAGATAGGGCTAGATATGTTAATTTTTGTAATGTAATTTTTTATACTCTTGTTCGTATACAGTTTTTCATTTCAACATTTTATAATGAAAAAGTCTTTACAGTCAGATTAAAAAATCATTAATTTTATGGAACTCAAAGGACGATCCATACACCCCATGGGCCTTCTCTAATACAACTTGTAAAGTATTGTAGTCCTTTCCATGGACTGAGAGACTCTGGTCCCTCAGTCTACCTTTGCCTCACTCTGGCTGCTATGTCAGGCTCTGACCTCAGTTTGACCTTATGGAAGCCAGAGGTCTAAACACTAGTATCTTAAAAACTGGTGAGAATTCCCTGCGGTCCATTTGTCCGCTGCATTTCTCTGTCTGGTGTGGCCAACAGGGTAGCCCTCCAGTGAGTATGAGATGGTCAACTCAGAGGTGGCCTGGCCCTCTTCTGTGGCAATCTACCCTTGGCTTCATGAAGTGCATAGTCATCACATGTTGGATACCAGGCTTCATCAAGGTCCACTCTTCGTTTAGGACACCACCCACTGATGATCTACCCTAAACAAGGAGGACGAAGGCACGAGCAACTGCAAATATGTTTTTTTCCCGAGGGCCAAGACAGCATAAGACTTAAGCATGCAGATGGCTTTGCCAAGATTTCTGCACTACACAAATTAGGATTCAAGTCAGCTTGAGTCATACAGAGGCTTCGGGCCTCTAAGCTAATTTATGGTGACCTGCAGAGGCTAAAATGAGGCAGAATCTGGACTGTCCTACTAATGATGAGACTCTGGGAACGGCTCCTGAGTCATTGGTAAGGTAGTATATTTAGAGCTGAAATGCTTAGTATTTTAGAATATACATCTCGTCACTATCTTTATTCTCCTTTCTCCTGGCTTAAGTATAACATGTAATCTGTTAGCCAAAATATACTAAGGTGGTCTTGGTGTATGGCTTATCCATCCTATGAGAGGGAAAGAAAATAAATGGTGGAGGAATAGGTCCTCTGTATGTTTCTCTGTGGATAGTCTGGTGGTGTGGCTGTCAGTATGGTGATGTCCTACGTCATTAGAGTTTGGTTCCCCCCAAATTCAGAGCCTGAGGCAAGGGTGCAGATAGTTTGTTTGAGATGTAATTCCCTGAAGCAGGAGTGGGGCAGGGTGAGAGGGGATGGAGAAAAGTCCATTATAATAGTACGTTATCAAGGTCACTGCTAAAAAGATTGCAGAAAAAGGAAAAAAAAAAAAAAAGCTGAGGTTGAGCAATGGGGTTCAGTTTTACGGAGGTGTCCTGAGATGGTATGGCGTGCTTCCAGAATTGTCTGTCTGAAGGCTTGGAGGCAGGAGCATTTCTCTACTAGCTCCTGTTTTCCACTGATTGGGTGTTGCCTCGGTGTACTCACCCCGAACCTTCAGCATGTGCTTGCTCAACAGTCCACCACGTCCAATAGCCGGCGTTTGCAAGGTGAGCCTGTGCTTGCCCGCAACTGTTCCCTAGAGCAGAGGTGGCCTAAGGAATGAGACTTTGGGCCACTAGCGTTCCTGGGTTACCTTGAAAAAATACATATTGACTTGCAGCGCTTAGAAATAGCATTTTGGGGCTCAGAGCTTAAGACTAATTAGATTTGACCTATGTAGTCTGTATATTATTTATTAAGCACCTATTATGTCCTAGGTGCTGAGGAAACAGAAATGGATAGCGATAAGCTCCTTACAGTTAAATGTATTACCTACTCAAATGAGGTCTGCATAGAACGCCTAATATGGTGGTTTTGTGGGGCAAGTTGTTTTAGTCCGAACTGAAAAGGACTCCCCAGAAGGAGGTAAGAGTTGGGGTACACACATACACACACCCCTATACATACGTGTACGGATGTGTGCATATACCCATGCGCCCGTGTGTGTGTATAAAATTCTTTGAGAAGAGGAATGGTTGTCTGCTTTTATGTGAATTATTCCTCCTTATTGGTAACATTCAAATGTAGAAGCATTGTAAGATTCACAGAGTGCAAAATGATCACACAATAGACTGGTTTTAGGGCAAGTGTATTTTCTTCTTGATTCATATTTATGCTTTGGATGCTTTCATATTTTTCGGTTTCATGGAAGTTACGTTCATTGAAAAAATAAAAAGCATCCATGAGGCTTGTTCCTACATTAGAATTTGTATTCGGCTGAAGAAAACCTTTGCACCTGCCACTAAAATGCATCCACTTCTGGGGTGGAATGCACCAGCTGTCCCCCAGCCTCCGACGGCACGCCAGGCAGTTCAGGACCGAGAATGAGGCATCATATCCCAGGCAGATTAAACTGGTAGGGAAATTTCAAGTCGACAGAATGCAATTACCCAAATTGAAATTAGGCCAGGGGCATATCAGGAGGCCCTTCCCATCTGTTGGGGAAAAGGATCACTAGATATTTAACAAGGGCAAGTGGTCAGGATCTTAGTTCTAGGAGTCGTTGAAAAGGCAGGCACTTAAAAAAAAATGCTAAGGGAAAACAGTACCTGGTATAAAAATCATATTCCTTCACTGGAAAATAAATAACATTAGGCCTTGAGAAGATCAGCCTTTTCCTGCTCTGGGAGGAAAGAAATGTTTATGGATGAGGAGATTAAATATTTCTACACCAGCTTCTCTTAGCAAGGACGTGGTATGTAATGGACAATTGGTTATCCTGGATTTGACAAAAAGAGATTTCCCAGACCAAACATAGTGAATCCAATACATTCATCCCTCGTCAGAATGGATAGATCCTCCCATTATGACCTTATGGAATAATGCTGTATGATTTTCCTAGGGGCCTTGATACAACATTGTTTCTTTACCAAGAAACTAAGGTAATTTTTAAAGTTTTCAGCAAAAATAAATAAGCTGGATTTGGACAGCAGCCTTTACCAGCTACTGTCATGGTGACTACATTGTTAGAACCATGGGATCCATAGGTCCACGTTAGCACAGTGGTCCCTGCCTGTTTCCCTGTCCCTGGTAACATGTGTACCTTTCTTCCAAGATGGAAAAGAAGATAGTTTTAATCTCCAGACCAATATGAACCCAGGAATCGGCGCAAGCTCCCCATCCCTTCGTCAGAGATGAGGCATGGGCACTTCACACCAGATCGTGGTTGGAATGGGAGTCCATTTACACTGAGAAACAGACTGACTTCCCTACATTCCTTTCAATACTTTGTCCTCTTTTAGAGACCGAGAGAACTCAATGTTTTCAGCCTAAGGGAGGGAGAAGAGAGAGGTATCTCTGGGCCAGATGTCTCCTTTTCCAACTGCTGCTTTTTGGGGATGTGCTGTCCCGGGGTTCCTGTGGGCCATTCCTCCAAGCAAGGCATCGGAGAGTCTTCTCTGTACCCTCCCTGCGAGGGACTGTTTGATGCCATGCAGGCAATCCTGACGAGCTCTCAATTCTCTTTCCCACTGGATGTGGAGACAAAGAAAAAGAGATGAGCTGGTAAGGGGTCTTATTCAGCATTATTTTTTTTTTTCCCCTTCGTTGGAGTGGTTCACTTTTTCTTTAATTATTTTGGGGAGAGCACAAGTGGGGGAGGGGCAATGAGAGGGGACAGAGATCCTAAGCGGGCTCTGTGCTGGCAGGGTGACAGCAGTGAGCCGATATGGGGCTTGAACTCATGAACTGCCAGATCATGCCCTGAGCCGAAGTTGGACACTCAACAGTCCTGGAGTAGTTGATTTTTAACTCCTTTGCTTGAAGAGGCAACATGCTTGGGGATGTATGACCACTGCTGGAGGGGGTGAGGCAGGGCTAACTGACAAATTTAGCACAGCTGTCTGCTGTAGGGAGAGGGAGGAAGCTACGGGCAGTCCATCTACACACTGAATTCCTTGCAGCCTCTCTGCCCCTCCCCACTGCACACACACATAAGGCCACCATGTATCTGTCATTGTGTCAGTTAAGGTAGGAGATCAGGAGTCCAAAAGTCCAGTAGCTTCACACTGATTTCCCCTGCCCTGCAATACCAAACCTTTCTGGAAGGTCTCCTTAGAAGAGCTCAGTCTGACCAGTGGCCCAACCTACCCATAAATGAGCACTGTTCTGAACCAGAAAGGGGTATAAGCATTTGATTGTCCTTGCTAAATTCTGACCTGAGCTTTACTATTTTTTTTTTAAATAATTGGCCAGAACTGATTTCTTGTTTTTTTTTTTTCTTTCTTGATAATTTGTGAGTAACAAAGTTTATCTCTCACAGAGGAAAACAGAGAAGTTATTAGTTAATGTTGATCCAGAGCTCTGCAAATGTTAAGACTTGACATTATTATTTAGAGGTTTAGCTTGTACTAATTACCTCTTCGTTTTACTAGCCCTATATAACAAGCTACCTTCTGCACATTTTATGTGAAAGGCAGTTTTCTGAAAGGAAGAAAGTTGTTGGAACAGGGAATGAAATAGGTGCTAAGTTTTATTTCCCACTAAATAATTCTCCTCAAGGTGGGTAAACTTTCAGTAGTTAAATTGCTAAAAATGAAGATTCTACACCACAAGAACAAATCTCCAAGAGACAATTATTTGTCTGTGTTCTTAGCATTTATGAGTCTCAGTAAACAGTCAGTACGTTTATGTTCCCCCCATTACCTTTGGTCATAAACTTCCTTAAAGAAAAACGAATAATTATGTTTCCTGACTGCATCATGAGCATAAACATTCAGGATCCTGAACCCCCCCCTGGGTGGGATGGATGGTGCATCTAGACTTCTAGGGATTGAGCTGTTTTTGAGGCGCTGGCCAAAGTGTCAGGCTAACCGTATGGCCGCGATTTAGTGTTGTTCACAGAGATGTCATCTCTAGAAGGCAAATCATAATTTGTGGGGCTATTTTTGGAATTGGGGCCTCCCAGCCTGCAGCTGCCGGGAATGGCTGGGAGTTGCACAAAGCCCCTGGCTGAAGCGTGTCGAGCTTGTGCTGTTGGCCTGAACCTTGCCATCCACTCCAGGGGCCAGCCAGTGCAACCCCGTAGCCAAAAAGGCACAGTCTCATCTTAGTTCAACAAGTGCGTCCTGGCGTCAGAGTCAGAAAGGGACCTTAAATGACCTCATTACAACCTGCATTTTACACATGGGGCTCTGGCTGGGGAATCCATGTGGCCAGGGTCAGTCAACAACCAACAAGCCTCATGTGTCCTGGCTTTCAGCTTGGTGCTCTTAAATATTGCCTTTGGGGTCAGGGAGGCTGACTGTAGGTTAGAGGGTAAGCATAGACAATGAAAAGAGAATGAGTTAGGAACACAAGAAGAGTAAATTTGAGGGAATTACGTTTTTCCTTTGTAGTTCATGTGAGTTTCATTATTCCTTGTATCGCAATCAGAAAACACATCAGTGCAACTTTTCCACCACTAGAAATGTGCAAATGGAAATGAAAGGAAATAAGACAACTGTATATTTTCTAGATCAGCACTTTTCAAACTCTCTGTCATGAAACACAGGTTTTTGTTTATTTCTAATTGACCTTAGCTGATATTTCTGGACTATACGATAGAAATTGCTAGAAAAATGAAGTACAAAAAAACAGACCCTCAAAATACATGTCCAAACTTTTATTATTTGGAAACGAGACAGAAAATTCTTCTGACAAATGACTGTAAAGTGGCTGGACACTTATTTTTGAATCTTGTACTCGCTGGTCCTGGACACCGGAGTGCTGGCACATCAGCACTTCCTAGACTTTGGGGAGCGCTGTCCTTGATCTCCTTTTCCCTTGTATTTCGCACATTTGTCTGGTTCTCTAGGTTGGAACTTTCTGGTGTCAGGGATGGGATCTGGGCGTCTGTCATTCTTGGCAGGTATTTTATTGGGCTGAATAATAACTTAAGAAAAAAATGTAAATGATCCCTCATGTTAAAAAAGAAAAAGAAACAACAACAAGTTTGCTATTATAACAAAACCAGAGATACTGGAATAGTGTTTGGATTCCTATCAGGGACACGGCTGTGATCTAAGTCTCCTAAGAGGAGACGTCATTTGGGGACATTTTTTTATTTACCTGGTTTGAGTGTAAAAAGGATTGAAAATATTAAACATTGTCAGTTGCCATTAAATTTGAACTCTCTACCACTTTTTGTGTCTTCTGAAAGGCCTCTAAACCTTCTCAGTGCATCAATTAAGATTAAGTTTGCCAGCTTTAGTAAAGAAAGATACATAACACCCAGGTAAATTTGAATCTCAGACAAGCCATGAGTACTTTTTACAGGTATGGCCCAAATATTTCATGGGACATACCATGTGCAATATTTGGGACATACTTGTATTAAAATATATTCATGACTTGTCTGGAATTCAAGTTTAAATGGGTATCTTGTATTTAACTGGTAATTCTTTTTCTAAAATCATTTAAAATTTTTAAAAAATGTTTATTTATTTATTTATTTATTTTTATTTTGAGAGAGAGAGAGCTAGATTTTTATTTTGAGAGAGAGAGCAAGGGAGGGGCAGACAGGGCGAAGGAGAGAGAGAATCCCAAGTAGGCTCTGCACTGTCAGCCCGGAGCCCCCTGTGGGGATCAAACTCATGAACTGTAAGATGATGCCCTGCGCCGAAATTAAGAGCCAAATTCTTAAATGAATGAGCTACTTAGGAGCCCTTAAAATTTTTAATTGAAGTGTAGTTAACATACAATATTATATTTCAGATGTACAACATAGTGATTCTGTTTAGTGTTAGCCTTTGGCCTGGACTTCTGCAGATGTTTCCAGAGAGAAGAATCAGCCCAGCCAATCAAATCTGGTCGTATTGACCTGACTTGCTTAGCTATTGGCAGCTGGCAGCTGGATGGTCAATACAAGGTAATGGTATTCCTTTTAGAAAAAAAAAAAAATGTGTTTCTCCTGTGACAAAGCAGCTACTCCTCTCTCCCTACTTTGAGGCTTTTAGTTGGCATTTTCCAAAGCTCTGGTCTAATGCTGACACAAGTCATGACAGAAGGTGTCCTTGTAAGAAGGCCATAAGAATCCACCAGCTACATCAGGACAGAATTGGCTCAGTGGGCTGCAAATAGTGGAATTCTTTGCATCGAAATAGATAGGGAGGCATAGTGATAGACAAAAAAACAATAATAAAATTAAAAATCCTTGTGCCTATAGCATATTATAGGCAAGATGACAGAGATTGTTTACAAATAAATTTATGAGGAACTGAGAAATACAAAGGCAGAATTAATTGATGTTAAAAAAATTAAGTTGGGGGTGCCTGGGTGGCTCAGTCAGTTAATTTCAGCTCAGGTCATGATCATGTGCATTTCAGCTCAGGTCATGATCATGTGCATTTTATTCGCCTGTGGTATTCCTCAGGGTTCTCCAAAAAAACCACAACCATTAAGTATATCTCTATGTAGAGAGAGTTTTACCCAGTGATTCATCTCTTACGTATAACACCCAGTGCCCATCCAAAAAAGCGCCCTCCTTAATGCCCATCACCCATATAACCCATTCTCTCACCCACCTCACTTCCAGCAACCCTTAGCTTGCTGTCTATATTTAAGAGTCTCTTGTGGTTTGCCTCCCTCTCCTTTTTTATCTTGTTTTTCCTTCCCTTCCCCTATGTTCATCTGTTGAGTTTCTCAAATTCCGCATATGAGTGAAATCATATGATCTCTTTCTCTGACTGACTGACTTCATTTTAATACCATCTAGTTCTGTCTACATGGGCAAATGGCAAAATTTCATTATTTTTCTTCATCAAGTAGTATTCTATTATATACACATACATATACATACATACACACCACAACTTCTTTATCCGTTCATCAGTTAACGGACATTTGGACTCTTTCCATAATTTGGCTGTTGTTGATAGTGCTGCTGTAAACATTGGGGTGCACGTGCCCCTTCGAATGGGCAGTTTTGTATCCTTTGGATAAATTCCTAGTCAGTGCAATTGCTGGGTCATAGGGTAGTTCTATTCTTAATTTTTTGAGGAACCTCCATACTGTTTTCCAGAGTGGCTACACCAGTTTGCATTCCCACCAATAGTGTAAAAGGGTTTCACTTTTCGACATCCTCGCCAACATCTGTTGTTTCCCAAGTTGTTAATTTAGCCATTCTGACAGGTGTGAGGTGGTATCTCATTGTGGTTTTGATTTGTATTTCCCTGATGAAGAGCGATGTTGAGCATCTTCTCATGTGTTTGTTAGCCATCTGGATATCTTCTTTTGAAAACTATCTATTCATGTCTTCTGCCAGTTTCTTCACCGAATTATTTGTTTTTTGGGTGTTGAGTTTGGTAAGGTCTTTATAGATTTTGGATACTGACTCTTTATCTGAAATGTCATGTGCAAATGTCGTCTCCCATTCCATCGGTTGCCTTTTAGTTTTTTTTGTTTTTTTTTTTTTGATTGTCTCCTTCACTGTGCAGAAGCTTTTTATCTTGTTGAGGTCCAAAGTCTACTGATTTAAATGTTAACCACATTGAAAAAATACCTCACCACAATATCTAGACTTGTGTTTGACCAAACGACCGGGCACTATATTCTAGCCAAGTTGACACATACAATTAACCATCACGTCTGTGGTTCAAATAGAGTTTATGCTATTTCATAGAAGTCCATGCTCTTTCTTTCCAGTTTTCTCTCTGTTCTGCACCATCTGTTTCTATGAAGACACGCTGACTTATTTAGGACTTTTATATATACTGTGAGTTTTCTGTTGTAAACACAAAGATTATCTTAGCCAGTTTTAGAATAAAATGTTTCAGATCTCCATCAAGTGATGCTGAGGAAAAAGCTGGGTTTGGTCTTTATACAGACTTGGGTTAGGGATGTTCCTTTACCATATTATCATTGGATGACTTGGATAGAATAGGTAAAACGTTTCCTTCTCAATTTGCTCAACTATAAAGTGTGGAAAATTATACCCACTTTCCAGGTACTTGTGATTTTTAACTGAGGGGGCATTCATAAACTTCTGGCACAGTGTCTAGTATATAGTAGACCATCTATATTTTATCTCATTTTTCTCCTTGCCCTTCTTCTTTTCGTAAGTAGTGTTTCTTAACCCACTGCCCACGCCTTATATTCCATGCAGAAAACCCTTCCCCTCCTCTGAACATTCAGTAGTTAGGTTTATAGCAGTTCTCTTTCCAGAAAACTTAACCCATTTTTTACATTTGAGTGTATGTCTTCTTTCCCCTTCTATTTCATAAAGTATTGCACTTTCACCACTGACAGATAAATGAGATTATTTTAGATGAAAATTTTTTTCATTTACCTAACAAATATTTATTAAATGTGTATTAAATCCCAAAGCCTGTTCTGGGTGCTGGGGAATAAAACAGTGAACATGAAAGGTAAATTCCTTGCCCTTGGGACCTTAAATATTAGTAGAGGGGATCCTCAAAGAAGGAAATCAACAAATATAGAATCCAAGGGTAGGCTAAGTGATGCTGTGGTAAGTCACCAAATCTCATTAGCATAATTCCAACAAAGGTTTATTTCTTGCTCATAACAAGTCAGTGGCTGGTCCAGGTGACCATTCAAGGCAACTGTTCTAAGCCTTCCAAGATGCTTCCTCCATATAAACACATGCTTCCATCAGGAAAGAGTGGGCTGATGAATCCAACAGTAGCAGTTAAAAGTTCATACACATGTCACTTCTGCTTCAGATTTTATTGGCCATAGCAGGTCACATGGTCATGCCTAATTTCAATGAAGTGGGGAAGTGTGAGTCTTGGTGATCCTAGTGGTAAAGGAGAAACCTATGTGACTACCACAGTATTAAGGGCTATGAAAAGCATGTGTAAAGAGAGAGAGGAGTGTTAAGTATTTTTAAAAAGATAATAAAAGCAAAATAGATATGAGTTTTCATGTATATCTCTCATTGCTTAGAATTATAATAAAGAATGTACTTCAAAAAATTGGGTCAAGTTAATATTTGATAACTATTGTTAGAAATAGGTATTCAGATATGAGGAAAAACATTTAGGTCATTTCTGACTGGCTGATTTTTCGTAGATACTGAGATAATAAATCTACCTGAAGACAAGGGTGATAATTTTTATATTGGTATTCTTGGTTATTTAGGCACCTAGTAGATGCTTAAGCAAAACTGTTGCTTTAAATAATGTCCATTGTTTTAAATTATTCTTGCTTCTCTACAGGATTGTCTTGAAATATAGCCCATTATAATTTTGTCCTGAAGCTTGAAATTTTCTTCCAAGGCCAATTTTTATTGTCTTTATCTCCACTAAAATTTTACATTTAATTATGGTTCAGATTTGGACCACAAATGGTTGAATCACTAGTCGTCTCTTTCTTCTGGGTTGTTTCAAGTATGTTCTTAAAGAATGGATAAGTATTTGATAGGAGAAAAGATAATTGTATCACTCCTGTCGGAGTTTGTAATCTACCATTTTTACCATTTTATCTTTTTTTTTTTTTAAACTTACTTTTATCTTTAATAGGCTGTTGGCATCTGTTGTGTTGGAAAGGGATTTCCCAAATTTGAATAAAGAGAGCAAGAAATACCAAGTTGTGCTTTTGTTTGTTTTAGTTTATTCGAGTTCATGAATGTCTTGTAGATAGGGTAGTATATGGCTTTCAAAGGTAGTGTAATAATAATGATAATAATTATTATTATTTGCTTATCTCTCTACTGTTCTTTTTTTCTGCTTTTGACTAAGTCTTTGTCATTTAAAAAACAAATCAGCCAAAGAGAGGACCCATTTATTCTTTGAGTGGATAGGTCAGAGCAACCAGAAGAGAGTCTCCCATCTCTACCCAGTTGACCCTCATTCCAGGACCATCATTTCTCTAACTCCGGATTGTATGTCTGAGATGTTGTCTCTATCCTATTAACCAAGAACTTGTCTTAAATGAGTGTCTCTCCAGTCTGTATTATGAATCATGTGAATTTGTAAGAGTCCATGCTCTTTGATGTGGTTTACTGCTCTTGGATTTGTACAAAATTTGTTAGTTGGCAAATGGGACACAGCTGGCTTCTGATTTAGAGAGTGCCTTAAATTAGTTACCTCCTACCTTAACTTGATCATTTAAATGGAAAGCACTACTGCTCCAACAGAGCAGACATGATATAAAAACTATTTCTGACATGAGTATCTTGCTTTCCCGATTGTGATTGCTACTGGTGTCTCTAACGGAAAAAATAAAAAAATAAAACACAGGTTTTGCAATTCTCACAAGTGGTAAACTGTCTTTGCATTATTTAAGAAAAGCTTTAAATGTTCAGTGAATGTGCTTAGACTAATGATAGTTGATGCCCAGCACATAGCAATAATCCAATGAAATACAATAGCATTTTGGAAAGTGGCAAATTGTGTAGAAATTGCAGATATCATCAACACATGCTGGGAACTTTACATGTAATAAGTGAGCTATAGCTTGGGCTGAGGAGTTACTTATTTGGCCTTTCATTTGCAAGTAAGTCACCAATCCTTCCCCTCCAAGGCATAGGTAGGCCAGTTATTAATAAAAGAATACTGATATCCTTTGTTCATAGTGGTAAAATTGCCAGAAGCAATTGAGGATCCTGATCTTGTAAGTCTTAGGATTTGGAGGAACCTCACTAAGTCATTTGGAGGACAGCATTCTATAGTTGAAGATGACTAGCTCTACAATCCGAATATTTGCATAGAGTACTGACTGTACTATTAACTCACTAATTTAGCTTTCTTCACTAAGTGCCCGCTAAGACTTACGTGATCTGGCCCAGGGTATCTCTCCAGTCTTCTTTGATAATCTTTACTCCTTGCTTGCTCCATTTCAGCCTCTGTGCCATTTCTTACACATTTTAAAGACATGTTCTTGCTGCCAGGCTTTCTGTACTTACTGTTATCTCTGTCTGGAATGATCTTCCAGATACAGGCTGACATTTATTGAGCAGACCCAGTATGTTTCAAGGTGTTACCAATGCATGGCATGTTAATCTGGGTGAATTCTCATGATAGCTGTATGAAGTGTGTGGTGTGACATTGAATGGATGAGAAAAGGAGGCAGAGTGATTCTGTCAGAGGCAGAACTGGAACCAAGGCAGTTTGGGTGGGAGCCCAGGCCCTCATAAAAAGAGCTCTCTTGGTACACAACACCCAGGGTGTGGTTCCCACCCTTCCTTTAACCTCAGAGCTCTTTCTTGGTGAGCATTTCCTGACTATCCTATTTAAATTTTTTTATGATTATGTTTGTTTATTTTGAGAGAGAGAGACAGAGACAGAGACAGAGACAGAGTGCGGGCAGGGGAAGGGCAAAAAGAGAGGGACACACAGAATCTGAAGCAGGCTCCAGGCTCTGAACTTTCAGCTAGAGCCCAACATGGGGCCCAAACCCACAAGTTGTGAGATCATGACCTGAGCTGAAGTCGGTTGCTCAACTGACTGGGCCACCCATGTGACCCCTGACTTTCCATTTAAAGAGGAATCCCTATGGGGCGCCTGGGTGGCGCAGTCGGTTAAGCGTCCGACTTCAGCCAGGTCACGATCTCGTGGTCCGTGAGTTCGAGCCCCGCGTCGGGCTCTGGGCTGATGGCTCGGAGCCTGGAGCCTGTTTCCGATTCTGTGTCTCCCTCTCTCTCTGCCCCTCCCCTGTTCATGCTCTGTCTCTCTCTGTCCCAAAAATAAATTAAAAAAAACGTTGAAAAAGAAAAAAAAATTAAAAAAAAAAAAGAGGAATCCCTATAAAGGAAGAAAGGAGGGAAGGACGGATGGAAGGAAGGAAGGAAGGATCCCTGTGACTCTGTTTCTCTTTACTCAACTGTGTATTTCTCAACAGCACTGCATATTACCTGATTTATATTGCCTGTTTGCTTGCTTATCACTTTATCTCCCTCACTAGAATATATATTCTATGAGGGCTGGGCATTGTTCTGATCTGTGTTATCACTCTATCCCCTGCATCTAGAAATTTACTGAAATGTACTGGAAGAAGTGTATGAGTTGGGTTAGAATTTTTATTGTATTTAAGATATCTTATTTTTCAAACATTTGCAGAGCACCCTGTTTGTGCTAGATTCCATGGCAGTTTTTGGAAATATGAAGGTGAATGAGATTGATGGGACCTTGTACTTTCCTGCTTTTCCTGAGGCTTTAAGGGCATCATAGAAGAAACAAACATGCAATTAACAGGCAGTTGCCAGGCTAAGCATTCTATTAGGGCAAATGTAAGGTGCAGCAGGGAAGTGAGGGTTCAGGTAAAGCTACTCTGAAGGGCTGATACGCATGCTGAGAGCTGAAGGATGGAGATGCAAGACCACCCTAGGGCAGAGCAGATAACAGAAGGCCCTGAGAGAGCACATTCTGGTTCAAAAGCAGTTCACTATGACTGTGAGGGGCAGAGCTGACTATCCGAGTCTGGAGAATAAAGTTGAGTTTTCAAGTGCCTTGAAAACTATTCCAAGGAGTCAGGGCTTTGTTGTCTGAGCAATGAGATGTCCCTGAATGGTTTTTAAATCAATGTAATTTTGATTTCGTATCTGATTTAGTTTATAGCCTTCAGCCAGGTAAGTTGGCAGTATTTCCACTTTCTGGATGGGGTGAGTGAGGCCTGAATAACACATTTAAATGTTGGTGGAGTTGATTTAATTCTCTCAATGACAGTGCTATCAGGACTCCTAACATATCTTCCCACCCTCTCTCCTTTTTTTCTGGTTGTTGTTATTGGCAAAAGTCAAACATAAAGCTACCCACCGTTCTTATCTTTCTCCAAGGAACGTCCATGTACTCACACAGCTTCCAATAACCAGACCCCTGAGTGGAAGCCAGTGACCTCAAGGGTGGCGGGACTTGTATGTGGATGGACACCATATTGCGCATTGGGCTAGAATTCTCTGTTCTTCACTAAGAAGCTGGATTTATACCAGGAACCTCTTATCTGAAAAGGCGACTCTGGACTGGGGAGAACAGAGCTGGTTTGACAAAGTAGAGAGGCTCTCAATATTGGTCTGCCCACGCTTTGGGCATGTGTGAGCACTCACAGCAAAACACAGCTGGCATGTCTAATTTTAGCCTTGTCTGCCTCGAAAAGAGACCCTTAAAGGAAATATATTTTCTCTGAAACAATTTGTATTATTAATGTAATAGCTGATAGACCTGTCAGAATACTGCTTATTATTGGTGGGGAAAAACTCTGCCAAGTAAGTATGATTTTGTGTGTGTGTGTGATGTTATCAGTAAAGTGATTAATGCATTCATGAATCAAAATAATTAGAAAGAGATAGACAGTGAGAAAACCAGTGATTTTATTTATAAAGACACCCGTCAACCTAGTGGGATACCTCTTTTGATGCTTACAAAATGGATGTAACACTAAGAGTGACCGTTTCTGCTCTAGTAAGTCGGTCACTGTGATCGAACAGTAGTCCCGGAGTAGACTCTACAATTTCTTCGCTACTTTTCATTCTCCATGTCCTCCGAGAAGAGTTTCTGAACCGGGTCTCAGATTCATCTGGCCTTATATGTTAACAGGTTTTGAAAGCATCTGAGACACCCTGTTTCCATTTTCACCAGCAAGGGTTGTCCCTCTGCCTTTATTTATTATTATTTTTTTCTTTCTCTTCCTTTCTCCCTTCGTCTTCCCTCCCATGGTCTTCTGTGTTTTGTTTAGCAGGGTAGCATACCTTGCAACTTGGCAAGAAAAAAAAGAAAAGAAGGCAGCTCTTGTGGGTGTGGGGGGGGGGGTAGATGAAGGGAAGGATAAGAAATAATCCACCGCCTGCATTTGAGTTCCCCGGGTTCAGTTCCAGCGGCAGCCAGCTGGCTGCAAAAATTGCTTTGCTATTCGAGATAGCCAGCAGAGGGAATCGGAACTTTGCTTGCAGCAGGGGTTGAAGCAGCCTTTTTTTTTTTTTTTTTTTTTTCTTGGAGGAAATACTGCAGCCTTCTGGACTGCGTACGCTGCTCCCTGGAGAGGCTCTCTCGGTTCCACCCACCGGCTGGAAGGAGGGGAAGTGAATGAAAGGACAGGACAAGCCCCGAACACCATGTCACTCTGGGAGGGAGACAGCAGCAACTAAGCTGTGCGAGGCTTTTTTTTTTTTTTTTCCTTTTTCTTTTTCCCTTTCTTTTTCTTTCTTTTTTTTTTTCTTTTTTCTGTTTCTTCTTTCTTTCTCTTTCTCTTTCTTTCTTTTTTTTTTTTCTTTTTCTTTAAGGTGGGGAAAGAGACAAACAGGAGACAGGAAGCTGATCTGCAAGGATTCGGAGTTGTGCTAAAAGGACTTTGATTTTTTTTTTCTCTCTCTCTCTTTACAAACGCTGGCAATTGACATCACTACAGACAGCCTGGTAGAGAACAAACTGCCTCATCCCAAGTGGACCCTGGCAGCTGGGGAAGGAAGGCAAGATCTGGGGAGGCTGTGTCTGTTGGTCTTTTTTCCTACCGATACCCCTCCTTTTTTTTTTTTTTTTTTTTTTTGGTGTGTTTCTTTTTTAAATTCTTGCTGTGTTGGAACTAGCGAGTGGTGGAAGACGAGGGATTTCTGAAGCCTCATCAGTCATCGAGACTGTCAGGAATAGTGGTTTAAGAGGAAGCTCGGCCTGGGGCACTATACCCTGTCATCCAGTTCCCTGCCTCGGAGATAAAGATTCCAGCTACATGGGCAAACGCCTGGATCAGCCACAAATGTACCCCCAGTACACTTACTACTATCCTCACTATCTCCAAACCAAGGTATGGCTCGACCCACAGTCTGGCAATCAGTGTGGTATCCTTCTGCACTTGGGATGGGAAATAGACAGGCATGTGAATTATTATTTACCTCCCCTTCCCCATCACCTCTTCCTGCTTCTTTGAAATTAGTAACATACCAAGGGAGTTAATGAGGCAGAGGAGAATATAAGAAGAAAGCAAGCCCGGGATTGTGGCTTTCTCTTTTAGGAGAGATAATAGTTTCGCTCGTGTTCTTTTGTTGTTATTTGGCAACATGAAAATGTTCCTGATATCCGTAGTAAAGTCCTTTGCAGATGGACAGGGTTGTTAGAAAGGCGATCGTAACAGTGATTATCAGGCACAAGAATACAATTTCAGGGGCTTTTCTGGTGAGCTGTTCTTTGTTTGTGGCTCTAAAAGGGTTTTTCCCACTGGATAGGACACGCCAGGGTGGGGGCAACTCAAACTTTTAATCGCTGAGTATAAAATGAAAGAAGGGTGTGGGAAGGTATAGTACAGCTGACTAAAGTCCTTTAGAGTTTGTTTGGGTGTGTTTTGTGTGTGTGTGTGTGGTGTGTTTTATTTGCCTTACATATTTTATTTTATATTGAGGATGAGCAAGATGCTAGAGACTGAATTTTGGAGCTTTACCATAGGTGTTCTTTACTTTTAGAAGCTCTGTTTTTCTGTGCTGGCTGCCATCAGGAGGCCTGGGTCTTGAAACGGGATGCAATGTAACTGATGATAATTGGACGTGAATTGGTTAAATACTTGAATCTTTACGTGTGTGCTGAAATGATCATTAAGGGGCCAGTGGCAAGCCCACGTAACGAAGCAGTGGGCAGTGCCAGCCGTGAACTTTATCCTGCACTTCAGACATGAAAGACTCTCAGGTGTGAAATCACTGCTCCAATTTGTCAATTAAATTGGACTTGACTGGGGTGGGGGGGATGTTGGTGTAGTTACCACTTTGAACGCGTGGGTTTATTTCTATATGGATGATATTATTTTGTATTGCATTAGCCAGACTCCGCTGTCTTCTTAATAAATAAATATGCCGAGAGTGAACAAGGCGTGCCTGAGTGATCTGTGCTGTCACTAGGACTCGATGATGTGATTAGTGTTTGGTAATTCATGCTGTAGTTAGCTCTTATTTATTCTGTCTCATCAAACAATGCCTATTTGTAAACCAGACCAGGCAGCAGACTTTCAGAATTACATTAAAAATTGTTGCTTTTTTCCTTTCTTTTTCAATCGCTCTATGACTCGCCCTGCCCCTCCAAGGTCGACTCACATTGCTTTTTGCCTTTGTGAGCATTTAGTTTGTGCTGCTGCTGCTTAAATAGACCAGCCCTCCTGCTCCAGTGCCTTGAGATTTAACTCTTTAGGGGATTGGGTAGAGAATGTCGCCTGCCTTCCTTAAGGAAATGGCAAAGCAAGGACAAGTTAAAAAAAAAAAAAAAAGGAAATTTATAGTCATTTCTCATCCCCCAAAGAAACAAAAACAACAAACTCAAGGGTTCCATGAAAAATATCGGACATTCCATCCCTTTTACTCATTTGGCTAAATTTTTCCAAATGTTTCAAAATTCATGCTTTCTTTTTGGGTCTTTTTTTTTTTTCTATGAAGTATATTCAGAAAAGAAACTTCAGATAAAAATGAATGGAATAATGAAATAATTGCTTTCCTGCTTGAGATTTCTTTTAACTTATTACCATCAGGAAATAATGTGCGTATTAAGGACAGGATGCTAGATGAGCTACACTGATGGGAAGTCTGTGTGTGTGTGTGTGTCTGTGTGTGTGTGTGTGTGTGTGTGTGTGTGTGTGTTTGAGAGAGAGAGAGAAGGAGGGAGCGAAGGAGAGAGAGAGATTGGGATGAAGAGGAAAAGTGAAGTGACAGAAAAGAAGAGAGCCTAAAAAATATAGAGGGAATTAAAAACAATCTGTTTTGGGGTCCTGTGTAGTTTAGTGTTGTGTAGACAGGCGGCATCTGGATCTTGTTACTTTCAAGCTAGTCAAAGCCATCAACTTCTGGAACATTTTTAAAGAAGCTAGATCTATTAGGTGACCTGAGCTGATATTTGGGTAATCAGATCAGGGTGGTAGGGAATATAAGATCAGCTCCTTTGGCTATCCTGGTAGTTCATATTGATTATTATGTTGTAAAATTTCGACAGTGCTGTGAAGTTGTCGAATGCTGTTACGGTGGCTCTGAAATGACAGACATTAATAACATTCCTGGAAGCTGAAGATGTGAAAACGTGCCCTGGTTTGAAACGTGGGCGCACAGGGGAGGGGAAGAAGGGTCAATCATATTTTCAAATGTGGGGGCTTCCTGACAGCATGAACACTATGTAATAAAGTACCATCATGCCCCCGTGTAACATGAACACAACTAGGTTATTTCAGTATCATTTTTTTGGCTTGTTTTATGCTTATATCTTAAAATTTAATCTATAATACTTTTGAAGGAAATACATGCTGCTCATGTTTATTTGGTAAGCCCAGGTGGAATTCATAGATTCTACTGTCCTTCCAGCCTTGGGTTATAGTTATAATCCATTTTTGAAATCATAGCTGTTTAAAATGATGCTGGTATATAAAGAATACTCATGGTTGATAAAAATAGAATTCTGTGGTTGACAATAAAAGTCATGTTCTGGTGACATCATAATTTAAGCTGTTGTCTAAATTCAGGTGTTTTCAACTAATCAACAAAAGCTGTTTACTGACATTATTTTGGGTTGGAGAATCTTTATGGGATCGTTACAGAACTGAAAGGTTCACTATTTATTGTATTCATTCAGAAAGTGCAAAATACTGAACCTTTTCTTTTACTTCAGTGTGTATATTGGATACAGCTGCTGTTTTATTATGATAAAACAAAATGAAAGTAGGATTTTTAAGTAAATGGAAATGTTTCTGTTTCCTCAAATGCAATTAAAGTTTTAGAAAAACTTGGGATGCTTCCCTGCCTTCTCTGCTCCTCTTATTTCCGATCAAATTAGAACCAATCCATTAACTTTGTTGCTTAAAAATAAAATATAATAATAATAGTAAGACATTTATGCTTTTCTCCCTTTGAATAATTTTCTAAATGCTTAAAACAATAGATTAGAAAAATGTACCTGTGAGTTAAATGAAAACCAGTGGCTGACTGGTGGCTAGCTATGCCTTGCAGCAGTGTTGTTCCAGAATGCTTACTCTCCAAGACCTCACGTTCAAAGTTGTCATTTGTCAATTTTCTTTTGGCCATTTTTCTTTTCCTCTCAAAAGAACCAATTTCAAAAAGTAACGTTGGTTTTGGTTAAGCAGTAAAGAAGAAATCTTGGTGACATGTTGTAATATTTATATAAGAGACATAACTGGATTAAAAAAAATCTTCATCAAAACAAATTTGCTGTTTGAAGGCCACCCAGAATAATAAGCAAATTTTAGAGAACGGGGACCAAAAAAGGGTTCATGAGCTTAATGATAATGTCTATAATGATGTTTGACTGAGTTGTAACCTAATATTTCTCAGGAATTTTGTTCTAGCCCATTCAAAGTAGCTAACCTGTTGCTTTTGCATTGTGAGAGCCAGGGTGAATTTCAATCTGAATTTGAGGTACTTTGGGGCGGTTTCTTGGCAAAACAGCTTAGTCAAACTAGGAGAAGTAAAAAGAGTGAAACATGGTCACAGCCCGGCGAACTAATATTTTGCAGCTGAGAAATAGGTATTTCTCTCATAAATGATGCTTCGAAAACTTGGGTCATCCTTCCAAAACTTTAAACTTCGTCCAGGCGCCCACAGCAAGCTTGTCCTTCCTTCTGTTTCCTTCCCCTGACCAGGTCACGACATCTCTATCAATCCAGGGCACAGTTTCTACTCACGCTGCTTTTCTATCAGCCCACTGCTTTTCCTTCTTTGGCCGTCCACTTCCCCTGAAGATCTTACAGAAATGGGTTCAGACTGTGGGACCCTATAGGGTTTTTCTGGCTGGTGGTATTCAGATTGTATTCAGAGCATGGTGTGAAGTTGGGGTCAGTTGTAAGGAGTAATTCATCAACTGCACACCGATTTCAGGCTGAGTTTCTAACCATCTGCAGCCTGGACAGCTGCCCATCTCTCAGAGTCTAGCTAGAGCCCAACTGATTGTGCCATAGAAAGAGCAAACACTTGAAACACAAAGGACGAAGGAGGAGGTGAAGGAAGAGAGAGGCTCCTAGGGGCAGAAGATATTCTCAAAGATGTAAACGTACAAATCCTTCAAAAGCAAAACAGAACAACCCTTAACATACTTCTTGCACATGAAAATGTAGAAAATCTTGCAGAGGGAGGGAATGAGTTTAGAATTTCCTTAGTACTTCCTGCCTCAGATTTGCATTGATAGCCAGAGTTGGTAACTTGCCAGTTTTAAAACAGCCTTGAAAACTCCCAAGTTCTGTTTTCCTTTGAAAGCCTGAAACATACAAAACTGGTTTTCTAAAAATCTTCCAGCAAGAGAATTTTTAGGTACAACTCCAAATATTTCTTTTGCTTCAAGGGGGGGTAAGGTGGTAATATGCAACTATGATAAATCTTGTCTCTCTTTAGAATGTATACAATTTTAATTGGTTTTAAGTAAGAGAAAAATAGTTATAGGGGGTCACTTTCCCTTTCTAGTTGTTTTGTTTTCTTTACTCCCCCCCCATTTTTATTATCATTGGGTTTGTCTTTTCTATAATATAGTCATTGTTTCACTAAGCTGAGTGCCTACTTAGATGGAGGAAATATGTAAAAAGTTCATGTGTTTTCTTTCTTCAGAATCATGCCAAATTCAAAGGAAACATGTAAATTTGTTCTAACCGTATCTTTGTAATGCAGTTTGCTCTTGCTTTCTCTCAATAATAGAATTAAAACTCAACATTATTTCTATGAAGTAATTAAATCTATTAGAGGGCTGGAGGTAGGGGTGATTTGCAGGGAGGGAGGCAAAAGAAGGGAAGGAGGATGTAAGTTCATCTCAGGTCTTTCTGGCTTCAGGAATTCTGGAAAGCTTCGTTTTTTGCACTAATATGATTTTTACACAATCCTTTTTGACATTATCAGTCTTTTTGGCAGAGAGAGGGCTCCGTCACAATTATGCCCATGCCAAATTCTAAGAAAACCAGTCTTTTCCTTTAAGAGAAAATCTTTTTAGTGTCGGACTTCTTATTCAGAGTAAATGGTTGATGTTTATCCAAAATTGGCTTCGAGTACTACATTAAAATTGTGTTTTGTAACAGTCTCATAAGCCACAGCTGTATGTGATTAAATAGTGTAATATCAAAAGCATGTGAGAATAGACTTTTTTATGCTATAGCTTTTGCACAGCAAGAGAGCAGATGAAACTACCAGGGCAACAGTGTACTTGTGTGTCGTAATACCTGTGTCGAGGATATGCGATGCTGGTCTTTGCAGTAGTGGGAAAAATGCTAGAACTGCCTTGGACAGGATTGAAACATACACTTTCTGAAGATGGAGACAGACATATGATACCAGTTTTTAAATATAGAGTGCCATTTAATTGGAAAACCCATATTTACTGAAGGGTCTGTAACCAGTGCCATTGGAAGGGGCATCATGACTCCCAAGGAGCACCACATTCAAAGAGCCAAAGCGAAATTTCTCGTCTCTGTTTTGAAACCGTCAACTGTTTTTCTCCTGCTTTTTTTTGTTTTTATTTTTGTTTGTTTGTTTGTTTTTTGGTTTTTGGTTTTTTTGTTTTGTTTTTTGCTACTTTAATCTGTGGAACTATTGTAAGAAAATTTTCAGGCTGTTTATCCCTGAAGATGGGTAACAAGGACCAGTAACTTAGAAAGAGCAAAATAGGCAACAGTGTGATTCTTTTTTTAAGATATTTGAAAATAGGATATTTGGTTTTTGATGCATATTGCTCTTCTGTGGCCTGTGTGAAAAAGAGCATAATTACACAAAGAGACACAACTTTTGGGTCTGTTTTTTATGGGATGTTTTACTTCAGAGTTTTTGGAAAAAAAAACAAAAACAAAAACTATTCATGAAAATGATCATCGTGAGTTTATTAGAGTTGTAAATCTATAGGATACTAATACTAATAAAAGATTTATTAGTAAGTCATTGTTTTCAGGTCCTTGAAAAAGTGTATAGGGGTGCCCGTTTTTCAGATTTCAGACACTAGAAAGCAACTTGGAAAAGGAAAAAAAAAAAGAAGGGTTGAGAGAGGTAACTTGGATTCTGTTTGGTTTTGTTTTTTATGTTGATATATATAGGCTGAGAATTTGTTCACATTTTAAATTTTTGGTTTTTTTTCATATAGATTTATTGGTCAGGAAGTATATACCATGTGGAATCAGCTATACGGATAAAGTTTTGTAATTCAGAACATTGATGTCTAATGGGTAACAAATTTCAAGAATATGGATAATAAATGATAAGACATGGATTCTGGTTTTGTTTTGTTTTTGGAGGGAGGGAATTCTCTGAATTGTGTGTCAACGAGTTGGTTTCTAGGTCAGGTTCTCTAAGATCTCTTCCAGGCTTAGCATTTGTGACTCTCACTTTTGAGATAAATGAGCCTGCTTTGATGCATTCGTGGTATTGGGAGATGACCTTGGTTTTGTGCCATTGGTGAGTTTTTGTTCAGCCCCCCATTGCTTTCTCCAGAGCAGATCAAATGCTGCTTTGCCGACTTTGGTGATTTGACGAATTTAACTGTCTGCATCCTTTGCCACATCTAAACCCAGTGCACCCAGAGAAACACATCCATCACCTGGGAGTGGGTGGAGAGCAATTCCCAGGGGTGGGACAGAATGACAGGCATCATTTTATCATGGCCGTTGCCGTCTTTGTTGTGGTGGTTAAAGTTTTCTCCTTTGGGTAAAATTAGAGCTTGTCCAAAGCCTCGATGGTGACAGTGTGATGCTTTACTTTTCCTCATTTAACTTCCTCTCTGCAGGTTGTATAAGAACTGAATGGTTAGGCATATGTTTGGCCTAACCAGTTGGGGTAATGGAGGCAGTAGGACTGCCTCATTAAAGTCCTGATACCCCTAGTTTTATGAATGAAACCAGGAGCTAGTGTCAATGTGGAAATGACAAATCGATAGATGAAACACTATTTTGACTGGAGTTTGCAAATCCTTGAAATCCCCGAATTTCTGAATAGTACCCTTTAAAGCATGGGAAATAAATACTATAGTAACTATAGTGTATGGTATTATATGAGGAAAGGAATAACATCTTTAGGACACAGAAGCAAGACCGTTATCCTTTCCTCTTTTTCTTGCCAGATACCCTTCTTATTCTCAAAGAAGTCCCTGTTAGATGCATTCATGAAAGTTTGTAGAACCTTGAATTTTGTTTTTATGAGTGATAACCAAATAGAAAAAATAGACTTGAATGCATATATAGTCAAGGCAACCCTTATAACGTCCTGTCCTGTTGTGTGGAAAGTAAGGCACAATGGAAGAAACAAACAAATCTTACTATATTCTAAATGTCAGTAGTAATGGTTTGGGGTACTGATTTTTAATTTGTTCCAGAATTAGCTTTCCTATCATTATATTGTACTGTTAAGAAATTGTTGTACATCACACTTTTTATGCTAGATACGATCTTTTGGTTATTTCAGTCTTAGCTGATAGTTTTCAAGCTGAATATGGATCATGCATAGAATTTAAGGAGGATTTTTGAGAAGTCTTTCTATTTTTATCTCATGTACTGCTGTCTATTTATCTTAGTCATATTGCTGATTGATGATGATTTAATGAAAAGGAAAATGGAAAACAGAATGCTAACTATCTGGGTTTCTGGAACTGGTTAAGATACCTTGAAGGCTTTTCTTACGTATGTGAGTCATAGTTGAAACTATTATCAGTGTCTTGTAAACTCTCAGTTGCCCCTTTTAAAACTTACCACTCACACAAACTGGACAGTTGCACCCTGAATACCACTTATGCTAAGCTAACTTAACACTCAAGCAAATATACTTTTATACTCCCAAGTAGTTTCGAGTAGATGAAGTATTTGAAGGATTGTGTACAACGCTTGGAATAAAATTTCAGAGATTGTTTTCTAGTGTATCATACAAAAAACCATATGATATACCTGTGATGTTTACTTTCTTCTCAGGAGATGAGAAAAACACAGTTTTTTGTTTGTTTGTTTGTTTGTTTTTTAACTTGGCGCTAGTCTCTTGAAGGGTTGTGACGGCTCCTGAATTATCCTTGGTCTTGGCTTTCAGCCCCTAGGCCTCTTGTCTGTTGCTGTCCGTGACAATTCAGACTTGAACCATTAGAAATTAAGATATTGTGTTTCAATTTAAGACAAGGAATTCTGAAAATAATAAAATTCTGATGTTCTTTTTAAAATTTATTCCAAAAGATTAACCACTGCCTTCAAACTTCCTTATTTATCTGTTAGGACAACTTGATTTCATCATAACAATGGCGAGTTTTCCCTTCCCGCCTTATTCTTGTTTTCATGTTTAACTTCGTTAATAGGCTGGAAAAAGATAAAGGAAAAAAATCAGAAGGGATAGGTCAATGACCATGGAAGAATTTCTTTCCAAGTTTAGTGGCTTCCTTTAACAATGGGAAAGGTGAAAGGTCATTTTAAAACTCTCATATTTTCTGGACAGTCCTAGAAGCCCCCATCTCACAAACTTAACAGACATATTAAAGGGCATTAATATTCCCCATCAAAATAGATTTCTTTTGTTTTTTGCAATAAAATATTTAAAGAGTTTTTATAATTTTGCTGCCCAAACTCGAGTGCAAGTAAATAGATTTATCTCGCCTGCGAAATTGCGGCTGGCATCTGGCATACAGGAGTATGCATCTAACATACAGATTTTCTTGAGTACAAAGATTATCAAAGGACTAAGTGGAACCGTGAATAGAGTTGACAGTGACTTGTATTTTGTTGATATGTAAACAAATGTTTATTACTTTGGTTTCATAGTTTTCTTTTTAGTTTGGAGGTGATGCATTTTTTTCATCTTGTCAGTGTTTTTGTGGGTCCCTACAGTGGTCAGAAAGCCTGAAAAGCTGGCCATGTCTCTACCTATCGTGACCTTTTGGCATTTAAGATATCTCTGTATTTTAGTAATCCCAAATTTCTGGGGCGGGACACGTGGTAGAACAGCACAGTGTATCGGAAAATGTCATTAACATTCTTTGGCTAAAATATGTCAAAAGTAGACACATTGGATTGACCTTTGGCAGCAAAGACAGCCGAGAGTTCCAGATCTGGGTGCCAGGTTCACAGAATTTTTTTCATTGTGCAATTGGTGGAATTGTTTACCAATTGGAAAGAAATAGAGCTTGGATGTAACAGGTGTTTCCCCGGGCTTCCAGCTTAAGGGTACAGGCAGGAGGCAAATCAATGGCATAATATCTACTTTATGGCATAATCTTTCTAAATTCTTCTGTCTGGAAATTGGGTCATGGTTTTGCTGTGTGTATTAAAACTTCCACCTCCTCCTGTTTCTCAGGGCCATAGTTGTTCTCTTGGTGTGCAAAGGTCCCTCTTAGCCCTATGGAATCCATGTACTTTTTACAGAACATATGTATCTACATGTGTGCACCCTCCAACCAGATCTATCATTACTTGCACTGGTGTTGGGCACACTGAAGATACTTCAGCCCTGAGCCTCACGTGATAGCTTCCTTCATATTCATTCTTGTCCCAGTGATACAAGACAGTCAGGATCCCAGGCCCAGGGCATGATCATTTTCTCCCAACTTGAGAAGGATTTTTTTTTTTTTCTTTCTCTAACTTCACACATACACTCGTACCTAAAAATTCATTCCCTTCCCCAATCTTCCAGGGAGAATTCTCATAATCACCTGATGTTTGGATTCTCTACCTAATTACTCAATTTTTCTTCCCAGCTCTCTGGCTAGATCTCACTGAATTTCATTAGCAGATTCAAGGAATCAGTTTTGATTTAGCTCTCTCACATATAACACACTCACACACTTCTGGAAACTTTAAGGATTATTTCAATGGTTCTGATTTTTCACTGAGGCTGAATGACCAGGGGGGAATGTGGAGAGGCAAAGTGGTCTCAAGGTGACATATATGTGTTCTTTCCATATCTTTTTTTTCTTTTCTGCTAGTTGGTAGTAAAAAAGAGACAAGTCTCACTGAAGTACAGGTAACTGATAATTTCCATTTCTTTCAAAAGAACTCTATCTTCCCATGATCTGAGGTATATTGATAATATATTATACAAGTTACATACCCACCCTCTTTTTCCTGTTATTTTTGATAGCATCTTTTAGAAATCTTATTGATCAATTGATTCTAATTTTCCCCCCAAATAATTTCTTAATAATTATTTATACTGTGGGATTTCTAATGATCTTCAAAGCTTTCAGTGATGAGGCTGTCAATAGTATGGTGGAAAAAAAATGACAGTTCTGAAATTTTAATTTAACTAGTGATTTATGAGAAGCCCCAAGACAGAGAAAACAAAGAAAAGAAGAAACAGAAATTAGAAAGACTAAGATCTTATTCTACGTTTCAAATTTCTGGAATTTGACCATATGTTTTCCTTTCCAAAAGCAAACAATAAGAACTCTTTGGCAAGGAAAATACAGTTTACAAATCAAAGAACCATCGTTAGGGAAAACTGTAACGTGAAGATAGAACTGGATATGGAAGAGTCATATAGTTGAGGCTTTTGGTGTCTTGTAGAAAAAAAAATCATGCTTATGAGGGCAAACTTAGTGCTTTGTTTGGGTTTTGCATGTGGAGGCATTCAGTAACCTCCAAGCACTTGCTTTATTTGTTCTGACTTCCCATCACTAGTTCTCAGAACCTGGATAAAAGCTTTATTAATATTTTTGATTGGAAACAGGAGTATTTTTCAGAAAGTCTTTGGAATCAAAATTTAACACATATTTAGGCATTTCTGTATATAAAATGTTCCTCTGACATCCATCCATACTTGAAAATACAATCATGAGTGAAGCTCCTAATATACATTGTTCAGTGTGGAAAGGATCTGGCTTTGAGAGGAGGAGAAACAGCATAAATGGTAAAACCAGAAAACTTGTATTGGCATGAGGACCACACAGTGCAAAGTACTCACCAGACAGGAGTGCTGTTTGTGGGCCATGAATGACCCAGAGATCCACAGAGGAGTTGAACTGACAATGTGTGTGCAATGACACTTCCATGCTCTATACTCTCAGCACATGCATATGTTAGAATCCTGGGTCCTGGTGAAAAGAGAGTCTGGGTTTCAACATGGTCACTGAGGGGTTTAGGGCAATCGAAGTCCAAGAAAGATTAGCTATTCTTGTTACTCATAGGCCATCTTTTCTGCCAAGTTCATTTGCCTCACATCCCCATCCCTGTTCCATTTAGGATGGCTGTCTGACGTGACCTTGCTTGCACGTTAAGTCGTCTACGTTTCCCTGCCTTTCCCAGACTGTCCCTCCTGGGGAACTAATTCTTTTCTTTCTGTACCACAGCTTCTTTCCCACTTGCCCGTTCCTGCTCAGGTTCCTCCTCCTATCTCAGGTTTTCAGCTATGAATTTATTTCCCTTCTTAGCCTCCTTGCCTTTAGCTGCTAAACTTCTATATCCTCCTTCCTGTTCTCTTAGCTTCCTGTCCCTCTTACCGTTTTTAGTTCTTGATTCCCCCACCTCATTTCTTTGCAAGGTAGAATGGGAATGGGTTTTGACTTTCTTCCTTCTGTGTTTGGTCATGAATTTATTTTTGGCGTTTTGAATACACCTGTACTCCTCATGTCTGTGTCAGGATTAGTCTTGAACCCCCATGGACTAGGGCCATGGGGTCTTCATCTGTGAGTGTCCTGCAGTGGCCAATAGAGTGCCACTGAGTGCATAATGCAGTGCAGACTGAGTGCATAATGAAAGTTTTTCAGAATGTGTTAATCTATGTCTTGTGAATTAGTCCATTGCTGAAAACCAGAGTTGCTCTTTATCTCAGTGACGCTTTGTGTCAAAGGCATTTTGCGTATCAGAAGTAAGTCTTGTTAAAGCATCTTTCTTGACATATACAAATTGATGCACTCTCTCCCTGCCTCACCTGCCTCACCCCCACCCCACAAAACAAGTGGGCCACCAGGCTAGGCACCCTACGACTGTTGGCTGGAGTTGGTTTACATTTCTAGCTCATGGGACACACTATGATAGCAGAGGTGAGCTAAGCCAGAAACTGCAATAGAAAAAGAAAGAAGAAAAAAGGAAAGGAGAAGGGAGGGGGGAGAAGAAGGAGAAAGAAAGAAAGAAAGAAAGAAAGAAAGAAAGAAAGAAAGAAAGA
>NC_064810.1:142230214-142435407 GCF_023721935.1 Panthera uncia
AGAAAGAAAGAAAGAAAGAAAGAAAGAAAGAAAGAAAGAAAGAAAGAAGAAGGGAGGGGGGAGAAGAAGAATTAAAAAAAAAAAAAAAAAAGCACAGGAAAACTGCCACAGCGTTGCATTCCAAGATGCTGGCAAGAGCATCCGAGTATGTGCCAATGCAGGGAGGGGCCGAGTGGATTTCAAAGGCAGTCTGAGTAGTTAGTATTTGGAACTTGGGGATGAGAGTAAGCAAGTAGGTCAGGACTAAATGGTAGTGATGGTGGTTTGGAGGGAGTAAGAGAGGCCATTCCTGAGCAGTTGCCAAAAATATCAGCTTGTGTGTGCGGCTTCCTCTCTTGGGTTGGCAGAAAGTTGGACATATGAGGAGGTGAACTTAGCTCAAGGGGATAGGAGATGGATGGAGTGTTATGCCCTTCTCCTTCTTTGTCCGCTTTACCATTCGGGGGATCTTGAGTCTATTAGCCATACATCATCTATCCATGCCACATAACGGTCCACAACAATGCTGACATGGATTTTTTTTCACTCAAAACTTGAAAAGACCACTTTGAAGATCAGACGAGAATGCCAAAATTCCTACTTTGGAAAGAGGACTCTATATACCTTCCCTATACAATTAACTAAGGAGGCATAAAGATATGTCTAAAGTAATGATAGATGATATAAGATAGGATTTTGATGAAAACTTCAAAGCCTTTCTCACCAAGGAATGTATGAGAACAGTAACCTAGTTGTGGTTAAGGGAACAAACTGTGTTTTTGGTTTGGACGCCTCTTGATTTTTCCTAGTTGCCCTGATTCTCTTCTGTTTGTTATGTGTTTTTTTTCTTTTTTCTTGCGTCAAGTTTCTTATTACCATTTTCGCAAAATATAGTTTCTATATATGTAATTCCTCCACACCTGGTAAATTTTTCTTTTGCAAGGTAATCCTACTCATTTCATCTAATGAAACCATTCAAAATGTCAAATGAATGTTAGTAATCTCTTTCAGCACAACACATCATTCTGTCAGAACTCTCAGACATAACCAATATTGATAAGAAAATCCCACGGGTCCTTCTATGGCATTCTTTATGTCCGTGCAAACATACAATCATATCTGTGATACATGAGATGATACCTAACAGGTTATTTTACTTCTTTTCTGAGTGAATTGCATACTTTGTGACATATTCACTGAGTCATTAGACATACATCTGTTTTTTTTTTGTTTTTTTTGTTTTTTTTTTTTGCACCACATATTATGCATGCGATACTCATTGATGGGCGTGATTTTTTTTTTTTTTGCCACTGTTTTGTCATTATGAAGAATGCTATAGTATATGTACAAGGTACTCATTTAAATTTTGAAGATCGAATCAATGATCTTCTGAAGCGGGTTTGCTTCCCTTTGAACACTCCCTTTCAACACTAAAAAAATGTCTTGATGAGTTTCCTCTTATACAAGGATTACCCTCTCTGCTTGGATTCCTGAACCAAAGACCCTGTATTCTGCAAGACCAGCCTGCCCCTTTGTGTTTTGGTGATAAGGGTTATAATCTCCTTTTGGTGGGAAGACGGTCTTCCTGACTGAGGTCTGAGCTGGAAGGGAATGTCTCACTGTTGGGCAGAAGCAGAAATGTCTTATTTTCCTTGTGACACCGGAATTGGGATCCCAACAGGTGCCTGGGATCAGCATGGTTACCATTTCAGTGCTTCTCAGCCATTGTTTTTTTGTGGGCTGTACTTGTGTTTCAGGCTAATTTTCTTTGCCGCCTCATATTCTAAGTTGAAGGAACAACCGCAGACAACAACAGCTTTAAGCAGCCCAAATCTTCCTATTTGATTGGAATCCCACTGAGGCATTTTTGTCCTAGAGTAAATATTTTGCCCAAGGGTTTGGGCATCAGGATTTTTCTTTTTGCATTATTATCTTGGGAACACTGCAAACTGTATTTTGTGATAGCCCTTATGTGTTGGACTTGTTTGGTGCTACTTGACAATAGGGGAAATGTCATGGTACGTTAATTGAGCTGGAAAAAGTGACTGTGGAAAATCTAATCAATCTAGGTGAAATCTGATTTTATTTTATTTTCCCCTGTACTTGTCCTGTTTCTTACTTCCAGTATCAATTTTAATTAAAGTCAAAATATGGCAAAAGAAAGAATAAAACAAAAGTTCACCTATAGAAGATGCTATGCTGGACTTATCTAGAAATACTTACTGACCAAAATCTGTCTAGAAGTCAGTGGACCATACAGCTTCACCATTTGTGTTTTCCACCAGAAAAGTTAGATCAAGGGCACATATTTCTAATACTTAATTCTCTTCCACATACTCACATTTCATAGAACTAAGTACACCTTTCAGAGTTTGATGGCCAAGTTTCATGTACTTCTTTGGAAACTTGGAGTTTTCCTAAACATGAAAAAAGTCATGCTAGGATGACTTTTTTCTTTTACTTTGATGTATGCGAGGTGGGATAGGGAGCTTATGGTTCAGTATACCAGAGCCAATTTAGCATTTTCCCATTTTACAAATAGAATTCTCACCATTTTTCACCATGCTTGAAAATCAACAGTGTACCATACCTCATATAGATTAGTGCAAGTAGAGCATTTTTTAAAGTCTAGAAAAAGAATTTAATGATCAGAAATGACAGCAGCACTTTGGTCAGGTGAAAAGACTAAGTTCTGGAAGGCCAGTGCTTTTATTCTCGAACTTGTTTTAATGCCATTTCCCCAGGGTTTCCTTACCTTTTCACATTTCAGTTTCCTGCCATTTCTTCCCATCACAGGAATATTTAGTTATTTGATAAGATGTCTTGACGATCAATATTAGACTACTAGTAATGTGTTTCAGTGTTCTGGAAAGAATGCCAATATATTAACGTATTATGAAGATGGTAAAATATAAATAAGAACCATTAACTCCAAGCGATTGTTATTAGTGATAATGATAAGGAGAGGGTGACTGAAAGGCCCAGAATTGACTTGATGCATGAGGATAATGGAGGACGAATCCTTGCGATAGCTCAGATCAATGCTATTCATTGAAACATTTCTTTGCACTTCCATTGTGTTTCTCTGGCATCCATCTCTGCAATCAGCTGGATTGAAATCATGTAGAGAGCTCCGCTTCCAATATTTCTCAGACTTCTTACATGAATTTTTCTTTTTTTATTGTTGTTTTATTTTGGAAAGCAATGCAAGCCTGTCTCGGCGCTCTGTAGAAAACTCACCCTGCAGTCTGAGATGAATCTATTGGGGAATTGTCTGGTTTACGTCGCTGTATTTCACAATACTTGCACTTTCCTCATTTAAGTTCCCAGGATGCCTTTTGTCCCCTAAAGTAACTAAATTAGAGGAGGGAATGGGGTGTTATTTTCTGACAGCCAGCTTTTATAGTGTCAGCTCTTGCTTCCCTAGAGCTAAGCCTCATGTTTAAAAATGCTTTCGGTGAGGTCAGCACTGGTTCTGGGTGTGGCATTGGGTTTTATCTAGATAACTGTCAAGAGTATTCATTGGGGAATGGAAGGACTGAGTTTTGTTTTACTTTCTCCAGCCGACATTGAATTTTCAAATATCTTTCAAACTTGTTCACGTGTAGCATTACTAAACTTAAAGATTACCCCTGTGTTAATCTCCTTCTAACTCCAATGGCCACGCTTACCATGCTCTTCATGCTCAAAAATCAAGGGCCATCTCAAAGGTCTTCAAGCTCTGTGACCCTCAATCCTTGTTTGGCATACAGTAAGTGCTCAATAAGTAATATCAATTAACTACATGGAAGTCGCTGCTCCGTTTCCTAAACTCTAATAACACTGATAGACACTCTCTGGAGCTTAAACCATTTTTTTCTTGCCTTCAGTATATCTCACTAGCTACCAGAGAAAATAATTCTGGTAGGACCTTTCTGGTCCTACCACAATGATTTTCACATAGTCAGTGCTACTCGGTATTTACTGAGGAAAGAACAGATGGCTTCACTCTCTAAACATCCTTTAACTGATTTTATCATTTTCAGGAAAGTATAATGAAACCTACTCCATACTTATCTATGTTTCTCTTACAGTTTTCTTTTTTTACTTTTTAATTTCAGAATAACATTTCACTTTCAGTTCCAAAGGCACTGACATAAAACTAGGGAAAAAATATAAAAGTGAAATTCTCCTCAAGGTGTTTGGCTTTTTTTTTTTTTTTCCTTCTGTAAAGTATTTGCTTGCTTCTTACTTATTCACATGTTTACTTTCATGTCAACATTGACTTAGGCAAAAAACCAGAGTATATTTGTACATTTGAGTACAAATGTAACTGAGTACATTTGCTTTCTCCTATACCTTTGTGTATTTTCCGTCTGAAGGAGTTTTGTAAAAGAGGGAAATAAGATTTTCCAGTGTGCGTTGTTGAATGACAATATCTTGCAGTCCAGTTCTGTGTTCATTTGTTTCATATCCTAGAGTTATTAAGAATGGATTTGGAACTTGGAATTTCAGAATGGGAAATAAAATATATCAATGCATCATGTTCATGGAGCTATTTCTTGGGTTGGCCCTGTATAGGGTGGTCTGGACAAGACAGAACGAGGTTATAATGTTATTCTTGCTCTTCAGAAGTTAATTTATTTGAGGAAACAGAGGAGACACATGGCACAGAGGGAAAAATTAAATGCTAAATTGTGTGACATTGACTCACAGTGAAAAGAAAAGATGAGAGCTGTTTGGGCAGGAAGAGCCATGAAGGAAGAAGAGAGTCTTGGGTCAGTCTTGAAGTAGACAAAGGAATTGGACGTATGGCATATTGGTTAAAGTTGGGGAAGGATGGGAGGGATTCCTGCTAGAATAAGGTAGGAACGTAACACAGGCATGCTGTTGGAATTGAGGGGAGACAGGATAGTGGGCAGACAGACTTAGCTGGAACAGAGAGTTTGAGAGGGAACAGTTAAGATAGCCAGAGTATAGCCTTACAGAAAGGCCTTAAGAGGTCAGGAAAGAAAAAAGGGAATAATTATTTAATCATTGTACAGGGAGTGGTTTCATACACTTCATTCCAAAGGCATAAACCTTAAGTGAAAATAATGACAGATGGAACTTCGTTTTTGTTTTTAGGAGATTCCTGCATTTTGACTAGAGAAGTATTTACACATTTTCAACGAGAAAAAACCCTATCATAATGTACAATAATGAGCAAATAAATACTCTTGTAGAAAAAGGTTTGCTGCATTATATTGCAAAGGTTTGATTCTCTAAAAAAAAAAAAACCCCCCAATTATTACTAAAAAAAAAAAAAAAAAAAAAAAAAAGGAAAGGACTCCCATAATAAAAGGGATAAAAATTCGTAAGTGAAGAAATAGAACTAGCTATCAAACATTCAAAAGTATGTCACTAATGATCAAAGATATGAGGGTTAAAATTACAGTGAGATATTATTTTCACCAGCTAGATTTTTTAAAAGTTAAATATATTCTAACAACCAGGGTAGATAGAGGTATAGGGAGGCAGCCATTCCCACACACTGTCATAATTAGGGAAATAGTAACAGATAAGGAGAGTTTAGGCCTCAGTTTGGCATAATGGATCAAAGGCCTTAAATATGTACATGCCCTATTATACAGCAAGTCTAATTACAGAAATGCCTGCTCAAAGTATATATGCACAAAGGTGCTTATTACAGGGATGCTTTTAATAGAGAAGATTGTAAGCAATCTAAATGTCCATCAATAGGAGTGCATTCCATAAACGGTGTTATGTCTTTACAAAGAACCACTATGCAGCCATGGAATCAATGAATATGGATATATTGACTAGAGGAAATGACATATTGTTAGGTTTTAAAAACTATAAAAGTGTTATAATATGGTTCCAAACCTATCTTTAAAATCTGTGTGTACATATGTGTGCATGTGTAGGTTTGTGTCTGTGTTTATTTGTTCCTAGAAACAACAAAGGAAAGGGTTTTTCTGGATTTTTAGAGTTATAAGCATTTTTATTAAAAAAATTTTTTTATAAAGGTAGTTCTGTATTTTTTAAAGTGTTTATTTATTTTTGAGAGAGAGACAGAACATGAGTTGGGTGGGGGTGGGGGGCAGAGAGAGAGGGAGACACAGAATCTGAAGCAGGCTCCAGGCTCTGAGCTGTCAGCACGGAGCCCAACACGGGGCTTGAACCCATGAACCATGAGATCATGACCTGAGCCAAAGGCAGATGCTTAATCAACTGAGCCACCCGGGTTAGAAGCATTTTTAAATGCTTTTGAATATGAACCGATGATCATTGCAAGTAATTAACACTAGAAATTCAGTTGTTTCCAAGAAGTAATAATAATGTATTAAGAGGAAACCAAGCCAACAAGTAAGGATCTTGATGCAGTTAGTAGAAGAAAGCCACGGAAAACTGTTTAATTGAGAGGGAACCAATGTAAAGGAGCTGGGAATGCTTTGAATTGATTACTAGTATTTTGCAAGATGCCGTGCAGCAGGAAGGTTACATTTAGGAAGTCGAGCTAACCCAGAGTGGGCATAGACAGGAAAGCAGAGAACAACAGGGACCAGAGAAAGGCCAGTGTGGTGTAGGTGGCATTAAGACCGGAGAAAGGTGTCTGAGAATCCTCTGAAGATAAGGATGATGATCTTGTTTCAAATATGATACCTTTGAGGTGACAGTGGGACACCCCTATGAAGATGTGCTTTAGGCAAGGAGAAAGAGAGAAGTAAAGCAAGATATGAATCCTATGGCAAACACATTTAAGTGTCATCTACATGAAGGTGACATTTGGAGTGGTAAGTGTGGATGAGGCCCCCAGAGTGAGGACAAAGCATCAGTTGTGGAGGGGGCTGACAGAGAGAGAGCTGTGTTCTCCCATCCTGTCTGTGCCCTGTGTTTCCTACTTACAGTTTAAGACCATCTTCGGCATGATGGGGCTCTTTCAAGTGTGAAGAAAAGAATTAGTTGCTAGCAAGAGTATTTGACTGACAAAGCTCAGAGAGTTTATAGTACTGGGCTCACAGAAACTTAACCTATCTTGAGGTCTGAAGTTGTCTTTTCCAGGTGTCATTTTATCCTTTCATGTAATTGCCCTGTGCCACACACTTCCTGTTTTGTCCCAGTGACCCTTTTATGTGGTCCCATTTTTGCAAAGATTTACTTAGAAAGAGTGAGACTGTTGGATATGTTTCATTTGTTTCTGTGCTTGTTTCTACAATTGATTTCCATTTATGTATGTATGTATGTATGTATGTATGTATGTATGTTTATTTGTTTGACCAATTGATTATTTAATATGGGGTTTCTTCCCTGAGCTGTATTTTAGGGCGCTGGTTCTCAAACGTTAGCATGCTTACGTTTAGTAAGTATAGCAGACTTGCTTAGCAAGTCTGGAGGACTTGTTAAGACACTGATTTATGTTGTCTTCTTTTGTTTGTTTGGTTTTTGTTTGTATTGTTTTGAGGTTCTGACTCAATAGGTTTGGGGTGGGGCCCAAGAAATATTTCTTATGATCTCCACAGGAATGCTGATACGACCCATCTGCAAAGCACAGGTTAAATAATACTGTTCTAGGAAACATGACTTTAAGGCCGTTTTCATTTTCCATGAGGCTCTTTACACAAAGACGCATCCAACTACATCACCAAGTACTCCATTGAAATTTAGTGATGGTGGCTTTTTTGATTATTGCTGTTTACTACATAGCCATTTATCTAGATTTTAATTTGCGTGTAATTTAAATAATTAAAATTGTTTTTGTGGCTTACCTCTCTTGAGACTGGTGTCGGACTTTCATGATAGTGGTGGGAAAAGACTTCAAGGGGAACAGAGTGTGTTGTCCCCGGATCGTGGCAAAAAGAGAAATTAGCTTGCCTTAGGAGACTGAAAATTCACTGATTTTAACGGTACATGCTGAAAAACAATATATTCCATGAGTATATGAATAGCTAGTTTAATTGGTGATTTTTCAAGTGCTCTAAAGAAAGAATGTGTAAAATAAAAGAAAGAAAAAGGAAGGAAGAAAGGAAGGAAAGAGAGAAAAGAAGTATCAGATGTGAGCTCCCCTGTCCAAGGGAGAGGAACTTTGAATCCTGAAAAACAAACTTGGTTGCCAGTAGACAAGGGATCTCTTGCTACGTGATTGGGATTCTTCATCATACCTCATGCTGGTCTGGAGACTCCTTTTTTCTGTCCATTTCCCCCCTTTTTTTAATTGGTATTTTTATTAGCAAACTTCTTGTATTTTTATTTCTGCAAAATGTGAACATGTTAATCATAAGACTATCTGTTGTCTATTGATAAATTAGCCTTCTCGTGTATCCTTATGTGGGTTGGTTAGGTAGAGTCTCTTTCCAGGATACTGGTCATGTCCCTGTGTGCTGAGAAAGCCCAGTTTTTGAATCTGCAGAGCTGGGGGAACAACACGGACCACCATAAACCCACCAAGACAGTCAAATGGTGGGTCCTGTAAACAGCCAATGTCCCTGCCTAAATGGAGACACATCTGCTTTTCTGAGCATTTTACCTGCTGTTCATTTGCTCATTCACTAGGAAACAGAACTAGAGAATTGTATAGAACCGAAAGGAACTTTGAAGTCATCAGGGCCAGACCTTTCATTGTGAAGTTGAGGCCATAACCTTCCATTGGAATCAGACTGTCTCTTGAACCTGGCAATTGACATGATTCAAAAGGCTAGGTTCACTGTTCAGAAATATTTCACAGCCTGGTGGGGTGTTTCTCCTTTGTGATCTTAGTCTGAAGTGTGGTGCTTGCCCCTGGGTTCAGGTGCTAATGTTAGAGTGAGGATCCATCAAGCCTTAACCTCTAGGACCCTTTCTTAGTTCAATTTAAGAAATGTATATCTGCATTATAAAACCTGTCTGTTTTGCTTAACTTTAAAAGTGAACTTCCCTTTCATTGAATTTCTCTTTTTAACCTTTGTAGCACAGGATGACACCTGGTGATAAAAACCTCAAAGAGTAAATCCTGTTGACGTGAATATATTCTTAAGAACATATCAGAGGGAAAATATGTATCAGAGCACTAAATAAGGTTGAATAGATTGTGGACCTATTGCATGGGAGCCATACATTTGAAAACATACACTCGGATATTCATTAATTAACAAAAGGGAATCAAGAAAGTTTTTATTCCTTTTCATAGGGAACTCCCAACATTTGTTTGCTTTTATGTATTGTCTGATATAATGGGAAAAAATGATTATAAAAACTTGACTCTAATAATTTACTGTCATTTTTGGGGTTTAGTTATTTCTTCTCTGAAAGAGTTGGTTGCAAGAGTTGGGGAAAAATGTATGCAACTTGCCTGATATACAGGGCTTGGTATATACTTGAGTATTGACAGTGAATCTTGAGTATGTTATAAATTAAACTGATATTTAGAATGGGTGGTAAGAGTGTAAGCAAAGATGAATTTAAAACAAATCAATGGTTACCAGAGGGGAGGTGGTGGGGGAATGGGTGAAATGGATGATTGGGATTATCATGATGAACACTGAGTAATGTATAGAATCACTGAAACACTATATTGTATGCCTGAAACACTGTGTGTTAACTGTACTGGAATTAAAATTTAAAAAAAAAAACCAACTTTTTTATAACTAGGAGAATATGTCTGGATTCCCCACTTTTTAGCCGTGCCTCTGCCTTCTTCAACTTTTTGCAGTTGGAGCTGATGAGATCACAATCCGGTAGTCAAGGGTCTACCCCAATCTTGAGAAATGTAAGAGGGCTATTACAGCTCTAGCTCACGACTTGGAAGATCCCAGAAATAAGTTAGCCATCCAAGTACGAGTTGTGGAAATCTGATTATGAGCACTGGCAATGCCCTGGCACTCCCTGCAAGGCCACCTCTAGACGGCCATGTTGCTCCCAAGTCTTTGTAGATCTTGCCCCTTACCCCTGCTCACCAACTAGTCATTTGCCCTGCCCAACATCACTGGTCCCTGGGCACTCTCTGCTGTTTCATGGTAAGGTCCTGGATCCTTAGCAATGTCCGTATCCATCCTCTTCCTCCTAACTGAAATCTCATCTTCTGCTATAGCCCAGTAACCTGAAACCCTCCCTTACCTCACTCCCCAACTTCCCACATCTGCCTTTTCACTGACTTATCTGTCTTGGTTTTCCCACTATCTTAATGCACATCCTCAGTGGCTGCTTCTTGAAACATCATCTCAACTCACCCTTTACAGACTGCCCTTATTACACACCACCCACTTGGCCCCTGCCCAACACTATGACCTCATCTCCACCACTCTCCCTCTCACCCTCTCATATTCCAGCCACAATGGCCTTCTTTCTATTGTTCCAACATGCCGAGACCTTGGCAAGAGCTGTTGCCTTTGCCTCGATCCGCCCCTCTCATCCTGCCCAATCTTACCATGAATGGTTTCTTCTTATTTTTCAGATCCCAGCTTAAATGTGTTTGCTGCCCACTCAGTTGAAAAGCATCCCCCAGTGGAGTTCCATTGCTTCACCTTGTTTTCCTTCCCTGCAATTCACAGAGCTCTTAACATTACTGGATAGAGATAAATAAATAAATATCTACATCTCTATATTTACACATCTAGATATAGAGATATAGATATTTATATAGTGTTCTTTCTTATTTGTTTACTATCTGACTTTTCTCTTAAAATGTAATGATACAAGAACAGTGACCTGGCCTATCTTGTTCTCTGCTGTATCCCCAGAACACAGAACAATGCTTGGCACATAGTAGGTGCTCAATAAATATTTGTTGAGTGAGTAACAAGCTGTCTCTCAGGATTATTTCTGTATCTGGCTCTGTTCTCCCAGTTTCTGCGCCAGATTATATGCCAAGATCATGCTTCCTTTGTTTCTGATAACAACAGCATACCCTTACCCACATACATGGGCCAGCTTCACCCACTTTTTTTCACCAGGAAGACATTGGTAATTGCTAGCTATGCCTGCCACAGCCTTGAAATCCTCATAGTTTTACAGGAAGCACCAGCAGTTTAGCTGAGCATGAGATCAAACAGTATGTTCACCTTTGATCCTTAAAGTTGTCTCTGGATTTCCATTCTACCAGTGGATGGGTGGGACCTGAAATGAATTACCCATGTTCTCTTTAAGTAAAGTGGTTTTTCAAAAGAAAGTGTTTGGGGGAAATTTTGCACTTCATTTTAAAAGCATCTGAAGGAATTTATCAAAACAGTAACACGTAGAGATCCAGAGTTCGGGTCCCGCTGGAGCTCAGTAGTCAGAGCAGTCAGAAGGAAGCATGAACCTCAACCAAACAGGGAGCTTTCATCCGTTGTTCAAAAGACACACGAAGAAGCAATGACACACACACATACGCACCCTCTCCCCTGCCCATATATTGTTTGACACTTATTTCTTGGCTCTTCCCTTAGACCTTTACAAAGCTCCGCTTTGAAGTTTGCATGGCGTGGATATCTGATTTTGCCAGTCCAGCAAACATTCCCCCTCGCCTTCATAATTGCACCCCAGTGCTTATTGGAAAAGCAATGTCCTGTTGGGGTATGGTTTTGGTTCAGTTGCTTATCAAAGGGCATTCATTGTCCTTCATTGAGTCTTAGTCATTTTGTCACCCGTACAGTACATAGTCAAGGGGGGAAAGCAAGAGGCCACATTTTAGTTTGATTTGTTAAATGAAGGAAAAAAGCAACATACAATTGTGAGTAAACTCAGTTAAAAAAACGTATTTACGGTTACATTTGTAAACCCTGTTTAAAATGCCTGCTGGTTCTGCCTTTACTCTCTCCATCTCATTCATCAGACAGGCAGCCTTGACACATCCTCTCCTTTCTATCTTCACTCCCTTCCTCTTCCCAGATGCCCCCAACTGCATTAGTATCCTTTCTACAACTGGTCAGAGAAATGACCAATGCATTGTGGGTTATCTGAGGAAATCAGAAGTGGAGGAATGGAGGAAGGTCAAGCTTTCTCCGGCATAAATATTTTTGCATCATGTAGAAGCAATTATCATTACATACGTATTAGTCATATTTTGAGTAATTCACGTACAGCTGGTGTGACAACCAGTAGGCATGGGATTCTCTATTTATAAAGTAGGACCTACATCTTCGCGTGCTAGGGTGGTGGTGGTCTATATCGGGAGAAGGTTTTCTGGAGGTCAGGTCTTTGCTGGGAATGAGCAAGGAAACCCAAGAGGATTTAGGTGACTCATCATAGTGCACTATGTGTGATTCCTCGGGACTCTGATATTCAGTGCAAAGTTGAAGCGTGAGCAGAACAGATAAGAAACCACATGTAGTGTGCTAAACAAGTAGACAGTGGCTCTTTGGTTTTGGGATTTTAAGACGACTGAACGAGGAGCATGCCCTCTATGGGGAAGAAGAGTATTACAATAATCCAGTAGTTTCATTCTACTAATGTAGAGGAAAGAAGCTTTTGTAAATTAATTGTTTGTCTGTAATTTCTGGAAGTATAGAAAAAGAATACAAATCAACAATTGGTTGATGAGTACTATTATTCACATAATATATTTACTGTTACAGATTAAATACACTCTGTTAGATGACTAAATCAATAAGTGAATGGATAAGTCATTAAGTGCATAAATAGGTAAATTATGTGAATCAAGAAAATTGCAACTCACACTTTGCCTTTGACTTCAATTTTCTCAAAATTTATCAGATCCTTTGCTGTTTTAAAAATGTAAGCCTATATACAGGAAACCCAAGTTTTTGTGTGAAAGCACTTTTCTAAAACTATAAAGTCATATAAAACTTTTTTTTTTTATAGTTGTGAGACTGTATGTTCTAGCAACTGGAATGAATATTTAAAACTGATAAATGTTGAGTTCATCTCCTGATAGAATTCTAACTTGTAATAGATAATTGGAGAAGTGTTTGAATTCATGGTGCCTTTATTTCACCTGTGATGTTAGGGAAAATTCCATTTTACACATTTGTGTTCACTCCTTGCCATGTACCAAGCACTCTGCTAAGTCGAAAAGGCTGGCTTATTGGAGGAGAAGAGTTCTTTTCCCATTGCATTTCTAGAGTCTATCTTAATGTCTGATACATAGAAAGCACTCAGTCAACACTGAAAGAATAAAAGGGGAAGAATTACTAAATAAGACATCAGTATATAATTTAGGAAGGGATTTAAGACAGGAGTATATTATGTAGGATCTGTTTAGCCCTACCGTAGGTACAGAAACCCACCAGGTCCAGAGAGTAGTGAGTCTGTCCGTCTGGAAGCATTGGTGAAATCTTCACGGAGGGCATGTTATTTGAGATGTATTTTAAAGAATGTATGGAATTGCGTGGCAATGTCTGAAGGCATGGTTTTGTCAGAAGTCTGCAGTTGAAAAGTATGCACTAGAGAGAAATAGAACATAGTGGTGGAAAATAGGGAGGAGAAAAATGAGAAAGTTTGGTCAGGAATCTTGAACACCTTGAATGCCTTGGTAACGACTGTGGTATGTTTTCATGAAGATCATGAGCTATAATCTTTTCTTCCATGTAGATGATATAATTGGACAGTGGTTTTGAACAGTTAATTTTAGTATTGATTAGGGTAGAGATACTAAAGACAGAGCTGGGAAGCAGGAGGAGGTCAGGTCCAAGGTTATAGAAGTAACCGAGGTAACACGTCATGAACTTTTGGGTTTGGGAAATTTTACTGAAAGTAAAGAATATTGTAGAGGTAGCATTAGCAGAAACTGGGTGGTAGTTCGATTAATGAGGCTAAGGACGGAGAGGTTTCGAAGGTGTGTCCAATGCTTCATTCTGCGATAACACTGAAGATGGGACATCCTCACCTGAAAGAGGAAGTAAAAGTTGCGGGAACGTGACAGTGAGTTACATTTTGAAATTGAATTTGGAAGTGTTTTTTGGTCTGTAGCTGCCTATACGTCTCTTGGAGATTTGTATAGGGGATCACAATAAAGATCTGGAATAAAGATTCAGATTTAATGATATCAAAACCAACAAAACCAGAAAATACTAGCACTTTTTTGAGGGTTTTGTACTGTACTGTACTGACTCATTAAATCTCTACCACAGCCTTATAAGGTAGGTACTGTGGGTATCATTGTTTTGCTAGTATTTGGGAATGATCAGCATCACTTTTAGAAGAAAGACACAAGATTAGAATGGAAATTGTAGAGATAGAAAAAAAAAATCAGGGACAGAATCCTAGGGAATATTAAGGAGACAGTGAAGGAACAAGAATTGGTCAGAGGTATGGAAGAAACAGAAATGAGTATTATGATAGCAAAGGGAATATGAAATATCAAAACCAGAGAAGTATTTAGTGATTTTATGCACTGGAAAGACTTTAAGGTATTTGAAGTCCAAGAAAAAAAATGCATGGCTCTTAGGAACTTGAGGTCGTTGTTGACCTTCAGGAAAATAGTTTCAGATGGAGGACAGGTGAAGCAGGGTTTGGAAATGTAGTGGGAGCTGAGGAACCGGAGGCACTGGTATGGGCCACTCTTTCTAGAAGTTTGAGGTTGAAAATTAGGAGGAGATGGGCAGATACTAATGTGGAATAACATAACTGAGGGGAGGTGATTTTGAAGTAGGGAGGCTTGAGTGTATATGTGGTCTCAGTTCAAGGAAGAGGCAGCAGTGAAGGATTGGAGTTGTTAGGAGGTGGGCAAGGGAAGCCATAAACATATATCCTGGGTTCAGGTGGCAGATACTGAACAGATCAAGGGCACAGGTGAGACAACTGGCCTTAGAAAACCTAATCCATAACCGTTTCTTCCTACAAGAAAGGAGGAAAAAAAGGGCAGATGAGGACAAAGATAAATTTTGCATTGGGATGAAGTGGAAATGGATCATGTCTGAAAACTTTAATCTCAATAAAGTAGGTCATCTTCTGTGAGCGAGCCAGGGGGGCCTGGGAGAGGTCACATCTGGAGAGGCAAGGCAAATTTTTCTTCCTAGTAGAACTTCATGCTTTATAGTTCCAATAATTAAGGAATTTTGAAACCGAGGAAACTATTACTAAATGCACAGGAAACGCATGCAGTGGAATTGGATGCTTTCCACTGAAATTCTCAAATGCCCTCAACTCCAAGATTTTAAGCTTCTGTATTTTTCTCAAAGCCTTTGATTTTTCATGAAATTCTAAAGATGATGGTGAAGAACGAAAGGCCTATAAACCATATTTGTGTGTGAACATTTTAACATTAAGATTTATTTGTTTGTTTTGTGGGAAGATTTTCTCTTCCTGGGAACATGAAACAAAGGAAAGCTAGGAGTCATTCCCCCCAGCCACACCTTCCCTCATTGTTATTAGGCTAAAGCTGGAGGGAAAATCACTCAAGATGGACTCCTTGGGGTAAATGGATGTAAGGAAATCTTACCTGTCTTGTAGCACTTGGAGGAACAGCATCTGGCATATTTATTTACGTTTATGGCTCTGAAGGTCATGTGTTATTCTGTTTTTCTTATGTACATTAACTAGTGTTTTCTCTCCACTGAGTTTTTGTCGTTAGATAAAGAGTGAGGCAAAGCAAAGCAAACTGAAACAAAACATAAAACCTTTTAGTTTCCACTAGGCCAACTCCCAGCGAGTCCAAATCAGTGTCTGACGTCCTATATCCACAGTGCCATTGTGTTATCACTCCCGAGCGCTGCCTTTTCTGTGGTCCAAGATATAGTCATTCCTTTTCTGTTTTTTTTTTTCTTTTGTTTTAAATGTTTACTCTTGAGAGAGAGAGAGAGAGAGAGAGAGAGAGCGCGAGCGAGCAAGCAAGCACAAGCAGGGGAGGGCCGGAGAAAGAGGGGAACAGAGGATCTGAAATGGGCTCTGCACTAACAGCAGAGAGCCGGATGAGGGGCTTGAACTCGTGAACTGTGAGATCATGACCTAAGCCAAAGTTGGAGGCTTACCCGATTAAGGTCCCCGGGCGCCCCCATTCCTTTTCACATTATATCCCTGATTCCTAGGTTAATGGGCTTCTGGGCATGGCGCTGGTTGATGAACAGAGCTAATAAGCAAAGCTAGACATTATCTTTTATATGCAAACAGATTGGAGGTTGTTGTTAGGTTCTCTTATTATCTGTAGAGATCTGTGGCAGGAGAATGTCATTCTCCCATTTTCTAATATGTCTCTCTTCTCTTAATTTAAATGGAGATCTCTGATCAGTCTGGGTTTGAAGAATGTAATAACAGTTTCTGTAGACTGCTTTATGCTCCATAGCCAGGCATCAAGGAAGGAAGGAAGGACACAGGACAGAAAAGTGGGCTGAGGTCTGATTGTAATGGACACTGACTGCTAGATCGGGGAATAAGTACTTGCTATTCCAAATGTGCATCTCCTATTATGATAGACTAACCACCAAAGGAAGTTGGTGTCATGCCAGGAGATATGTGGAACCAGAGAATAAATATGGCATACATGCCTGGGGTGGCCATTTAATTCACGTGTTTGGGGAAAGTTTGGGATTCACAGTTGTAGACCATTGGCAGCCACTATAGAGCAATAAACATGGAAACACTGCAATGAAACATACATTTGGGGAGATTTGCTTAATCATGGCATATACATCTGGCTGGCAGAAGGCATGAATAGAGGAAACAGGAGGGCTTGAATTGGATGAGAGGTTTCTAAAGTGTGTTCCACAATATACTTGTGCTGTGAGGTGTACTTTGAAAAAGGAAGGACTCTCTGATCAAGTCAGTTTGGGAAAAACTGTTGTTTATCTACATTGTGGAGAACCCAGTGCCCATTGCTATACTTGGGTCTTTAAGAAAATCTGAAGGTAGGAAACCTGTTTAAATTTGATGAACCCTCCATTTCCCAAACTTTGTGACCACATAGTCTTCTGCAGAATAATACCTCCACTGTTATATTCTTAATTATAAGGCAATTATCAGGAATTTAAAATCCAAAACAGCCAGTTATCTTTCCCCGCCTCCCCCTCCAGAATTCTATTTCTTTGGTTGAATGTAAGCTAAAGTAATTAACTTATATTTAGGAGCCAAAAAACTTTTTTTAAAAAATATTTTTAAGAGTAAGTGTTCTATTTTTAAAAACTTGAACTGCTTTCAGCTTAACATAGACATAGAGACATAAAAGGAATGACCAGGGGAAGGCAAATTCAAATTTCAACAATTTGAAAATCGAGAATTGATGAGAGCTCAATTCATTAGTGGAATGGTGGTGGCCCTAGGAGATGACCACAAATTCAAATCACTGGTTTTTCCTCATTCTTTTCTATCCTGTTCTCTAATTCTTTCTCTCTGCCTTTGTGTCTATCTTTTCTCTTTCCCTGTATATTTCCACATCTCTCTTTCTGTCCCTCCATCTCCGTCAACCCCTTTCTCTCTTTTCCTTTTTCCCTTCTCTCTCCTTCTTTATCTTTCCCCCCCACCAGCATATCTACAAGCACAGGGTTGACTTCCCATAAACTAGGTGTGCATTTGCTGTGACTCCCTGTATTGACCTTTTGCCGAACTGCTATTCCCTGGAAACCATGGACACTTTAGATAATCCCCAAATCTCTTGCTTTTGATCTACTCTGTCTCTTGGCTGTTGTGGGTTCACTTCTGCTTTTTCCCTTAACCTCACTATTCCTCCCATGCCATTCTCATCTACTCCGTGGTTCCAGGACAGACGCATGGGAGGGATGAGAGAATACGCCCTGGTTCTAACCCTTTGGCAAGTAATCGCTGCATTTCTCAATGCCGACCTGGAAGGCATTTTCTTACCATCTGTGGATGGTATAATTAATTACTTTTTTGAAGGAATGTTCAACATTTCTTATCTCACTTTTCATGCACATCATTTTTCAAACCTTGGAATGATGAGCTGGCATTTCAAGTAAGGGTGGTCCCACAAATCAAACGCAGTATGACTCTGGTTTCAGTTCTTTGTTGAAACATCTGGTCTTGTTTAGTGCACAATAAGACAGAGGTAGGAAACACATAAAAGCCCTCCCTGCCCTCAGCCCTGATGTCTTTCTCTTTCTGCCATGGTGTTATGAAACCGCTGCCTCCAGTAGATGAATGAAGTTAATTCCACAACAGCTAGATTGGCCAAGACTCGTTTTCATGTCCATGCGCATGAAAGCTCTGGGTGGCCAGCTTTTCCAAATTCCAGTCTGGGACTCCTGTCTTGAACATGGAAAGTTGAGGAATAGGTCACTGGTGTCTGTGATGACAAGATTTACTTTCAACAGTGTCACGTTAAATGTCATGGCATTAATAAGGATGATGTGAACCACTGCCACCTCTCAAATTTGCTAGCCACATGCAATACTTTTCTCTCCTCAGGAATCCTAAAGCCCCTTCACAGGAATAATATTCAACAGCTTATGGTACACAAACTTCAGGTCGACGATATTTTGTTAAAACGGTATGATGCCTGCTGGAAAAATAGCTTTCGTCTCTAGAGCAGGCAGTGCGTCCTAAGCAGGTGATAGGTTTATAGATGGATAGCATGCTTAATGTAAGTCCAATCTCTTTCGAATGCCAGCCTCACATCTTGGCCCTGTTCCCTCCTGGAGTTTATTTGTTGACAGCTTTTGGCAAGGGGAGAATTCAGGATGAGTAAAGAGTAGTCAGGACAACCTAAAGGGATTACCCTTGAACAAATACGTGGAAATCACTTTGCTGTTACTTTTTATCATCGTCTTGCTGCTTGGTCATTGGGAAACTCTCTTCCTTTGGTTTTGTCTGTTTTGTAGTGTTGTAGCAGTGGCCCCGTGGGGGTCACAGTAGAGACAGATGCAGTCATAGTGATAATAACCAGCATTATATGTATTGGCTACTTAGTGCTAGACTCTGTTCTAGGTATTTTATATATTAACTCAGTCTTCATAGTTGCTTGATGGTAAAATCCCATGATACTGTATACTACAGATTCAGTAGTATGTAGTATGACTGGTAGTTGTTTCCAGGATCCTTGGAACTCTCAGCCAGGCAGCTAACTCTGGTCATTTCATTAATCTCACAATAATCCATTCTCGTATTTTATGGGATTGAGTATTCAGATCCTATTTAAAATGATATGACAAGGGTTTACTATGCTATTAGTATCCTCCTTTTACAAATGACGAGATTGAGATACAGAGAGTATAAGTAGCTTTTCCAAGATCCCAGAGCTAGAAGGCAGGAGACTTAGGGAGTTAATGTGGTTCTGGAGTCCATGATTTCTACCACTCCGCTATAGGATGAGGTTCGCGAAAGGTGTCTAGAGGATAAAGTTGTTTCTTAAGAGTCTGGAGACCAGAGCCCTGACCTTGGTTCAGTTACCACACTGTGTTTCAGCACTGCATTCTGCTTTCTCCCCCAGGGTGCGTAGAGGTGGGGGGCGGGGGGGAGCAGGGACCAGACATGGTATCCTCAAAGCCTGCCGGGAAGTTGCTTGTCAGGGACCTCAACTTTAAATTCACATCCAACTTTTATTTCAAAATGAGTTTTATTATTTTAACCCTAACTTCATGTATCAAACATGATTTTTTTCTGAATTAGACTTGTTCTTTCCTACAGTGCCACTAATAATAAAAGCTGTACGCTTTTGCGTGGTCAGGTGATGCTAGTAGCTAGCATATGAAATCAGTAAGAAATATGCCAGAAGAGCAATGGATCCTCTATCTCATTTGACTCTGGGGAATCCAGGATTGGGAAAAATTCTCAGTGCCTGCAATCACAAAGAGAAAGCTTGAATATTTATAGTCTGAAGCTTTGAGGCTGAGGAGCGTGACCATTCCTGGTCTAATCATAGCTCTTGCTGGAATCAAACTTGAAATTTGACTTGAGCAAGAAAACATATAAATTAATCTCTGTTTATACTATTGAAAAGCAATGTGGCATTATTTGTCAATAAACTTAATGTGTTCATACGCCTTCATCTAATTGACCTGTATCTAGAGAGGTATATGTTCAGAGATGTTCTTGTAGTGTTGTCGATCTGTCTTACGAAAGAGTAATATCCTGGTTGAAAAGAAATCAAACAGAAATATATAGAATAAAACATCAAAATGCTCCTCACTCCAACTCTACTACCCAAAGGTAGTATTTAACTATCCTTTTTATTCCCCATATTTTTTGAAATATAATGGACAAAAGTATTTATTTACAGTGTACAAAATGAATTTTTGATAGACCTTGTGAAATGATTACCACAATCAAGCTAATTAACATATTCACCACCTCACATTGTTATAATTGTGTGTAAGTGGTGTGTGTGTGTGTGTGTGTGTGTGTGTGTGTTCGTGGTGAGAATATTTAAGATATTATTCTCTCAGCAAATTTTAAATACAAACAATATTTTAATCAATACAATATTGATTTAATATTGTAAACAACACAATATTGTTAACTGTCGTTGCCATGCTGTACACGAGATCCCCAGAACTTATTCATCCTGCATAATCAAAACTTTATACCTTTTGACTAACATCTTCTTACTTGCCCCACCTCCCAGCCCTAGAAACCACCATTCTTCTCTCTGATTCTATGAATTTGACTTTTTTAGATTCCACTTATAGGTGAGATCATAAAATGATTTCTCTATTTTTTTTTTTTTTTTGAAAGGGAGTATGCGTGTGAGAGCTGGGGAGGGGCAGGGGGAGAGGAAAAAGAATCCTAAGCAAGCTCTAAACCCTGCATGGAGCCCATTAAGGGGCTCAGTCCCATGACCCTGAGATCATAACCTGAGCCAAAATCAAGAGTGAGATGCTTAACTGACTGAGTTACCCAGGTGCCCCTGATACATCTTTCAAATAAATATTTGACTACTTCAAGTGGCATGATGTCTTCCAGGGTCATCTATGTTGCTGCAAATGACTGAATTACCTTCTTTTTAAAGTCTCAATAATATTTCTTTGTGTATATGTATACATACATATATATATGTATTTATGTATGTGTGTGTGTATATATATATATATATATATATATACACACACACACACACACACACACCATATTTTCTTTGTCCATTCCTATGTTTATGGTCACTTAGAAATATCATGGCTATTGTGAATAATTCTGCAATGGACATGGGACTGCAGATGGAATGAATAAGTCATGGGACTAAAAGGTACAGCATACGGCATATAATTATTAATATTGTGATAGTGTTGTATGGTGACAGGTGGTAACTGCATTTGCAGTAAGCATAGTATAACATATACATATAGACAGGTTAAATCACTGTATTGTACACCTGAATGCAACATTGAGTATCAACTATACCCCCCAAAAATTAAAAAGGATATCAAGTTGATCAATTGATCAATTGATTAATTATATACCCAGAAGTGGGATTGTTGAATCATATGGGAATTCTATTTTTAATTTTTTGAGTAGCCTCTATGTTTTCCATAGTGGCTATACTAATTTGTATTCCCACCAACAGTGTACTAGAGTTCCCTCTTATCCACATCCTCACCAACACGGGTTATCTTGAGGTGTGATATCTCGCTGTGGTTTTGATTTGCCTTTCTCTGATGATTAATAATGTTGAGTATTTTTTATATACCTTTGGTCATTTGTGTGTCTTCTTTGATAAATATCTATTCAGATCCTTTGCCTATTTTTTAATCAGGTTACTTGCTATTGGAGTTGTTTGAGTTTCTTACATATTTTGCATATTAACTATCAGATATGTGATTTGCAAACATTTTCTCCCATTCCATAGGCTGCCTCTTCACCTTGTTCCTTTCTTTGCTGTGCAAAAGCTAAAAGTTTGATGAAATCCCAGTCTTCTACTTTTGTTCTTGTGCAGATGCCTTTTGGATTATATCCAAAAAAATCCTTGCCCGGATTAATGTCAAGCTCTCTATATTTTCTACTAGTAGCTTCACAATTTTCTTACATTTAAGTTTTAAATCCATTTTTAGTTGACCTGTGTATATCTTGTGAGATAAGTGTCTATTTTCCATTTTCTCCAGCACCATTTATTGAGGAGACTGTCCTTTCCTCATTGTATGCTCTTGGTACCTTTGTCAAAGATCAATTGATCATAAATGGGTGAATTTGTTTCTGGGATCTCAATTCTGTGCCATTTGCCTCGGTGTCTGCTTTTACGATAGAACCATGGTGTTTTGGTTACTATAGCTTTGTAATATATTTTGAAATCAGGTAGTGTGATGCCTCCAGCTTTGTTCTTTTTGCTCAAGATGGCTTTGGCTGTTGTGGATTGTTTACAGTCAACCATTCTTAACACTTCAGTATGTACTTCTAAACTTCATCATCATCATCATATTTACTTCTCCCTTTCACATGTACGCACACACATACGCACACACACACACACACACACATTGAGTTACATATATATACAAAAGTACGATGTTTAAGAGAACTGTGGTAAGGCCATAGATACTGCTCAATAGCTTACTTTTTCTACCCTATATTATCAATATCCTTTTCTTATAAGAACATGTGAATCTACATAACTATATTCTCAAATTTACAGTATTGTCAAATCATGATGTATTGTTAGGCATTAAACTTGGTGAATAAAAAGATTGTTTCCAATTTTGATTATACAAACACATTGCAGTGAACACATTGGTCACTGTATTTTGCTGCATGTGTAGGAGCATGTCCACGGAATCAAATTTTAGGGGTAGAATTGCTGAGTTAAAGGGACACTTACATTTCTATAGATCAACATAAATGCATTCCCCTCCCCCCTCTTTCTGTCATACTTTCCCACAGTGTGTGAGGGTCCTTTAGGTTCGTTTTGATGTTCTTTTTCTAGTTTATTGAGATGAATGCTATATCTTTATGTTATTATTTATGAGAAATTGATTTTAAATATAAATTTTCCTTTGAAGACTCTGTTGGCTGCATCTCATAGGTTTTGATATGTAAAAACAGGAGTGATATTCACAATATTTAAGAACTGGTGACAAGCCCTCAGAAATGGTGCTGTGACCACTGACTTTAGTCATAAACAACTGGCGTGGCTGTGCTGGTATGAATGAGCTGGATACCAGAAATGTGACTTCCATTAGAATTTACTTCCTGCAGCTCATCGTGTAATCAAGCTGTACAACCTGATGTTTTCTAACTATGGCAGTATATCTTGTATGTATGTCTTTCACCTAACTCTTTTTTTATTTGAGATTGCTACTCTCAGTGATTCTGTCGGTCAAAATCTTCACCCCTAATTCAAGGTTCATCTCAAATGACACCTCACTGGTAAAGAAATAAGTAATCCTTGAGGTTCCTGGGCGGCTCAGTCAGTTAAACATCTGACTCTTGATCTAAGCTCAGGTCTTGATCTCAGGGTTGTGAGTTCAAATCTCGTGCTGGGCTCTGTACTGGGTTTGGAGCATACTGAGAAAGAGAGAGAGAGGGAGAGAGAGAAAGAGGGAGAGAGAGGGGGAGGGAGGAAGGAAACAAAAGAATAATCTTTTTATGAACTGTCTTGTCATTTTATCTTAACTTATAATGGTGGTTATTATCACTTTCACCAGGGATCACCTTTCCTGTAAAGGAGTAGATAAAATGTTGGATTTGATGGACATAGACTTTCCGCTATACTCAGTTCTGCTCTGGTACTGTAAAGGCAGCCAGAGATAATACCTAAACAAATGGCCGCAGCAGTGTCCTGATACAATTACCTTTTTAAACATAGGTGATCAGCCCCTGGGCCGTATTTTACTGACCACCGTATTTTGAGTCACATGATTTAATAGCTATTATGAACTTTAAAAATCTTCTCTTCTGCACTTTATGCTTCTTGGAAATGAGGCTTGCACGTGACTTAAGCTTTAATTCCTTTGACCCAAGAGATACATGTTGAATGAATGAAAAATACTAATACCATTATTACCTGTAAAAATTTTAGTGGTCCAAATATGAATAATAAATACCGGATATATTCACACACCAAAACAAAATTTAAGACTAATTTGGTGTACACATTTATACTTTGATCACTCCCTGGCTCATGTGCCCTATTTAGTTGATTCTTTGAAATTCATTCATTTTTTTTCCACAATGGTTTTTAGAGATAAAAAGAGTAGAAAAAACTCAGTACAAGATGAGAAAATTCTAGATAGAAATATGATAGGTCAAAAAGAAAGCCTATCCAGTTTGAGTACTGTGACATTTATTCTTGTCTAAAAAAGGTTTATGGGGGCTCCTAGGTGGCTCAGTCAGTTAAGCATCAGACTTTGGCTTAGGTCATGATGTCACGGTTTGGGAGTTTGAGCCCCATGACAAACTGACAGCTCAGAGCCTGGAGCCAGCTTTGGATTCTGTGTCTCCCTCTCTCTCTGCCCCTCCCCCACTCTCTCTTGCTCTCTTTCTCTCTCTCAGAAAAAATAAACATTAAAAAAAAGGTATGAAAAAGGTTTATGTGAAGAGTGCCTGGGTGGCTCAGTTGTTTAAGTGTCAGGCTCTTGATTTTAGCTCAGGTCATGATGTCGTGTTCATGAGATGGAGCCCTGCCCTGGGCTCTGTACTGACAGCATGGAGTCTGCTTGGGATTCGCTCTCTCTCTCTCCCTGCCCCTCCTCTGCTCATGTGTGCTCTCTCCCTCAAAAGTAAAGAAATAAACTTTAAAACAATCTTTCAAATAAAAAGGTTTATCTGAGTTGCTAATTTGCTTTTGGCCCCCAAAACTAAGCTATCATAGCTCTGAACAATGATGTATTCAGAAAGCAAGCACAATCTGGTGAAGGAAATCTGTAAATTGTGTTACCCTTATATTTCATTGTGTTTCCTGAATCTCTTTTGTAGATCTGTAGTAGCATGATGAGTTTTATTCAGTCTCTTTCTCTGGTTTTAGGCTTTATCTGAACCTAAGAGCTGTAAATCATCTATAGTTGAAAATCCCACTCATTTTATCCTTGGCATGATAGGCTAAGAGATGCATAATGAATTTGCAACCATTCAGAAGCCATAGGGCCAAAACATATACAAACTATTGTTAATTACAAAGAAGAGACAAGAATCAGTAAATATCTAGAATACACTCTGCCCCCCCCCCCGCCCCACACACACAGACAGACACATGAAAATAAAGATAACCAGACATGATGATTCAGGAATAGAACAAATTATACAATGTGAAAGGGATTACATATTTGCAATCTAAAGATTTGAGAAGGAATCCTTCTCCCTACTGACTATAAAAGGTCAAGGAACGGTGGTGTCACATCACTTAAACTACATAGTTCATCTTCCAGAGGTAGCAGAGGAATGTTGTACTCACCTTTAGTTTTCTTCGTACAAGACTATACTTGTTCCATCCACTCATGGAAAGAACAGCTTGTCTTATTACCCTCCAGTGGAAATGAGTTATGAGCCTTTTATCTGGAGTTTACAGGACAGCTTTAACCTCTTTATAGTTGAATTTCCGTGATGAATGCAATATCCAATTTCATCTTAGTTAATTTTTTTTCAAGAATTCCTTTTCCTGTTCTGATTTGTAGGTTCATACAAGATAATAATGGGACAGATCAAATTACCCCATTTGGGATCCTGTTAAACCCTTTTCTATTGTCCAGCAGGCCTTCAGTATTAATTTCCTGTTTTTTCTCTTGTTCATGTCAATCCAACTAGAAAAATCAGGCCTTTGTGACGTTCATAACACTTTTGTACCTTTACTATATTTCAAAGAAAAGTTTGCCTTTTTTGCAGTACCCATCTTAAAATAAGCCCTCATGGTTTAATTTAGCTAACTTTTTCTTAGGCTTATAAAATAGATGGTCAGGAATCTTGTGAACTAGGGATACAGGAGCTGAGTTCACTTGGACATGAGTTACAAGTTGAAACGCTGTCACACAAAGGTGCCAAAAGCCCTACCCCGGATACTGTAAGCAGTAGTAACACATAGAGGGAAACATATTGCATAAGAAAAAAGTGGTCGGCCTTATGCATCAACTGGCTGATATCTTACTTTTTTAAAGACCTCAAAGTGCAAGGTGGTCATTGTTTTAACTCATCAAATGCAAGAACTCTTTTCCATGAAATATGCTATCCCCTGACACCGATTAACAATTAGTTCTGAGTGATTACTTTTGGATGATCAGATAGAGTTTGTGATTTGCCCAGAGTCACAACTGATGTAGGCAGTCATGGGGTAACTGCTGTCTTTTGGCATTTCATTAATTCCTTCACACATTTATCATTTATTGAGCACGAACCATGGGCCAGGTCTTGTGCGACGTGCCAGGGATACAAAGTTGAGTGAGACAAGATCTCAAACCTCCAGAGGCTTATAGTAAGTAATAAATATGCAAATCAATGATTACATTACATTTTTATCAGTGCTATAATAGAAGCATGAACAGAATGCTGGGAGAGCATAAGGGCATCAAAATCAGATTCAGGGAAAATCCCCTGGAGGAAGCCATATTTAGACTGAATTTTGATGAACAAGCGGGATTACTAGTTAAAGAAGCAATGAGAACATTGTAACCTGTGAAAAGTCCGGGAGTCGTGAAACATCACCAGGTATTTTGAGTAATGACAAATATTTCAGCATGGCTTGAAGGCAGCTGAGGGGTAGGTGGTAGGTGTTGAAGTTAAGGGTAGAACCAGAGGCCAGATCCCAAAAGGTTGAGATGCTAAGCTGAGAATGTGACACCATAGCGGGGAACTAAGTGGTGTAGGTTAAGGGAAGGATTCACCCTGCCCATCCAGAGCATCCTGGCATCATGCTGACCCCATGGCATACAGACACAAAACTCTTCCTTCATTTGGGGCATTTGATGGCGTTGGGGAAATGACCTTCAATGTAAAGGCAGGCTTTCTCCCTAAATATAATTCATATACCAACTGGTAAGAGAATATCTTATTTTTTATCTCATTTCAATTGTATTTCCCCTCTTGAGTTCTGGGAGCCTGCTCAGCCTGCCTAGTTTTTAGGAACAACTTTGTTTTCATCTATACTAGTTCAGTTCTGTATGAAAAGAGGTAGAGATGCTGTCAGGGAGGTAGAGGAGGTGATGACTCAGCCAGGACACATCCTCTCCCCATCAAAACCCTGTGCTCTTAAACCTCCTGCACTAATATTCCGACAAGCACGTGGGCGGGAGGGCTGGGGGAACACATGTGTTTTGAGATTCTGGAGACTCGGGTTTTAAACCTGGTACTGACCAGAACAGTCTTTGAGATTGGACCCAGGTCAGCCAGACTTTCTGAACTTGAGTCTCTCCTCTGTAAAAGGAGGTAACAAACTTACTTCATCAAGACCTTTCCTATACGTCCATGGATTGGGATTATGCTTTCTCACGTGAGACCTCCAGTCGTCTATCTAGATCACATTTGTACAAGATGCTGGGATCCTTTCAGATGAGACCGCAGTTGATTGGGTGAGAAGGGGCAGAGTTTCTACAAAACAGGAGGATTTTATAAGTTGAGTTCTCTGAAAGGTTCAGAATGCCTGGTCTTATTTTAACTCTTAAAAGCCAAACTCCTTGCAGTTGGTCTCAGGGACTTTCATAAAACAAAACAAAACAAAACAAAACAAAACATTCTTTCCAAAGGTGAAAGGAGCCATTCGTTGTTTAATAAACTGGATAATCTTCCTTCTTAGAAACATTCTAAGGTGTATAAATGGAGGCATTTAGGCTGTCACAGAGAGAAAAATGCAGATAGACCACGCATCACTGGGAGATGCTTAATCCCTAGAAATAATAATCAAAGAGAATTTTATTCACTTATAGAGAAATATTTTTAAAGGAAGCATTTGCTAGCAGGTTGATTTTCTATTTTATGTTAGCTGCTTATTAGCAATGCCATGGCTTTGCTATTCAGGCAGATCAGTGTTCCCAGAAAGGCATTGGAGAAAGGATATTGTTTTTAGTTGAGAATTAAGAGTTAGAATAAATGCAGTTTTTATTTTCAAAGCTACTGAGAGATACTGGAATGCCAAATGAAAATACCCTTTCACGGAAAGGTGAGGTAAATAGAATGTGGCATATTGAAAAGAATAGACTTTGAAGTTAGGAAGGATAGAATATGGATCTTGTCTCCAGTGGTTTTTATTTTTAAGATCTTGGGAAAGTCTTTGAGCTTTGTCTTTTGCCCTGCAGTGCCAGGAAATTTGGAGGAATAGATGGAGTTAGTATTGAAAGTACTTAGCCAACTCAGATGCCAAATGATGGGGCAGGAATCTGAAGACAGAATTCCCTAAAGCTTTTCCTTCATTTACAACCTAAGAAGCCTCCAGATAGTCCCTTTGCATTAAGGTTTATTGTACCAGACAAATGTTTCCCAAACTTTTATTATGTAATAGTCCTTTTCACTGAAATATTTAACCCTTAGAACTTCCTTAGGAATTAAAAGTAATTATTTTTACATTATTGCCTTGTGCGTAAGAAAATGAAATAACATTTACGGTAGTATTCATTACTGTTTCCTATTTGACAAATGATTTACCCTGTCCGTTTACTGCAAAGTTAACTTTGTAAGAATCATATGTGGGAAAAATATGAGAATATAATAATAATTTGACCACAAGATTTCAGATTACAGTGTGCTTTGTGTAGCTAAATTCTATAATTTTTATATGTTATTTCTTTTGTCGGTGTTTATTTATTTTGAGAGGGAGGGGCAGACAGAGAGGAGGGAGAAAATCTCAAGCAGGCTTCGCACTGTCAGTGTGGAGCCTGACTTGGGGCTTGATCCCATGAACCATGAGATCATGACCTGAGCTGAAATCAAGAGTCAGATGCTTGACCAATGGAGCCACCCAGGCCTCCCTCCAAAGTTGTTTCTAAGTGCTGAGATAAGGTGTTAATTTCAGGTTGTGAGCTTTCTCTGGTTGTTACATGTTGCTGGCATGTGTAGGTTTTTATCCCTTATAAGTGAAGACCTAATTGGAAATAGGTCAACGTGTATTTTTTTTTCTCCTTACAATTGACTATGAAATGCTAGAATAGTCTTGATGTATTATGTAAGATGAACGCAAATTGTATTTCAACATCAGTGTTCCATATGCTTCCTGCCTTTTAACTCGCGCTCCATCACAAATACACATAATCAGTTACATGACTCAAAATGAAAGCAGTTTATACAGTTATGAAGGTCAAAACAACCAAGCTGGCTAGAGGTGTTCAGTTTAGGGCTACACCCAATGGAGCCCGAATTATTTGTCCCTCCTTTTCTAAACACTGTGCCCCTTTATTAAGTAATACTTAGTGGTTCTAAGTGTTTACCTATTAAGAAGAAAAACTGCTTAATACATTGGTTTATTTGCATTTTATTGATTTTTAGAAATTAGACATTATAAAGGATTCCAATAGTGGTGTTAATGACAAGAATGCCCAGGAACGCATGATGAATAAGTGGGAAAATAATTAACAGTGACTTCTGTAGGCACTATGGTTAGAGTTTTACAGAATTCTCTACAGGATACCCCTCTGTGAAGTGTTCTCTGTTCTTTTCTATTTTTCTTCCTTCCTTTCCTTTTTTTGTAACTCCTTCCTTTTATGGGTCAACCAAAATTTACTATATCTCCACCAAGAAGTAGACACCATAACAAAGCCCAAAGGATATGAGAAGTTAGAAGGTTTATAATCTACTGAAAATGTTTTCTATTTCTTTGCTTTTTTTAAATAAAGAAGTTTTCTTTATTTACATATAAATATGTGAATTCTAATTAAGCTAGCCTCACTTTGGATGCTTTAAAATAGTGTAATATTCTGGAACTTTTATCACTTAATGTGTCATAGACATGCTTCAGAAGTTCATTCTTCAACGTTCAAATAGATGTGGTCAATCTAAGGAGTTCACTTTGTGAACAGAAAATCTGAGTCTTGCTGTTCTTGACTGCAATTCTCTTAAACTACCCAGTTGATATAAATTCAGTTGCCATGCTAATAATTTTTCATGTGTGTAAAAAAGCAATGGCCGCGTCCCAGATGCTGTTTTCTCTATTTCAGGAAATAAATAAGGAACCGCCACTATATGCAAAAGATTTGTAGACAGCTCCTTGAAGTTAATTTCTGTGAGCATTAGTAAGTACTTAAACCCCAAACCACAGAGAGGGTTTAGAAATGATTGCAATAAGCTCTTTAGCTACTTACGTTAAATAGAGTAGCACCCCTATGCCATAGGCTGAATAGAGTAGAGAATTTGTGGGGTTACCTACAACTCTGGAGCAGCCCATTGTTTGAAGATTGTGTTTTTGATGTTTCTTGCTAGAAGTCATCCGTTTGCCTAATAGATGTTAGTTGAGTGCATCCAGTGTGCCAAGAACTGGACTTGGCATCACCATGGAGAACGTCATACTCTAGTCTTATCCTTTATCACCGAGCAGAAGTTGGTGCTGTTAATGTCAAGAGCAAGTCAAGAAAGAATGAGGCTCCGGTAGAATGTCACTTGTGAAATCTCCATTTTTGGGGGTGCTGCCCTGATGATATCAGATGTTTCATGTGTGTTGGTGATTATCATGACAATAGAAGAATGGTTTATGTCTAAATTATTTTTATTCTAAATAAAAACAGAAATATACCTCAGTTTCTTTTTTTCCATACTAAGTTGATTTTTGTAATAGGAGCACATAATATAATAGAATTTGCAATAACAGAATCATCTACAATTACCATAGGGAATAGAAAGCTGTACGCCGGGTCATATTTTTCCTTTAATCTTTTGAATTTGGAGACAGAACACTGTTGATAATTTGGCCAACTTGTGACTGGAGTAAGTGGAAGTTGGGAAATGCTGAGATTTGTCTTCTATATTACTTGTATTATCCTGATCTTTACATGACTTGAAATGCACGTTTAGCTCCAGCATGTGGAGTAAAATTAACGGTAGAAAGAAACAGAGTCAGAGGCCATATGTAACATGTCTGTTGTGTTCTTGGCCCCTTTCTTCCTCCCTCCTCTTCTGAAGTGTGTGCCCCTTCTTTGAAGGATGAGTTACACGTGAAAGTTTACAAATCACCTATTTAGCATCTCTTAATATCATCCGACTGCTTTTTTTTTTTTTTTTATTATATTATCCCCCATGACTTCCATTTAAGCCTAGCAACAACTTCAGGCACAAAATGAGCTTTTTCAGGCAGTATGCAGTTGTAGGCTTTTTTTGGAAAACACTATCAAAGCCAATAAAATAGCACACCCAGTCAGGCATTTCCCTTGTTGAAACAGGGTTCTGAAATGGGGCCCGTTTCCTTGGATTTGCCTACTCTTTGTGAAAATAATTTCACTGCAAGATAAATCACTCTCCTTCTCAATACTTAGAGATTTATTTTCTTAATTTTTGTTTTAATTTTTAACTCTGGACTTTATTAAGAGGGCAAAGAAACCCGCTGAAGTGGGAATAACATAGATTTTACTATGTGATGGACTTCAGTGCACTTCTAAAAGTAAGTCATGAACACTGACTTCAGCCTTTCATCTTCCTCAGGTGGGAGCCAGTTGGAACCATCAGTCAGTGTGTTCGAACAGGGAGGCACAGCATTTTGGTCCGGTCGGGATTCTTCTTTACTTCTTGGATCCCATGTGTGTCCCTTTTCAACTTGCAGTTGCTCTTGAGAGCTTCTTAGAGTTAAGGCTTTGTAACTATTTATAGATGATGCACAGTTTTGACTAATACTGTTTACATTTGCCTCAAGCACCAGGGCTTTGTACGCATTTGGTTCTTTTTCCGCATTTGGTTCTTTTTCAAAACACGTGGCTTCTTTCCTCTGTGTCTCACGTGCTGAATAACCTGGAATGGCCACGTCCTGGGCTCTGTGCAGAGATGCCTGCTGTATTTTTAGCCTCGGAACTTCTTTCTTCTGTGTTGCTGTAGTGGATAGGATTGTTTGGACAGGAAGAGTCACTTCCTTGTTATGTACTGCCAGCATTGTAGAGCTCCCTGAGTTTCCCATGTGCCCTCTCTTTAGCCACCCCCCACCCCTGCACTATGGTCTAATCACTTCCCTTCTACTGTCTCAGAGAGGTCAAGAGGTTTTCCCTCTCTTCGTTCTTTTCTTCTTTTTCCTCGTTTCTTACTCCTTCCTTCTTTTCCTCTGTCCTAGTCTGCCTGCCTGCTTTCTTCTCATTATCCCCTTCTTTTTCTTTTCTCACGTTTTAAGAATCTGTTCTGAGTTTTCTTCTATTTTCATTTCTTTTCTGTTATAACAACTGGATCTCAGCTTGGGGGGTGGCTGGGTGGGTGGGGTTTAGCCCACACATCTAATTGCACACAGGTGAAAGGACACATGCCAATGACGGTGGATTGTATCATTGCTGGTCGCAACAGCAGGTTGTGAACCACTCACACGTCCATCAGTGGGGACATGCTGAAGAAACCATGGCATGTCCATATAATGGAACACAGTGCAGCTACAGAAAATAATTTGGAAGCACTTGATGTATTAATCTGGAAATATCTCCAAGACGTTTTGTCAAGTGAAAAGCAAAGTGCAGAACAGTTTGTACTTTATATTTCCTTTTGGGGAGAAAAATGGGTTGGTGGTGGTGGGGTGGTAAGTTTCTATTTTTTGCTTTTTAATTGTAACTAGTAAATAAACAAAGAAATTTGTGTAGGAAACACAGGAAGTTGCTCATGAGTGTCAGGGGGCGGATGGCCTGAGAAATAGTGAGAGAAGATTTCAGTGCTGTCCCTTTTCAGATTTATTAAATTTTAAAAATATGTTAATATATTATCCATGCAAAAAATTAAATATGATAATATCATCCTCAAAAGTCAAACTCAGAGTCAATGAAGGAAAACCACTGATCCATTAAGTGCTAAAAAAAAAAAAAAGAGAAAGAAAGAAAAGAAAAAAGAAAGAACAAAGAATTGACACAACTGCTATAATTTATCCAAAATCATGGGTGTCCTTCTCACGTGTTAGTTGCTTATGGTTTGAGCCATGTAAAAGTTTCATTTTCATGAACAAAAAACATTGACTGTTGGCAATTTCATATATTTCAGTAGAATGTTTACCTTCGTTAAAGCATTGAAACTCCAATACCAGTTTGCCTGAGCTCTTAGGCCCTTAAAGTATTATTACCTTCCTCTTCTGTGCTGTTGAAACCCTCGGAGTCTGCTTTCATTCATTCTCCTGGGCCACCTTGGTGACAAGATGTGAGGTGTGACAATTCTATTCCTGAATTACCTTTCCATCCAAGCTTTATTACCTTTGCACATAGCTGTAGATGAAGCCCTCATAATCTGCTCCTGGGATTATAGTATTGTTTTGAGAAGTCACTCTGAATTCCAGGCTTTCCTTCTGGGTCTAACGTCCTCATTGCTACCAAATTTATCTTTCTACAAGGCCGTTTGGATCATGTTACTCCTGGGTAAGTTCATCCTGTAGTAGCCGGGGTTCTCCAGAGAAACAGAACCAATTAGCACCAAAGAACTGTTATTCATCACTTTGGAGTGCTTTTTAGAGGGTGAGAGAATGCACTATCAGTCCCTGCATCTTAGCTGTTGGGTGTTTTCCTTTTTCTTTTATCAATAAATGATTATTCACAATCAAAGAAGAGAAGAAAATGGCATCATTTAGCAGTGTGCTAACTTAGTGGGACCTACTCTGGTTTAGTCTATTATAGCATCAGTATGTCTTACTAATGGCCACATACAGAGCAGTGCCCTTCAACTCTTTTCAGAGTGCCCCTCCATTCAAGCAATGTAGCACTCTCCAGTGGTTTAGTCATACTGTAAAATCTTTGGCTATTGTCCATTAGTTTTAGAAAATGAGCAAATTTTCCATTGAAACCAGGAGTCTATGACAGTGGGCATGACTTTGAAGGTTGACATGAAAAGTCTTTAGGAAAGATGAAATGGTGATGATTTGTTGGAAGTGCTAGGTCTCTATTTACCATAGTTGTGTGTATACGCTGAAATGAAAAAGCTTACGAGGATAAACAACACAAATATATTTAGTATTATGCAATTCCTTTTAAATTCCACCCTTCCTCACCACCCAGTTCTTTATCCCAGAATTAGGGTTGATCTGTTGCTTTCCACAGGCCCCGTGCAACAGTTAAAAGACTTAAGAGCTCTGGAATGTATCCTTCTTTTCCCAGCCTCTAGGTAAGTGTATTGGCAGCTAATGCCTCATGGCCTAAAAAGTATTCTCTCCTTTCTTCACTATGTTAGCTTCTGTTTATCTTTCTAATCTCACTTTAGCCCTCCCTTCTTCATACAAGCCTTTCCTGATCTCCTTGGCTGGGTCAGCTCCCCACCTTCCGGGAAGGTGCTCAGACATTGCTTCCTTGTCACAATTTCAAGTGAATTCACATTTCTTTACATGGTTATTTGCTTAGTCTGCATTTCTCAGCGATACAAAAGCCCGTCCAGCTGATGACAGTCTTCAACTCACTACTGTATCAATTCCTAATATAATGTTTTAGACATAAGAGCAACTGAATACATGTTTTTGAAAAATGTGAGACTATTCAGATCCACAAATATTCATTTTGGCCTATAGTTTAGCATTCTGGGTATCTTTATTAAATGTGTACTAGGTTATGATTTTATCAATTTTCTGAAATTCAAATCAATATTATTTCATTATTCTGAAAAGTAAATTATTCATTGCCAGTATGTGGGTAACATAAGTGGTTTTGGTTTCTAATTCCTTAAGCTATTATATATATTTTCCATTTAAATTCAGTTAAGATTTCTCTAGGTTTTTGAAGAGAATGCTTTCTGGTTTCAAGACCATAGCCACGCCCACATCTTCAGGAACCATATACGAGTGTAAGCATATGGGCTTTAAAATGTATATTCGATTCTCCAGAGCTCATGTATAATTAAAATTTGGACAGCCAGGTGTTTGAGAGGTTCCAGTAATTTATGGTGTTTCTCTAATATCAGAATGAAAAATTTAAAAATCATGGCAGATTCTATAGTCAACATGTGTCCAATGTATATACAGTGAAAACCACAGAATTAGTACCCCAGCAAGAGGATTTATTAAAATAAACCAGAAGAAATAATGTATTCAGAGTTGGATCACAGAATAGCATCATAGCAAACTGGACAAGGTTTAGAGAAATTTCTTTTCCTGTGCCCTGCCCTTGTCCAGAGGCCACTGCACCTTATTGACTAGGCAGATTTATTATTGTCTCAATTCACTAATTCAAGGAAATTAAGTGTTTCAGTGTGCCATGTCCTGAGCAGGCATAATTCCTAATTAACCACAGACACAGCATCTGAGTAATGAGTTGGTCGTCTACTCTCTCATGGAAATTTAAAAAATTTGTTTCTGACCTAAGGAAACCATGGCTAGATCTGGAAAAATTGAACCCCTTGTCACATTCACAGGATACTTTAAAAATGTCTTCATTCTTCCAACTTCTAGAACAATTCACCCTATGTAACTGTTCTAATCTTTGTGAGATTCATCATCCTCGATGGCGTCCCTAGACACTATCATCAGAATATAGGCTAGGCAGTCAGAGCTAAAAGTCTGCACATCATAGACATCAGGCAGTGTTTGAACAAAGCACAGACTCAACACTTAACAACTGTTGCTTACTCAGGCCCGTAATACCTGAAGTTCAAGTATATCACTATGTGGTATTTTGGTCTCTATTTCTCCACTGCAAAAATCTGCCTTCCTGGTTTCTCATTGCCCTGTTTTCAGAGTGGGCGTTTGTTTATAGGTGCCGGTGTGGCTTATAATTCCAGTTATGTTTGTCACTCAGTAGCTTCTGCGTTCAACCACTCTTGTGCTGGATACACTTTGGAATAAGTAATACTTAATAAGTAATATTTTAAACTAAACCGCTTTATCTAATTTATGAAATCATTTGGGCTGGAAGGAGACCTACAGTGAAACACTAGTGCATCCACTTTTCTAGAATGGTGGGATAGATTGTTATTGTCTATAAAATCCATTCTGGGTGGGTATCTATTCTCAGCCTTCATTATCTCCAGTGATAGCAATTCCACAGCCTCCCTTGGCAGCCTTCCCTATTGCTGAACTAGCCTTGCTTATTAATCCTATAATAATACCTTATGTTCTCTAAATATTGAAGCAGCGCCTAAGTTTCCCCTGCTAACTCATTCTCCCCTGCCCACCCTGTGAAACGCTTGTGGAGGAGGAATAATTATGTAAGCACACAGCACCAAATGATGTGTTGTTCAGCCTTGTCCTGAGGCATTCCGCAAGGGGCTTGTTAGGATGGACGTTGTCAGTCCATAGAAAATTAAGCTATTAAATCTGCAGCACCAGGGTGGTGATTGAATTGCTTGTGCCACTGGGATGAAATTGCTTTGCAGACATATGAATTTCGCAGCCAATAGAAGAATCTCTTCCTACGTGCTCTAATTGTAACATTTTAGATTAATGCAATGATTCGGGGGCTATCTTGGCATGTTTTCACTACTGTTGCAACAAGGGTGTTGGATGGATCTGGCCTAGGAGGCTGTGGTCCAGGAGTTGACCCGGAAGAAAACTGGGCATGCTGATTGGATAAGGAGCATCCTCACCCATTTTTCATTGGTCTGTGCACTACGCATTGTTGGCACTGTACCCATATCTCCTTGATGTCCTTTTACCATTCCTGAGCACCCATTACCCAGTCTCTAGATGCTTTGCTTGTGCTGGCCAGAACTTGGGACTCTCTTCAGAAGATTGCTTTTGGGCAGTGGGAGAGCTGAGGTGCCTAGGAGTTCATGTCTTCTCTGATGTGTGTTGAAAGCCCAGCTCTTTGGCTTTAGGTTGAGATGAACTTAAACATGCGTCTTGCAGTCTGTAGTTCCCCGGTGGGATCAAACTGAAGCTACCTCCTTAGTGCTTCACTAGAAAAAGTATTCTTGCTTGGCCTTTCCCCCTTCCCTCTTACGCCCCCACCACCAAGCCCTTACCAGTTTATCCTGGGAGCACTTTGATATATCTTGCCCATCCTCATCTTGGACTTGGCTTGTAAGGAATCAGACTCAAGGCATCAGTCCTTCTTCTGTGACCTACCCAGAATATGGTAGTCAGACTCCTCAGCCTCATGTGGTTAAATGTCCATTAGATGCTTTTCTCATGATAAACCTAAGTTTTGTTCCAAGATTGAAAGGGGCTTTTCCATAATATTGCTTTGAGTTTTCTGAAATCACAAAGCTTACTTTGGGTAGTCAAACCCCAAGTGGCTCCCATCTATCTATCTATCTATCTATCTATCTATCTATCTATCTATCTGCCTATCTGCCTATCTGTCTAATCTATCTATCGTGTTTTCCTCAAGTGCTACATCACTTTTGTGTTTCTTCTGGAATCAGCTTATTGTTCATTAGAACACAGGCTCAGTATTGTGTTCTTGCTCCAATTACAGAATCTGTCTCTCCAAGTAGACTGTGAATTCTTTGGGTATGACCTGGTTATCAGAACCCCTGACAAGCCACTTGCATGGTGTCTTCTTCTCCAGAGCTGTCTAAGCAAGCCCCAGGCTTGCTGCCTCCTGATAAAAGGACTTAAGTACATCTATGTTTGTGGTGGAGTACTTATGGTCAGTTTGCTTTGACTGGCCACTTTTCTTTTTCAGTTTATTCAACTCAGTTCCTGAAATACTGATTTATCTCTTGTAAGCCCAATAAAATTTATATCCCCAAACCAGTAACTGACCAGAATGTCAGAATAATCATGGACCAGTGGCAAAGGAGAAAGAAAGCGATGCGTTTGGGGATAAAACAAGAATGAGTCATGATCACCCTCTCAACTCCTTTTGCTTTTTCCCCTGGGTCTTTATCCACAAATGGAACATATTTTCTCGTCTTTTGTGGGTATGTGTCTCTCAAATACTTTGGGAATATTAACTGAGTAACTGATTTTATCTTAGAAGTGCATATCTTCCTAAGAATGAAAGCTGACCTGAATGTAATGTTGAATTAGCCTTAGGGGCACCAAGGACAGCTTGCCTGGTCATGAATGTGGTCATGAATGTTCCAGAAGCTATTACTGAAATTAGAAGAACATACTCATTGTGGTGTCCATGTCTTCTTCCATTCTAAATGCTTTAAATGAACATCTGAAACATCCAGTTACACTCTGTGTGCATATGCCTTGCATACAGTTGGTGCTCCATAATTTTTTTTCCAATTAATAGTGAATAAAGAAAACAAGGATCAGACAAATATGGTACCTTATTTTTTGTGAGTACAAAAACCTATTTTCCACATACATAATTGATAACACTGAAAAATAAATCGGGAAGTTGTATTTATGTTGCATGTTCCTGCAATCATTAGCAGGCTGACTTTGAAATGAGAACTCCAAGTATAATTAAATAATGACATTGTTCTAAGATGATGTCATACCCTGATAGACTAGCATATGATTTTGCTTGTTATTAATTTCTTAGCTCCTCTCTAAAATATAGAAAATTTTTATAACAGTAAATAAATATCAAAACATTTTAGTAACAGGAGACCCTAACCTTTTACCAAATGACCAGTACTTTTTTAAAAAAATTATTTTCTTTAATATTTATTTATTTGAGAGAGAGAGAGAGAGAGAGAGAGAGAGAGAGAGAGAGAGAAAGGGCAAGCAGTGAAGGGGCAGAAAGAGAGGGAGGGAGAGAATTCCAAGCAAGCTCAGTGCTGTCAGTGTAGAGCCCCATGCGGGACTTGAAATCACTAGCTGTGAGATCATGACCTGAGCCAAAATCAAGAGACAGATGCTTAGCCAACTGAGCCACCCAGGTACCCCACCGTGTATTTTATTTTTCAGTTTGTTATCCTCTTAAATTTGTATATGTGTGTGAGTATATAATCTATATGTATAGCAGGGGTGCCTGGGTGGCTTGGTCTGTTGAGCATCTGACTTCGGCTCAGGTCATGATCTCACAACTCTGTGAGTTCGAGCCCTGCATCAGCTCTTTGCTGCCAGCTCAGAGCCTGGAACCTGCTTCAGATTCTGTGTCTGCCTCTCTTTCTCTCTGCCCCTCCCTCACTCACACTCTCTTTCAAATATAAATAAACACATTAAAATTTTTTTAATCTGTATGTACAGTAATGTTTGCATATACTACTTTTATATCTGAGAGAAATGAAGGCAACAGTCTTGGCAAACTCTAAAACTGGAATACGGTGTATCTTTAAATCGGTTGTCTGTCCCTTTCGTGGAATGACACTACCTGGTTGGTAGATCATTTCCTTTATTCTTTCGCCCGAAGGTGAGATAGTCAGTGGCCATTGACATCTAGGACTCATTTAAGGTTTTCTACCCAATTAAGAAGCAGTGACAATAGAACACAGTGTCAGCACATGTAATATTCATTGGGGGTAAGTGACTTAAAGAAGTCAGAGGGCGACATAGAAAAGATTCATTAAAAAACAATTCTGTTACATGCACTCATTCTTTCTCAACACAAGGAGGGCAATCAAAACAGAACAAAACTACTTTCAATCTACTGGAAAATTTAACTCTTAAATTTGTAATGAAGCTACACTTAAAGCAGTTGACCGATGGTCCCTGTCCTCTGTTTGCAATTTCCCTGGCAAATGGGGTGGGTGAATCTTAAAATCTTCAACAAAGAGTGATTCTCGTGACTAAGTCCAGTGTCCCTCACATAGCTGTTGAATAAGAACAGAGAAGCAAAGTAGTCTTTGTTATTTTAGTGTGATTAGGCTATGATCTTTGATATAACTGACAGCTCTTCATAGGGTAGTCTGACAACCCTATTTAGTTTTCCTTTACATGAGGAAAACTTCCCTTTATCCAGTGGAGCTGGGAAATATGGCAAAAGAGCAGCGAAGAGCTCAGTGCTTCTGTAATCAGAGAGACCTGGATCTGTATCTACAAGCCCCATGACCTTGAGCAAATTGTGCACTTCTGTGCATTATTCTCATTTGTGCAATGGGACTATATTAGAGAGTTATTGTGAGAATGAAAATAAGAACAATTATATTGAAAATGCCTAAGTCCATAGTCCGGGCATGGCATACAAATACATAGGACAGGACACCTAGTAAGTGTCCCTTCACAGTGTCCTCATTACTAATACTAATAGTAGAGTCCCTGTTGTCCCATCCTTTTGTTTTTGTTAGGATAATTATTATCCAGGCTTTTCACAATTCCTGTTTGCAATGCAAATATAATTTAGTGGCTTTCATTCATTCCGAGATTGAAAGTAATGATGTCTTCAAGCTCACATGAGAAAATCAGGAGGCTGGTCTGCTTGGATTGCTTTCTGTTCCTAATTTTGATTAAATATTTTCTTAAAGTCATCTTTTGCATTATTTAACGGTTTTTTTTTTTTTATCCGTCATATGAGAAAGTTTGTGACGACTCTCATATCTCTATATTTTTAAGAAAGAAAGAGCGGCCTGTTTTTTATATCCACTTTAATAGTGTTTTGCTTTTTTGTTATTGGTTCTGTTTTTTTGTTTTTGTTTTTGTTTGTTTGTTTTTTTTTTTTTTGCAGCTGTGAGGCAGTGGATGATAAATCAAAAACTAATATTTCCAGCTACCTCAAAAAATAAAAGTCTGTGACAGACTAAATATGGGCTAAATGAGGCTTAGGGATGATTTGTTCTAATTAGATATAAGGTAAATGTTCCTGCAATTGTGACTCTCATTAAAGTCGGAACATGTGGTTGTTAGAGCTTTTCCCGCATTGCCCTTTTAAACAATCATTTGAAAATATTTTGGGTCTGCTGTCGCTGAGACAATATGGCTTGGCAGTATATTGGTAACTTAATAAGCTCACCGCGTTTGTCATGCAGAAACTGTTCTTTATATGCAAGGCTGTCAGACAGATTGAGTATATAATTCTTCTTCGCATGAAATAATATGATAAAACTCCTGTATCAAATTGAATGCTGTACTAGCGTTTGGAATCTTTCATGCATAGGTTGGAATTGTTTTACAATGGAAGCATTGTTTCATGACAAATACTCTTTCTTTTTGTAACATTCATCAGTTACGTTTTAATAGCAAGCATTATCCTCCTGACTATAGGTCTGCCTTTTCTTGCTGTTAATAAACTGGAAAATAAGTCTGCTTCTCAGTTATATTTGACATTTTTTTTTTAATGGTTAACTGCTACAATTAGACTACTCGATCAGGGTTGTAGATGCTTGCATTCTTCCCACGAAAGCCTCACCTATCTGATTTTGCCAGTTTTTGTGATAGAGCAGAATAGGTTTACCTCCTTTTGGTAATCATATTTTGATTTAACCTCCAATGATAATGCTTACTAATATGACGTTTTAAGGCTCGGCTCACCACACAGGAGAATCGCATGTGGTATGTACCCATATAATGCATGTTGGCCCGAGCAGGGGGAGAATCAGTTAGCAGGTATTGTGGAGGGAGCCCGTGTAGCAAATTTGAGAAGGTCTGGCTTTTGCATTTTGTTCAGTGGTGGACATCCTCAAAAAAACTGGCCCACCCATGTCAGTTTCAAGGGGCTAGAAGGGAGAGAAATTGCTAGAAATATGCACGCAGCAAATGTGCTTAAAGCCGCTCTTTGCCAAGCAAGTTCCTGTTACAGAGTGGCCCCGTGCCAAACTTCTTCCAAGCACTCCACTGCTACTTAATGTATTTGGTATGTGGGAGAAACTCGTAACTCTGGGACTGCCCATTCATTGTACAACGTCTGTCACGTCTGAAGTGTGAGCATTCCAAAGGCAGAGCCATGCAGCTACCCAACTCAGAGCTCCACAGGGAGGTGCATTTTCCTGGGGGAAGGCTTTAAATAGAGTCAAAAGAGACCAAAAAGTACATTCGTGAAATTTGTGAAGACTTCTCCCTCTCCCTCCTCCCTTCCCCCTCTCCGCTCTCTCTCTGCTCCTTCCTCCCTTCCTTCTCCCCTCTCTTCCTCACCCCTTCTCTCTCCCTCTCCCTCTCTTCCTCCCCTCATTCCTTTCAACTCCTCCCTCCCTTCCTCCTTGCCTCCTCTTGCCTGCCCTTTTGTTTTTGTTTTTTATTCTGTTTTATTTTTGAAGGGAGCTCTGTTCTAAATGTATTAAAATTATTATAAAATATTCATGGAGGTTCTTAGGCCTGGGCTTGGCTAACCTTGATTTTTCAGCTGATCAGCCTTTCTGGTTTTTCTTAACAAAGGAAAACCAGATCTTTTGCATCCTGTAACTTCATAGCGAAGCCTTCATCTGGAATGAATTCGGCGTCTTTAACAAATATGTGTTCTCTATTCAAAAACCATCTAAAAATAGTGCTCAAACAAGGAAGAAAAAATATTTTGACATTTTCTTCATGTTTGGTGCAGTAAGCACAGTTTGAAACAGGCTTTCTGTTAATTTTCTCAGGCTTAAGAGTCGATATACTTTTGTGTGCATGTGCAGCCTGTTTTGCTGAAGGATGCTTTCGGATCCAAAATATAATATAGCACTTGTGTTTGTTAGCAAGGCACCACCCTTTTCAAAAGTCAACCTTCACGTCAAACTCAAATACAAAAATCCAAATGAAGTGGGCGATCAAGGTCTGCTGATACACGTCAATGCTGATTTTGCTTATGCAGTTTTATGGGAAGAAACACACAGCCTGTGAGGTCATGTTCACAGCCTGAAGTGCAACCAGGCCTGGATGGCAAGGACTTTAGTCCCAGACCGGAGGACTGCCTTCTAGGAAGAGCTGAGCCCTTCTAAGAAGTATAACCACTCCTATAACTTACTAAACAACAACTGCCCAACTGTTGGGCTTCACGGGAGTAACTTTATATGCATCTTCCCATTTAGTCCTAAAAAGAAGTTATAAGTCACTGTATGCTGGGAAAACTGAAGCTCAGAAAGTTTAGCAAATTGCAGAAGGTGAACTTGGCTGATAAATACTAGCAAAGATACTGCAACCCAGGCCTGGAAGTATCTACTTGGCCTCTTGTGTGTGTTCACTCTTAGCAGAGGAAAAGGCAGCACAATCTTGATCTTTTTGGCCAAATCTATAGTTGAATAATTAGAAAAAAATTAAGCTAAGATCCTGTGTACCTTCTTCCTTTTCCTAGCCTTCTAACACTATTTGCTGTTTTAAAGCATAGAGTTTTAGAAGATCTGAAATTGTGTTTTTGAAAACTGCTATAATTTTATTGTTACATTCTTAAAATTGTAAAGTTGCTAGACATTTACAGAGGTGTTTATATATTAATGAAGACGTTGCTATCACAGTATTAACAGCCGTCTAGCATATTATCCTAGGAATAGCAGATAAAAAATAGGTGGAAACAGTCTCCCAGCTGATCAAAACTATTTTTCCTATTAGGGAAATGGTCACTTGTGTGGCCCAAGTGATCTATAGTCCTTAGGAATATGCTAGAGAACATTATGTTTTAGATTTGTGTGTGTGTTCTGATGCTGTATGCAGCTGCATGGAACCAAGTGCTGATGTAATGGTAAAACCACCTTGTAAATCTAAGGCACAAACACAAAGCAACCTCACAATACTGTGTGTCTCTAACGGTGCTTTGTGTTTCCAGGATGGTAGTTAAGGGGCATATTTTGCAAGGTGGATCTTTTCTAAATTACATTTATGGGGCGCCTGGGTGGCGCAGTCGGTTAAGCGTCCGACTTCAGCCAGGTCACGATCTCGCGGTCCGTGAGTTCGAACCCCGCGTCAGGCTCTGGGCTGATGGCTCGGAGCCTGGAGCCTGTTTCCGATTCTGTGTCTCCCTCTCTCTCTGCCCCTCCCCCGTTCATGCTCTGTCTCTCTCTGTCCCAAAAATAAATTAAAAAAAAAACGTTGAAAAAAAAAAAATTACATTTATGATACAAAATAGTACCTGATCAGTCCCTTTAGGAAAGAACTAGCTATTTGAAAGACAGACAGCTCCACGGTCTGCCCGATGACCTACTTTAGAATGGTACACGTGGAAGGAACTTAGGTCTTGTATTTTGGCCTCCCCATTTTTGAGATGAGAAAAGCGAGGCCCCCCGGTATTCGGTAATAGGCTCAAGCCCTAGGGCCACTTAAAGGTGGAAGGAGCTGGGAACAAAACCTATAGGTCAAAACCTAAGGTCCTTCCACCTTATATCTGCCTAGTGATTGGCCCTCTGGAAGCTTTTTGAACAAGTTTTACCTCTATTTTATCTTTGGTTTCCATTCATTTTTATATGCCAGCTAAAATACAGAATCTCAACCCAGCATCTTAAATATCATAAATGAGTCTTAGAATGGATTTTATGCTTCATCTGTGAATTTTAGAAAAGCAAACAAAATTTTTCATATTTTACAGACTGGCACCACATGAGGCCCAAAAAAAGAGTAATTGGCAGTCGAACACTGCAGCCTTGGTAAACTAGAGAAGAGTCTCTTCTAGAAAGGTTTAGAGTAGTGGTTCTTAAGGTGAAGTCTGAAGCTGGTCGCTTCAGCATTATCTGGGAATGTGTGAGAGAAGCAAATTCTCAGACTCTCATACCTAGGGAATCAGAAACCGTCAGTGAGGCCTAGCAACCTGTGTTTTCAAAGCTCTCCAGCTAATTCTGACGTACACTAATATTTAAAAGGTGCTGGTTTCTTGGGGCACCTGCGTGGCTCAGTTGGTTAAGCTCCGACTTCCTCTCGGGTCATGATCTCACAGTGTGTGAGTTCGAGTCCTGTGTCGGGCTCTGTGCTGACAGCTCAGAGTCTGGAGCCTGCTTCCGATTCTGTGTCTCCCTCTCTCTCTGTCCCTCCTTCACTCACCTGTCTCTCTCTGTCTCTCCCCCCCCGCCTCTCAAAAATAAACATTAAAAAAAAAAAGTCGCCGGTTTCTTGAGTGTTCAACTCTTGATTTTGGCTCAGGTCATAATCTTGCGGTTCATGAGATTGAGCCCCATGTTGGGCTCTGTACTGGATTTGGAGCCTGCTTGAGAGTCTCTCTCCCTCTCTCCCTGTGTCCCTCCTCCACTTGTGTTCTCGCTCTCTTTCTCTCTATATATAAAATAAAATAAAAATAAAATAAAATAAAATAAAATAAAATAAAATAAAATAAAATAAAATAAAATAAAATAACTTGTTGGTTTCCTTATGTAGAATATACTATTACAAGATACAGCCAGCCTGCTTGCCTGGTATTCTTCCTTCCTCCCTTATTACATAGATAGCTTAGATTTTTGTTTTTGCATACTTAATGCACTTTAAATATATAGTCATTAAATAACCACTGTATCAGCCATTAGTCTACACTTCCAGCGTAGTTCACAGCCGACTTTGTCACCTCTTTGTGGATCAGCAGCCTAACATTATCAATTTAGATACGACTCTCGGAGAGTGTTTTCCTTGCTTAATTTCGAATGCTTGCCTCCCCCGCTTGTCTCTGCCACACTTACTACTAATTGGCATCTTTGTTGGCACGCCCCACTGAGAGGTCAGCCACTGGAGGTTGGAAGCCTCCTCCATCCTTTCACTCTGGTTGTTCTCTCCCTGCCTATGATCCCTCCTGGGCAGGAGTGTGGAACAGGATGAGTTCGTTGGGGGAGCCTGCTTTCATAGCCCCTGCCATAATTCTTCCAGAGATAAGTAGGGGGGCCTCGTTCCTCAAGCTCTAGACCTGAATTCCCTTTTCACCAACACTAAATTCACGTCATTATCCTTGTCTGGCTGAAGAAAGACTAAGACAAAGGGCATTTGCAAATGGAAAAATCTTGGGGGCAAGGGCTTTGGAGTATGCCTAATAAGAGATCACTTGTTGTCTCTGTCAGTGTTTCCTGTGTGATGTGCGTGCCTGGAAGTTGCTTGCAGGTCGTCACAGATGCAGAATTTCTGATCTGCGTTTCTGATCTTTGGTTGTCCAAAAATGGCTGGAGAACGCTATGTTGCAGAGCCGTGAATCATGATTATTAAGCAATGGGAGAGGGGAGCTTCATGGCTGTTATTTAACTCTTAGCCTCACCATGAAATAGATGATAGGCCTCAAGTAAACCTTAGCACTTTTTTAAAAAGAACAGGATAATGTCAGGAAAGGCACATCTTTCTACTGTGGTGGTTGGGGGTGGGGGCAGCAATGGTATTAAATAAACAATTGCCTCCCAGCTACAGTTCCAAGAATTCTAGAAAAAGCCTCTATCTAAAATAATATGTTCCTGACAAATCATAGATGCCAAAAATTCCTTTTACAGTGAGGGGGAGAAATGAATAAATTAGAGGAAGACCCAAAGCAGAAATGCCTTGAGAAAGTATGAACTGTTGACTTAGAATCACAGAATAGTACAGAGCTCTGATTTCACATTATGCTGAGTGGGAGGGAGGGTGAGACACACATTTTGTGGCTTGCTGGGAAGAGGAAAATAAGAGCACCTAAGAAGATGACCACCGAGGCACGAGATGGTGCAGAGAGATGAGACAGGGCTGGACATAGACGTTATCTTGCATCTTTGCTGAGGACACGTCTTTACTGACAGATTTCTTCTGTCAGAGCAGTGTTTCTCCACGTGATGGGCCTCATCCTTAGAGGAACGTCAACCGCATGTAGGAACAGATTTCACAGAGTTTATCTGTCTTCCCCCAGGACTGGTTACATAATTTCAAGGGTGCAGTGCAAAATGATGACGTGAGACCTCTTGTTCAGAAATTGCTAAGAATTTCTAGGGGCACCTGAGTGGCTCAGTCCGTTGAGCATCTGACTCTTCATTTCAGCTCAGGTCACGATTTCACAGTTTTGTGGGCTTGAGCCCTGCGTTGGGCTCTGTGCTGACAGCACGGGGACTGCTCTGGGTTCTCTCCCTTTCTCTCTCTGCCCCTCACCTACTCACACCGTCTCTCTCAAAATAAATAAAGAAACTTAATAAAAAAAGAAATTGCTAAGAATTTCTAGATGGCAGAAGCAGACAGTGCAACCAAAGGGGGCATCTTTTATAAGTAAGGAGCCTCATGCATAAGCCTCAAGCCCATGAAGGCTGCCTTCCCCTTACTAATTTTTCCAAAATATGCCCCCCCCCTTTTTTTTTGACTGCTGTGCCTCACCACTGGAGTGCTGTCTTATGACAGAATGAGATTTTTCAACATCATGTATTCCAATTCTTTCTTGATTTAAAAGGCAGTTTTGAGAATGGAAAAAAATACCTTCTCTCTTGGCCAAAGAGATTGAAAGTTGAATGTGTCTCAAAATCTGACTCTTCTTTGTATTCATTCTTTCTGACATTAACTCCTAAGTTTGTACTAGTGAGATTTGGCAAAATGCCAATTTTTTTCTTCTGTTCAAAAGCCAATGTTTTGGGAAGAAAGTCATACCTTTTGCCTGAATCTATCATATCAAAGACAAAGCTGATCTTATCACAAAATCTCCTAAAACCAACTCTTCTTTTTAGGACATGTCAACTATCTCCCATTTCCTTTATGTGCTTTTTTTTGTTTTTGTTTTTGTTTTTGTTTTCCTTAATGAGATAATTGTATCAGTGTTTTAAGTGGCATAACAGAAATAATAGCAAATGAAGTACATTTTGTGTTTTTGGTCATCTTGTATTATCGATGTCTTTTCAACAAAATAGAGTAAGATGAATCACTTTTGAATAGGTGAAAAGCTATCCTTATTTGATGTTTTTAAATCATATTCTTGTTTTTATTTGATCATATTCTTCTATGTTTTATTATTTTGCCACCTGTGAGATATCATTGTCATAAGTGCCCTGCTACTCTTGCAGTGAATAGAAGAGGTCACCACTAGCAATAATCCTTTGGCTCATTAGGGGAAAATAAATAAACAAACAGAATGACAGTGCTTTTGTACACAGGCATGTTTAAAGTAAATAAATAAGCAGTGAAATATTTCACTTTTGATATAAGTCATTAAGTTTAGAACTAGTAATTTCATAAAAGAAATACCAGAGAATGAAAATGTTTCACATGTTCTCTCATTTGCTTTTCAACAGCTCTTTAAAGAAGCTAGTATTAACATTTTTTCAAAGAAAGAGATTCCATGAAATTGTTATGTTGCCCATTTTCACTCATTGGAGTGTTTGAATGAAGGTCTGTATTGATTCTAAAATACATACTCTTTTCCATACCACTCTAGCATCCCAAGTAAAACATTTTGAAGTTTTCTAAGTGTTTCTATTCTATTATCCCTTTAAGTCCCTCCTCTTTTATGTTTAGTAAGCCATGCAATAAACGCCCAGGTTGGCCAAGTTCAAGGAGGTGAAGTGACTTGCCCGAGCTTGCTCAGTTCTTCAGGAATCCGTCAGAGACTAGAATGTTGCAAACATGACCCTAGCTTTGTTATGGCCCTGGACGATGAAAGCTCTACTTGCCTCCCCCTCCTGTTACTACCCTTAAGTAACTAGCAGAATACATCCATCTTAAGTAGTTTATAATTCTATATAAGTCTCTACCTATTTAATGTATATACAATTAGTGTTTTTTCAACTCCCACCATCTAAAATAATTACTACCCTCAAACAAGGAAGTAAACTAAAGTAGAACTCAGCTCTTCATTGTAGGGACCATGACAAAAACAGCTAACTGAATTTCATTTAATTGGATTAAAACCAAAGAGATATTTCTGTCTCCCCACCTCATTTCTCTGTAACTTCAACCGTCTTGTTTAACCTTCATAAAATATCATGTGTTTGGTTAGATAGAATTCTTGGGATTACAGTTAGGGTAGCTGGTGATTCTTAAGAACTTTAAAGTAATAATAATTTCTGGTGTGATAGAGAGATACATTTTCACAGTAATAAAATGAGAAGAGACTGTGCTGAATTCTGAGTCATTTTCAAGAATGGAGGCTTCAAATGTGAACAGAAAATAGATGCTTGGCTTCTTTGCCAGCTGACTTAGTGGCTTATCCCCATGACTTAGGGGATTTGAGACCTAGTTCTCTCTACCACTCACAGGTATAGTGAGAAGCTGACCATTGTAAAATCAACTTTGTAAGCAATTTCCAATGGATAGAAAATGGTGAATCTTTTATTGGTGTCAGTATATTTTTAGATTTATTTTTGGATTTGGAATGTGCAAAAAAAAATTCACTTACTTGTGCCTTATCCATTGTTGTTAGTCTGTGCTTCAGTTTCATTCCTATTCGTATAAAGTATTGAAAGTTAGAAATCATTGGAAAAAAGTATCTTTGAAAGTATATCTTTAAAGATCACCGTGCGATAAATAGCTAACTTAAGATTTATATCACAAAAACACAATGGATTGATGAGCTATATGCCTGAGATATTACCAAACGTGTGAGCAATTTATTTCCATAGTTGTCAAAAATATGATAACCTTGAACCTTACATTCTACTCTTATTTTGGCCAACTGCGTAGATAAGTGTATGTTAAAATTTGTAAATTGTGGGGGCACCTGGGTTGCTCAGACGGTTAAGTGTTTGACTCTTGATTTCGGCTCAGGTCATGATCCAAGGGTCGTGGGATTGAGGCTCACATAGGCCTCTGTCCATGCTGGGCGTGGAGAGTGCTTGGGTCTCTCTCTCTTTGCCTCTTCCCAGCTCACTTGCTCTCTCTCTCCTAAAAATAAACAAACAAAAAAATTGCAAATTGTGACTCAATCGGGCACTTTTTACACACTGTAGAAATAGTTTATGCATTTGAGGAACAGTTGGAGATCCCCCACAAGCTCCTTCTCACTGTAAATTTCTAATATAAGAAGCCTGAGTTTGTAAGGTAAAGAAAGTGTTGGAAACTCAGTAAAAAGTTTTGTTGGGCTAATTGACTTGTGGAAAAGTTGATTTACTGGCTTGTGTTAAAGTGGAGACTTGAGATTTTAATCAGATGAATGTTATGTATTACATGTTTATGCTATTTTAAAAGCTGGGCTGTTAGGGAAGAATTTTAGTGCAACTGGTTTCTCATGTAGTTGCTATTCAGGAGAACAATTTCTGAAATGGTGAAAAGTTTGCATCTGTAGATGTAACTAGATTCATTCGTATGCTTGCATCCATATTTTTTTTATCTGGTCAAGTAAGACATAAACACAACTTACGAATATGCAGTGAGTCCGATAGAGGTTATGATTTTGGTCTGACCGAACTGTCTTTTGGAAATGAACATAAAAGATGTGTTTTGAGGCTTCTTTTTCTCCTAAAATGTAGTCAATTTTCTACAGAAACCATGTGTTTCCTGCTGAAGTCTAGTCACAGGAATACTGATAAATGTTGCTAAGCTTAAATAAACCACGTTCATTGACAAAGAAGAACAATGCAATTTAAAATCTTCAGTGTTGTAGTCTCAGTGAGTGAGTTTAGGAACTTGTAAAATAAATTTAGTACACGAAAGTTTCTTTTACCTCTCTAATATTTTATAGTTTCTCTTAAGTGGATGACTAGTATTTTCCTCTTTTTTATGAAAGAATTTTTCTTTCGTACACTGTATCAAGTCAGAGAAAAAGCTTTCCTCCCTTCAAAAACATATGCTGATTTTTTTTTCTCCCCCATTGGAATATCACTTACCTCTTGGTAGGGATGTTGGTGAATTGAAAGCAGCAGAGAAGGCTGGTACTAACTCATTGTTCCTCAAAAACACCTCTATTTTTAATGGTTCTTTCACAAAACAAAGAATCAGTTATAGTGGTATAAATTTGACTTTTCTCCCACCTCGGATCCTTAGGTCACAGCTGGTAAGTGCCAGAGCCTAGATTTTAAGTGAGACCATCCTTCCTGTTCCCTCCTTTACTATAATACCTAGCGGAACGGGCCTGCACACAGGTCCTTTTGTCTCCAGTGTTTTTGTTGTTTACTACAATGATGCACTTACTCAGAACAGTACTGCAACCATACATAAGCTATGCCCCCACTTCACAGACAAGGGCATGGGGAGTGTGCAGTTAAACGTACTTGCCTAAGGTCATGCAATGATGGGTGGAAAACCTGCAACGTGAACCCAGGTCTCTTCCTATCCAAATCTGTTGTTGCCAGTACTGATCTCAGACAGAAGTAATCACGTTTTCTTTCTTCCGTCCTCTTTTCCTCTGCCTCTTCCTTTTGTCCTTCCTCTTTCCCTTCTTTTCTCCTTCGCTCTCTTTCATTTGTTCTTTGTTCCTTCCTTCCATTAGAGCGAAGAAACCAAATGCCCTCCTATTTGTAAATGGAAGCGTTTTCGTTTCATTTTTACCATCCATTATTTTTGAAGGCATGCTGGGAACCAGGTACTGTGCTAGGCCCCATGGAGTGCTAAATAGCTTTGAATGCTGTCACAACACACTGTGGTCTGTAGCGCTTTATCACACAATAGCAATTGTTTGATTCCTAGAAAATACAACAGACACTTTCTCCTAAAAACTTAGATTTCCCTTAACTAAACAGGGAAAACTGAAATTGTCCTTGGTTCTGTTTCAGTTCAGCAATTCTGAGACTCCTTTTGGGAACTGCTGGTAGAGAGCAAGTTCCCAATCATAGCTACTATTTTTAGTTTCATAAGGACTATTGTGTCTATAAATGGTATTCCCTTTGTTGAGGCTAATGTCTTAAATGCAGTCCAAAATCAATTAGCTATTATGTGCGACCAGGCTACCCATTAGAAAGGTAACATTTCTCTTTTGTATATGCTGCCTGTATTTGGCACCTAAACCACAGGGTATGGAAATTGAGATGGTGATTGTTGCTTCTCTGGAAGTCACTTTAGCCAACAATTTTCGTGCATGTGTTTCCCTTTTTCTCCTCCCCAAAAAAGGCTAATTTAAATTCGTCAACATTTAATCACAGAGGAAATGAATACAATAGATTATTTTGCAATCTCTCCTTAAAGGACTTCTCCAGAAAACGCAGACACCCTCAGTGGCTGCTGTCTCTGAAGTCCTGGCTCAGCACCTGCAGATTTTTCTTCGGGAGTTTCAACTCCAACAAGTCTTTTCTCAAAGGGCACTAAGATGGTTAATTATCAAATGTCGAATTTCAACCATCCTGCAAACACCACTTAGCCAAGTGTGATGGCAGCAATATTTGTCTTGTTAAAGACCCTGAAGTTAAATTACAGCTGTACTATTCTCCTTCAAGGCCAACTTGTTAGTTATGGTGGAAGTGAGCTATTGCCTGGGGTCTCCTCATTCATCTGGACTTCCTTTATTATTTTAAATGATCTCATGAACGAATGGGCTGCAATTTGCATGCTTTGTCCAGTGAATTCTACCTGACAGTCTTGTCTATAATTTTCCTTTTGAGAGGAACAGAAAGATGGAGAATGAATAAATCGTCTCGTGAAAACGCACGGTTTTATCTACTCTGTCGCAGAAATGCTATAGATTTACATTTTCTTGAGTGAGGAATGTTTGGCAACAGGAAGTCTTACAGTCTAACATTTTTGAAGGAAGGCTCTTTCTGTCTAGCTTTTTGGCCTTCAGTTATGCTTTCCCTAAAACCTGGATTTCTCCTATTGCTTTTATGGGGATTCCTCTGAAAGACATCAAATGCCTCCCTCCATAGGAATCCCTTTCATACGAGACAGCTCTTTTCATCTGTGTGTTTTACTTGACTTGCATGTGGTTTTCTCATCCAAATGTAAAGCTCCTCATGCTCTAATGCAACTTAGTTGTCTCCTTGAAAATGCATATCATCAGACTTATGCGTGGGCCTGACATTTTAAGGGACAGGCTGACAATCCATGGCCAGAGAGGAGACCATTAAGGAAAGAGGTTTGATTGAAGTTCTGACACAGATGTTGATGGCATAGTTAAAATGATTAATTTGGAGTAAGAAAAGTGTTTCAAACTAATTAGAAGAAATGGTTTGGTCGTACCCTCAGACCATACACACAGCCAGGGAAAGCCAGCTTTTTGTTATAGAAGATGGAAAAGTGAAGGTGTCAGTTAAAATTGGGTCATTCTTTTATAGAAAGGTTAGTACAGAGTTGAAAACTATGAGTTACATTTATATTGATGGTTTTTCTATAAATCTTTAGGCCTCTTACCTACACCTATTTTGCAAATTTGCTGAGTAGGGTTATGGGCACAGCCATGTTTCAGAAACAAATTTGTGCACACCTGGAGTTTCCCATATTAAAAAAAAATTTTTTTTTACATTTATTTATTTTTGAGAGAATGAGAGCACGAGTAGGGGAGGGGCAGAGAGAGAAGGAAACACAGAATCTGAAGCAGGCTCCAGGCTCTGAGCAAACTGTCAGCACAGAGCCCGACACGGGGCTCGAACCCAGGAACCTTAAGATCATGACCTGAGCCCATGTTGCACACTCAACTGACTGAGCACCCCCAGCTGCCCCAAGAAGTTTCCCATATTAATGTAAATTAATTCTCAATCCAAAGGACCGCGTATTTACTTGCTTGTTGCTACTTTAGGGGAACACAAGCACATAGAAACACCAGCAGAAGACCTAACACATAGTAGGGGCTCAATATTTGTGTGTGTGCTGAAGCAGCTAAATGATGCTTTTGAACATGGCAAAAAGATAAGACCGTGACGTTTTGTTTCCAGTCTGTGCTTCGGTTTCGTTGACCATTTCTGATGTCCTGTGAATTCTAGGAAAGGCAAGCAAATCTTACAGGTCCAGAGCATCTGAATTATCACGGATCAGTCAGATTTAAGATTATTTACAAACCTCGGCAGGGGCATATTTTCGGGCCTTTCTGTATAGACAACTTGGTTAAAATTTTCCTTAGCTTCTAGAAAAGCGAATATTTGATATTGTAGAGTTGGCACTCTTAGTGTATAAAGAAAACATTTTGTATAAGCATTCCTTTGGCCTGCAGACCTCACATCTCAATAGCTGTTGACTGTAACTTTCTAACTAAGAGTATACGAAAAAGAAGTTCTTGCCATATTTCAGATTTTCCTTCTCTTTGTGTTCCATAAAGCCTAGTGTTAGATTTTCAGTTAATGCCTTCAGCTACATGTAAAAGGAGTTTCACCAAGAATGTTGGGAATTCCGTTGGTGCCCAAAAGGAAATATGAGGACTCTGGAGGGTGATGAGAGAGATGGAAAATGGGGAAGCCATAAACATCATGCCAATTCCTGCAATTTACTTCATTTTCTTTTTAAAATAAAATCTGGAATTCTTTCAGATTTTTTTTTATGAAGCAGAAGTTAACTTTCTAGCACTTTCAAGTATAATGTCCTTCAAGTTAGTGTCCTTCAAGTGACAGATATGGGTATGTAAGTGCACTCACTCTAGGCCTGTAATTTTTAGATACTTAATAAATAGATTCCATTTGTGGCATGCAGGATGCAAACTAAAATTGATAGGGAAAAGGTAGTCTAGGAACATGTTTGTTTTAATTTAATAAAACTAAACACACTTGTAATCGTTTTAAAATATAGTCTATCTTGTATATTCTTGATAATTAAAGTTATCTATGGTGTGTGTGTGTGTGTGTGTGTGTGTGTGTGTTCGTTCATGAAAGAGAAAAAATGGCCTCATGGGAAGAATGGCATTTTGACGAATCACAGGAAATAGTAAATTATGTGGATTCCACACAGTTCCCAAGGCTGTGACAAAGATTTTACCTCCGAAATTCATGAACCAAGTCCAAAGCTAGGGTGGATGGAATTACAATTCAAATGGTTTACTTTGGGAAGAGTACAGGGTGGGGACAGAATTAAATTTTCAGTTTATTTCTCCAGACGTTCTGATAGCCACCCTCAAGAAGGAGAGGATACAAACGTTTGTGATAAATTTCTAGCCATGTAAAGCACAGAAACATTTATTTAAGATGATGCTGGCCTTATGAAAGTTAGTGATCATGATAACTTACTCAAAACATTTTAGGAAAAAAAACCACACAACTGCACCGGGTAAGATTGACAGTAAATGTGAAATGTAATGAACTAAACAACAATATGTGAGTGTTCCGGATTTGTGCATACTCGCGGTGCCGTGAGTTGCAGGGTCTCTTTATAAATAAAGTTTTGGGTTTTTTTTCCCCCTCAGTATTCTTGTTTTCCTCTTATTTGAAGTCTTTCAGTTGCCTTGTCAATTAAGCTAATTAAGGCTGAAACTAATTCCCCAAAGGGAATATTGAACTACAATACTTCAGGCAAAATCATTTCCAAGACTTTTAATCTAGTCAAGAAATACTAATAATATGCAAGTGGGGTGATGCATAAAAGGAATGCTATAAAATGCTGCATTGTTCCTGGTGCATATAGTCAGACAAAACACTGCATTTACTGTCTCAGAAAATGAAAGTTAATTTATGCAGTTCATCAACAGGCTTTATTATAGCAGCGCATATTTGTGGTAGACCTAAGGCCGTGGGAACTTTACACTCTTGACTCCACTCCTTTACGAAAAAAAAAAAGTCAAATCAAATCGCTCTTTATTTTTCAAAAGAGGTACAAAACAATAATGGACATATAGTTTTATAGTTTCAGCTTTCATTAATAAGTAGCAATTGGCAAAAACGAAAAATCTTAAACTCTCGGAGCTCCAATATCCTCCTAATTGAGGTCCCAGGGATGCAGGATTGACTTTAAGTAGCAAATGGAGGCTGGTTTCAGACATGAGAATGTGCAGTTTCCATCCAATAATCAATCTTTAATAAAAATGCAGATTAACATTAAGTCGCAGCCCTTCCTCTAGCTCCAGTCTACCGCAGAATGCACTCTTGAAGTAGGGAGAGAAACGTGGTCTACCTGTGTGTCTTTCTCCCCCAGGAGTTCACCTCCTCCCTCAGCCTGTGGACTCCCATTTCTGACTCTGCCCTCCTGTCAAAATGAGAGAGGGGGAAGAGGAGAGGTGAGAAAAGGAAGGGGAGGGGGTCTTAATTGATCTCTGCCTCCAGGTGGCCTTCCATTCTCTTACCAACTCTCTTTCTTATTTGAGTACCTTCTTTGTGTCTTCAGAGGCTTCTGCTATGAATGTTGGAAAGCATGACTGTGACATTAAGGATACATTCTTCTCCAGCTGTCTTCTCCTTCCTTTGCCCCCAAGGGGTGCAGTCTGTAAAATCTCTTAAGAGTCTCATTAGTCTCCCAGTAGTCCTCCTGGTCAGGAGACACATAGGCTTCAGCCTGCCTCTCAATTTGTCTTCTCTGTAACTGTCATCTTGTCCAGGGAAGACGCTCATCCTGGGTTTTAACGAAGTCAGTGTACGGGTCAATCCCAATGTACCCACACTCTCGCTCTGTGCCCAGAGCAGCTCATCAGCTGTGCACTGTGTCCTCTGAAGTTCCTGAGTAGTACCAAGCAGTGTATTTGGCCCTGCTGTCTCAGAGGGAGCACACTGAGCTCTTGAGGGGTGCTTCTCAAGCTCGTCTCTCTTTACCTGAGTTGAGGGGGAAGCACAGAACAACGTTCTCCAAACCCATCTTTGCCATAAGTCCTTCTTCCATGTCTGCTTCCTTGGCCAGCACCATTTTTAAACCCTCAATGTACAACTGAGGCCAGCTGGCCAGCTTTCTGTCAAGCTAGCTGACATTTTTCAAATGCCTTGAATGAGCCTTATGACTTACTTAGCTCTCTACTATCCATTGTATCCTGGTATTTCTGTTCAAAAAATCGAATTTAACGTACTGTTACAAATGATTTAAATTCTAATAACCTTCAGAACTTTATATTATTCCATTCTCTTTGTGAATCTACCCAGTGAATTCCTATTTATTTCTATGATTCTAGCTGTTCATTTTAAATATTTTTAAAAGTAAGGGGATTTAAAACCAATTGTCATTATAAAACTGTGGCTAAGAATGAAGGGATGAATATTCTTATTAGTTAATACAGTTGCTTACTTATTTTTATAAATTGAACCATCCATTAAGTTAGGATTGGTTCACTTCAGAGACGGCCAATTTATTCACAAATGTTTCTAGGTCTGGATACATGTACATGGAACAGAAAATTCTATAGGTAAATTTAAATGAATTTATTTCATATAAAATAAATGAAAACAATTCTATCTTCAAATGTCTTCATTTGACGAAATTCCCCTATCTTATGAATGTAAGGTATTGTAGTAGATGGTACAGGGCCCATAAGAAGGGGTAGAACTTAAACCCTCTGATCCTAGGACAAAGTTTATGGTCTCCTCTAGGATGAAACTTATTATCACATATGCAGAGTAGTTTAGTTTCTTTTGGATGATTATTGATTATTTGGAGAAATAACTTGAAACACAATAACTAGTATGTTTTTTGTTTAATATTATGGAATATAATATATAAATATTGTATATTTATAATTATATGTACATAATTATATTTATAATATATAAAGAGGAACAATAATGGGCCATGATCCATGTGAATATGATGCCTTTTGAAAAACAAAACAGCAAATAAGATAAAACATAACCAAAATACATGTGCATGTTGAGGCCATTGTAGTATGGAAAGCTAGGAAAGGAAAGTGAAAACATCTTTGATCTTACATCCTGTTTCCTTTTTCCAAATCTGTCTACTTTTAACAGTTCTTGCCTGTTCTCCCCGGGAATATTATATACATGTTTATATTTACATTTTTTATATAAAGTTATCATCATAGATATGCAGTTACCACCTTACTTGAATTCTTTCCTCTTTGCCATACATCTTTACCTTTCTTTACCTTTTTCTTACAGGTATATCCCATTATTTTTAATAGCAATAGTGTATTTTTTATTGTTGAGATAGGATATAAGATTATAATGATGATATGACATGATATGTAGTCAGTCATACTACTACATACATAAAAGCTGGGTGCTTCTATTGCTATTAGAAGCAATGATTGATGAACATTATTATGCATGTATCTTTATGAACCTAAGGATAAATACCTAAGAGTTTTAATACCAGATTAAAAGAACCCTGAGTTTTGTTGTTTGTTGAGATAGCCAAGTTGCCCATGAGAAATGATGCACACATTTATACTTTAACCAGTATTTGAGTCTGTGTTTTCTCATAACCTTGCTAGCATTTTGACTGCTGAACTTCCAGATATTTTGCCAATCTGAACTATGAAATATATGACCTCATTTTTTTGTTATATATTTCTTTCATTATGAAGGAGGTGAAATTACAGTTATCCATCATGTGTGTATTTTTTCTAGAATCTTATTGTTCTTCACAGATTTTTTGTTTTGGATTCTACATCTTCTATTGACCTTCTTGAGTTCTTTGTAAATTAAGGAAATGACATCAGTATCTGAATAGCATTGTATACACTCTCCCAATTTGTTTTAAGCATCATGATTTTATGACATTTTTGCCAAACAGAACTTTAAAATATTTGTGTAGTAAAATATTAACATTTTTTTTTCTTCTGAGCCTTCTAGGTTTTTACGATCTTCTTAAAACCAAGATTGTGAATAAATTTAGCCCACCTTCTAGGCTTTTTACATTTACTTTTGTATTTAAGGGTAAGGGGTAAGATATATATACATACAATTCCATATATATGATATGTATACACATTCTTGTGCAAATATGTAATTTTAAAAAGTATATATAATTTAAAAAATATAATCAGCTGGCCTATAGTCCCAAGATGAATTATTGCATAATTCTTGTTTCTGCAGTGATTTGAAATGTAGTTGTATCATGGATTTAGTTTCCATATGTTTTGGTTATATTCCTGAATTTTTCTAATTTTATTCCATATACTATAAATCCATTTCTTCTTCCTCCAAAATACATTTTAGTAATTATCATTTTGTAATTAGTTATGCACCGCTTAGGGCTATTCTTCCATCTTTAATCTTTATTTCCAAAAATTTTCTTCAAGTGTTTTTGTCTTTTTTTAAAGATGAACACTTTGTCCATTTTCATAGACATACACACATTATTTTATGGGTATTTTAATTGACTGCATTGTATTTATAGATTAATTTTGGACAATTTGACCTTTTTATACTATCATGTGTTCCTTTTATAGTGCATAGCCTATCTATTTATTCACCAAAATATGCTTTGTGTGTGATAGAATTTTAAATTTTTTTCACATAGCGATATGAGTTTCTTAGATTTATATCAAATATTTAATATTTTTGCTTACTAGTAGAAATTATTTTCTTTCTTCATATATTTTCTACATTGAAGCGATAATTTTATGTATCGCTCCCCTACAGAATTATCTTAGTGTTCCTAATATATTTTAAAATTGATAGTCTTAGATTTTTATGATAAATGTCTCCTGATATTGTTTTTATAACATTATCTTTCTCTTATCTGATTACATGATATAATACCTTCAGAGCAGTATAAAATTATAGCACATTCTTGTTACATTCTTTTTTTTTAATGTTTATTTGAGAGAGGGAGAGAGCACGCATGACACTCACAGAGAAGAGGTAGAGAAGAGGGAGTGAGAATCTCAAGCAGGCTCTGTGCTGTCAGCATGGAGCTCAACATGGGACTCCATCTCACGACCTTGAGATCATGACCTGACCCCAAATCAAGAGTCGATACTTAACCGACTGAGCTTCCTAGATGCCCCTTATTCTTATATTCTTGATTGTAGTGTGAGCAATTCTTGTTTCCCTGTTAACAATAATGATGGCATTTGACTCGGGCTGTGTGTGTGTGTGTGTGTGTGTGTGTGTGTGTGTGTGTGTGGTGTATTGATATACAGGAAGTAGATATTTATATTATTGAGGTTATTTTAGTATCATCAATATTGGAATTGAATTATGTGCCTTTTTATATATTAAGAAGTATAGATACAGAAAATCATTTATTTCTTAAATGGCCATCAGCTTCTTTCTTTGCTTGAATGCAGCTGGGCATTTCTGCTCCTTCCTTCACTTACTATAATTAGGTTTGTGGGAAGGAAAATTTTGAAATCATGCTTCATTCTGCCATTTGAAACCAGAAGTCCTGGTGGGAATGTTTTAATTATTCATCATGGAATTTCTGTATAGCAAATCAAACAGAGTTATGTATTTTTCTCTTGATGATTTTGGTAATGGGATTCTAATATATCACAACTTAAGAAACCCAAAACAGCCAATAGTGTTTTAAAACAACATAATTAATGATTGCTTGGAAGTTTCTACCAAAGGGCATGTAGACTTCTAGGAGATAAAATTATAAACCAGGAAAGAGAGAGAACAACTCTTATAATTTAATACCTATTCAGTTTATTATTAGCCAAATCTCATTGATAGACCTATGCAGCATTATTTTAGGTGTGAACCAAAAATCCTTTAGAAATAGGTGATTTCTTCATCTGACTCTGTGGCATTGGAAATCACATTAGGCAATGCGTACACCGATTAGCATTCGGTCCAGATGCATCACCAGCAATTCTAATCTCCAGTAAGAGTGAGAGGGAGTTTCATTTGCTTTTTGTTTGTTTCTTTGTTTTGTTTGTGTTACTGATTTTTACCTAATGGCAAATTTTCTTACACAATTATTCTTAAAATTGCTCTTACAATTTGTTGACTAACCATTGTCATTTTCCACTTTTCTTGATGTTATTATCCAGACTATAGAATTAGGAAATTCTAAAAAAATTAAGAAATACCCACCCATTGAAACATTTGCTTCTTCTCTTTAATTCTACATAGTTGTGGGTAAATATATATATACTTATACATATATGTGTGTATATATGTGTGTGTGTGTGTGTGTGTGTGTGTTAATTTCCACAAGTATTTTATGCCCACAAAAATTCATGCCATAATAAAATTTTGTTCATTTGTGGTATGAACTATGGCTCTCAAAGCAGACCGTATCCTTGTTTTTCATGTTCACACAGATCTTTTTATCTCTTTCTGTGTCTTTGTCTCTGTGTGTTTTTCTGTTCCTACTTGGTCTTTCTCTATTTATCTATATTTATGTCTCTATCATCTGTATCTATATCATCTATACCTATATCTATACACAGAGTCAAGCTTTTAGGGACTTGTATAGAGGTAACACAAAAGGGACCGATAATGCTACTTGAACAGTGTCTGGCTCTGTATTCAGGATGCATTCATTGTCATCATCAGGATACTGACAGAGTGGGCACTGACCAAGAGGACGCACTCTTGCCTGGATCGTGCTTATTTAGGCAATGCCAGTGGTGGCCAATTATGCTTCCCTTTGGCGGCCACATGTCTCTCTGTTACTTGCATAGCACTTACTCTCTGTCAGACTGTGTTCCGTGAAGTTTAAAAATATCACCTTACTTAACTTCCTTCCTTACTTACTTAACTTAACTTACAAAACTTTATGAAATAGACCCTTATCATCCATTCCATTTGCAGATGGAAACTGGAGGCACCAGGCATTTAAGTAACTTGTCCAAGGCTGTGCTTGTAAGTGCAAACCAGGATTTGAACCAGGCAGCGTGGTTCCAGGGCCTGTACTGTCTTCCGCAATGGTTCCATCTCATTCTTCACCTCTGTGTTGTAATCACTCATTTAATGGCAGGGGCTCCTGCCAGACTGCATATGTTCTGAATAAAGAGCCATGCTGATCTTGTCTACCTTTCTATTCCCAGTGATATAAAATGCCTGGCATGGAACAGGGGATACATATGGTTGTTGTTGTTGTTGTTGTTGTTGTTGTTGTTGTTGTTGTTTTAAATTAAAGTAAAATTTTGTCTCTATAATACTTTTCTTATGCCTCCCTAATGCATAAGCTTCATAATAAACTTTGAGAATATGAAGAAGTTTGGTTAAGGAAAAGCAATACAGAAAAACAGCCTTGTGTTTCATATGAAACACTGCTCAGTTCACAGTTGTCATCTGTGAATTTTAGAATTTCTTAATAACGTGGAGCTTCCTAACACCCCACTCACTCATTCAGCCAAACAAGATAACTCTTACGGGGGGGTGGGGAGCTCTAGCCATCACTGATTACACTTGTCTAATTAGGAAACTTGAGTGCATGTTTGTCATATCCCAGAAACAAAAAAAGAAAACACTACTCATCATAGCAACATTTGGATAAATGGCAATTCCTTTGTTTTCCCAAAGAAAAAAAATCTTGATGGAAATTAACGTTGAAGGATAATTTGCATTAAACAAAAAAGCACAAATCTTAAGTGTACAGTTCAATGACTTTTGATAAATAACTACCCAAAGATACCCATAACTACCACTTCAGCCAAGATATAGAACAGTTCTAAACTGTCAGAAATTTCCCATATCTTCCCCCGTCTTTAGCCAGTGACCCCACTCTTACCCTGCAAGAAGCACTGAGATGATATCTATCACAAAAGCTTAGTTTTACTGTCCTCGAACTTCATATGAACCTCCTAAAGGCAGAAGTTACTAGAAAGAACTGTGATCACAATTACTTTTTTTTTTGTAAGGTCCACCAGTTGGCGACCTGGTAGGTACATCATCCAGAGTCCTGATGAATTAAGACCAGTGCAAGTTGAATTCACAAGTGAAGGAGTGTTACAGACATGTGAGGGTGTTTCAAGATTATTCTTGAGAAACAGGTCTCACACCAACAGTTTCTCCCAGCTCTGTTGCATTGTCTCTTTCTCTTGAATGACTACTGTGTGCTATGGTTTCATAACCCTCTCCATTAAGTAGTGCTGGGAAAATAGTTTTACTCTAGGTTTTTGTTGTCCCAGTGGTAGATTCTGTGGCACCCAGCTGTCAAGCAATTAGATCATAATAATCCTTCAAGAGAATATTTTCTTAAGGGAGTTTATTGGGCCAGTGAACTCTCTGAAGAAATAATAGTATCTTTTAGTTTCAGAATGCTTGGTTAACCTCCTTCCACTTGTCAAGACTAGCCAGAATGTGACTGTAGTAACTTTCATTGTATTAAATAAGCATGCATGATTGTCCTGAGTATTGTTGCTGCATGTGCATAGTAAAATAGCATGGCCACTGTAATTGTTAAGTGAATTAACCTTTCTCAAGGATGATGGCTCTTTAAAACCTTGGTAATTTGTGCATATTCATGTGATCAGTCTCAAGTTTACATAATGAATAAGGCTTATTGGGAAAGGTGTGTGTGTGTGTGTGTGTGTGTGTGTGTGTGTGTGTGTGTGTGTGAGTATGTACATGTGTTTAGATACCTAAGACCTTCAATGTGATAAGAAACTCCATTTTTATCACCTGTAAATAGGGAGTTAATCATAGCACTTACTGCATTAAGCTGCTGGGAGGACTAAATAATATATTCAAGAAATGTTGACTGTTATTTGGTTTGAAAATGTATTTTAAAAGGTTGGCTTTACATTGGGTGCAGCCTTTGCAAAATCTTATACATGAGTATTTACATATAAATGCCCAGTTTCAAAAGGAGGAAAAAAAAAACAGTGGGTATAGTCATAATTTTATCCCATATGGTTATTTACAAAAAGGTGCAGCTTACTTTCTATATTAAACCATTTATATACTGTGCTGTGCAAACGGGGTACAGTATTTAAGTGTAAGTGTGACTCTATCTGTGCTATAATACTGACTTTAGAATTTACTCCCAGATAAGGAGCAACTCCATTATACTGCAGTTCTTTAGTCCTTTGGGTAGAGCTCCATTTGGGATGTCAGTCTCATCATCAATATTTTTTGAGATCCTACTGTGTACAAAGTCATAAGTAAATGATTCCTTTGAGTCGCATAGAAACTTGTTCTCACTCTCACCTGTCCTTAAAGCTGTCTTGGCCTGGATACAAATCTGTTCCAAACTTCTGATAGTGGCTTCAGCATCCAATTCTGATTTATGCCTTTACCCTCTAGGCCTTTTTGATTGAACTTGACCTGTCCTTCTGCTCTAGCCTTAACCTAGGGAGTACTTCACTATAATCCCTGAGACAACGTACTGCTTAATTCAGAAGGAGTGTGATACAACATGTTTAATTTATAATACATTTGTTCAGAAATAAATCTAGGAATAATTAGAAATAGATGATTCTTTATTTGGTTTGTTACTTTGTGGACCAGTATCTTCATTCCAAATAATCACAAAAATATTAACAAGACCTGATAACTATTTAATATAATATAAATAGAAGTTCTCTAACTCAGGGATTGTAAAACATCAAAGTGTAAAAAGGGTGATTGAAGCTTCTCTATTTAATGAAACTGTTCACGTACTATCACAAAATTAAGTTCCAGTTGAAAAACAATGAGAAATCTTTTTTGTTGTTGTTACCAAGTGTATGAAAAAATAAGATCCATATCACCTAATGTGGGAAATGTTGAGCAGATATGGTTACTGTCATATACTATTAAATCTATTTCAGAAAAGCTTTTTTGGATGATCATTTGGAAATACCCATCAAAAATTTAAATTTACATATCTTAGGTTCAGCATTTCTGTTAGGATTTATGTCCACGTGTACACAATGATGTACAAACAGGGATTGTAGGCATGTTGGAAACCACTAAATGTCCAAACTGGAGGGGAATGGTTAAATGTGATACAGCTACATATATGATATTTAAAAATCTCAGGCACATCATTGAGTGACAAAGAAACCCTGAAAAACAATGCATATACAATGATCATGTTATTATATAAAAGATTAGATTGATGGGTATATGCCCACAAACATTTTCAGCCACATAGAAGCTTTGGCAATAACTTGGAGAAGAAGTAGGATTCGGGAGAGCATGATAAAATAGAGAAGGACAAACTTTGAGGGATCTATTTGTCGCAGACCTAGTTACATATTGTAACTAAGCAGCCCTTTCCAGTCATACCTAGGAGTTTTCATGCCTCAATAGCAAACTACTAAGAAGCATTTAGTGAAAACAAACCAAAATATTTTAATTGGAGCTTGCTGGGCAAAATTGGCTTCATTTGAGGCGAATATATGTGTAGGTAGCTAGCAGCAAAACAGCATGGATAGTATCTGTCTTGAGCCTTTTTCACATGCTTTATATTTTCCCATCTATGAAAGGATGCTCTGGAAACAGCCATGAGAGTCCTTCAGGAATAGCCCAATCTCTGCAGCCTTATTAGATGCACAGACGTGTGTCTCCTGGTGAGAGTCTCATGCTGTGAAAGTCATTAGAATAATAAATTAAACTTCTCTGTACGCAGGCTTTCTAAGCTTCAGGTGCATATTCCTTTTATGTTTTTTCCATTTTCTTGTAGCTTGAAGTATTGGGATTGTCGACCTATTCCTTCCTCCAAAGTTTTGCCAGCATAATGAGTTCATGGAGTCACTGATGCCTAAAATAATTTGTGGAGTTTGGATTGCAATAGCTCTACACAGTCCTACTTATTCTCAATTTCTAAGAGCTCAGTGAAAAGATAAGACCTAATTAATGAAAATAGACTTCACGAGGGCTAAAATGGAAGATCACATAAAATACTTTTTGATATTTTGTATTAGAATCTGACTCCAGCTTCCATTAATACCAATATCAAGATCATCTAACAGCGCCTATTTATATGTATGGAAATAATTGCATTAAATTACAATTTTCAAGCAGAGAGATTTTGGAAAAGGCTTTGGCCATACCAAATGAAACAATATTTGTGAGGAAGGCTTTAGAAAACAGTAATATGTAAACTTGCTATTGAGCTCTTTTTTTTTTTTTTTTTAAATAAAGTCATCAAAAAGATTTAGGAAAGGCATATTGTTGTGTATATTGCTTTAAAGATTTTAAGAAGTTGATATTCAGTTTATTTATTTATTTTTAAATTTTTTTTAATGTTTATTTATTTTTGAGACAGAGAGAGACAGAGCATGAACGGGGGAGGGTCAGAGAGAGAGGGAGACACAGAATCTGAAACAGGCTCCAGGCTCTGAGCTGTCAGCACAGAGCCCGGCACGGGGCTCGAACTCACGGACCGTGAGATCATGACCTGAGTCGAAGTCGGCCGCTTAACTGACTGAACCACCCAGGCGCCCCTGATATTCGGTTTAGAAATTTAACATAATAAAGCATTTTCCTATTATTCAAATATTATTAGATTGGGTGAATCCCCCTCTTTGTATTAAAGGAAAAAACAAAACAAAACACAATACTTAAAAGTGGTGATAAACATGTAGATCTTCAAAAATAATCCTGGCCTAAATTAGAGAAAGAATATTACACCTAAAGGCAATAAATATGAAACAAAAAGTCATAGTATTTCTTTGTGTTCAGTTTCTTTATATGCTGTTTCCTTCTCACCTGTAGCTTTAGAAAAGATATTGTATATCTTACCTACCTCTCTCTGCGTTTCCTTTATTTCTCCATAGGATGCCGTGTCTATTGCCATGGGCTTCCTTTCAAATCTTTCTCCTTCACATCTGTCTTTACATATATGGACCATCTACTGTATTTTATCTGTTCCTGAATTGAGCGGAACCCAGAACAAATAAAAAACAAACTCAACAAATTAGCTGCTAAATTTCCTACTCACTAGTTCCCTGTATTTTTTTCTAAACTTCGTGAACCCATCATTTCCCTAGACTTTTCTCCAGTTCTTGAATGCTGTCTCCTTCATTTTTGCCAGTTGTGGATGGGTTCTTATCAGATGCTAATTTTAGGACAGAGGATAGGAAATAAGAGTTGTGAACCACCAATTGGTTCAGTTTTAAGAACATTCTGCACTGTAGTTTGCATCTAAATTTGGGACAGGTGAAATTTGGGACATTTTACTCTGTAAAAATGTTGGTGAAGTTAGCTTTATTTCCTTAAATATGAAAATCATTTAAAAATAAGGTTATTTAGGTGACAAATTTATTATCATTGCCATGAAGGCATTACCTGATCACATAGATCTATATTGATCTATGTGAGAAATAGTAAGCGAAAACAAAACAAAAACCCCTTGGGATTCTAATGAAAGATGTCCTCAAATTTTGTTTCTGAACTCAATGGGAGGAAATTGAGTATTTTGGGGGACAAAAATTTTCTAAACACCCCATAGCAAACCAACTATTTTGACACAAATAAAATTAGACTCCTCTGCGTTCTTTTATCTTTTATGCAGCTGAGCTCTGTCACTTTTTGATGGTATCTTTGCCATTATTTCCTTATCTACAACTTTAAAAATAAAAACAGAAGTCAGATTTTACTAGAAAAGCATTTTGATCCTTGATCAAGTAATCAAAACAATTCTGAAGGTTAATTGGCAACCCAGATATTCAACAGTGGGAGAAATATTGTACAGAAAATAAAATGGTACTTGAAACACATGAAAAATCTAAAAGAGAAAAAGACTATAAATTTGTATATATCTTGTGGCAACAATTGTGTAAACATTATTTCTGAGTTGAATGTGTGATCCTTACGAGTCTTCGCCATACTTTAAAAACTTGATGTGGTATTTCATTTTATGAATAAACTTATAATGTAAATTCAAAGGAAAAGTGATATTTATCTGATCAATAATTACAATAGGTAAATGATTTTATATTACTGTAATAAGATATGTAAGCAGTCTGTTAGTTTACATCTATATGATGAAATACAAGATCTCACTAAAATGTAGGTGCAAGAAAGCCATTTAGCAACCTGAGAAACAGTTGTGATGTGTTAAGAAAACGATATACAATGTGTACGTGTGTGTGAAAGAGAGAAAGGAGAGAGACAGAAGAGAGAGGAGAGAAAAACATGTCAAGTGATGTGGAAAGGGAGTGCATCAAAATATTAACACTGCTAGAATAAGATCATGTATTTATGTTTTATAAAATTTCCTATATTGCAGATATTCTGTTATTAACATGTATTATCTTTATACTCAGGGAAAATGCTATTTAATTTACCAATAAGTAAAGCATAGGAAAACTTAAAGTATACACATTTTTTTTTAATGTGGTTGTATTTGCTTGATAGGAATATAACTGCCTTTTGTTTCTTTCTGACTTCCTAGGTTTTCCTTTTTTTTTTTTTTTCCTATAAAGAACATATATGTCTCTTAGAAGGAAAGATATGGTTATTTTTGTAAAGGCAAACAATCGTCCTCCATTCTTAATCAAATATTTTTTTGTGAAATGAGAAAAATTGAAGACAAACACTTTCTCTACAACCAGATTATTACTAACCGGCAAGGACAATAATGCACTTTATTATGCTTTCTTCCTCTGTTCCAAGTCAATAAGTGAAAAAAAAATTGAGGATGATATGGAAACCCATAAAACACATAAAATAACGATCAAGATGTCAACTTTGATGAAAATAAGAGACTCAGTGCTGCATCTTTCTTTTGGATTTGGAGCTTGCATAAGAGAATTGCAAAATGTCTCTTTTTAAGAATCAGTTTAGTATTTATTTTGATTTTAGCCAGTGTAGTTAAGATACAGTGCTGTATTCACTTCAGGTATACAATATACTGATTCAACAGTTTCATACATTGCTGAGTGCTCCTCAAGACAAATGTACTCCTGATTGCCCTCACCTAGCTCACCCCGAAATGTTTATATATAGATGTGGGACTTTTCTGTGCCATCCATTTAGTTAACTTTATTGAGAGAGGAAGGTTTCAGCCTGAACTACCTTGCCACTAAAAGGTACGCAGGAGCCTAACATGGTATCATTTGGTGAAAAAGACCACCTAGGTCTGTGTATGGGTGTGTGGAGTGATACCAGTTAACTCTGTGGACTAGCAGACTCTATTATTAGTAGTTGGCCTGTTTACCCAGAAGGATGGAAGTGCTATTGTTGAAATGCGGAACGCTAACAGTAGAGCAGGTTGATTTATGTTCTTTGGAGTTACAGCTGGGGAGCGCATTTATTATTACTTTATCCCCATTGCCTGCTACAATGCCTGGCACTTCAGAGGAGCTTCCTAAATACTTGTGGAATGAATTCCTGAAATCTGAAAGTTGCGGTCTGAGCTATCATTCACATCACTACTGAAAAATGGAAGTTTAGGAGATGCTGTTAATGAAAATGAAAGTTTCATTTTAAGTTTAAATTTCTTGAATCTGCGACATCTCCAATTTGTATTAGTTTTTTTTTTTTCAATTTCACAAATGTTCTAAGCCACTGTCCCTAACCCATATTATCCCTCCTTAATAAACACGCACATGTACACATGTGTGCATACACACACATACTGGTTGAAGGTAGGGAGGGGAGAGGGAGCAATAAAGAAAAAGGTTGGGTTAATTAACGGAACTGTTGAAATTTCCTTGGTGATGGCTGGGGTAACATCAAGGAAGGTGGCCATAGAGGGGCAACTGGTAGAAGAGAGCCCCCGAATCCAGAACTTAGTGACAAGAAAGAGACAAATATGGGGGGGGGGGCTAGTATGGAATGGATTATTGGACCTGGGAACAAATGTAGCTGAAATTCTTCTTTGTGTTCAGGAAAGTGGTCCCCAAATGGTGACAGTGAGGACAGTAAAGGCAGCCCTTCCTATCACATTTCACAATTTCAACCCTGATTTATAGAGATAACTTGTTTTCAGTAAAAAAGCAGCTTGTCTGAAATTTCAGTTCCAAACCTCCAAGGCTCTGGCTTAATTAATCTGAAGATACAATGAAGACACGAGCTCCAGCTTTTTTTTCTCGGATGTCATTTTCTTGAAGCCTAAAATTATGTCTCTCTAACAAATAGCCCAGAGAAATGACTTTGTGGTTTTCCTTTCATACATTCAGGGATGACGGATAGACAAGCCTTATGACATGTGGTCCTGGGAAGTCTTTTTAAAATTGACTCGTCTACAGACGTAAAGAACTTGAAAAGCCAAGTTGTCTACTATTTCCTCTATTACCTTCCTGATGGACTTTTCTCAAGAGAGGGCAAGTAGATTCTGTCATCATTTGTGGATTTCAACTGGTCTTTGTTGAGCCTATGAACCTGTTTTGTGTGGAGTCATAATTGACCCTGCATCTCATGTCTTCACTTACAATTTACATGATGAACACTTATCAAAAGTGCTGTTCAGGTTGGACATTCATTTTCAGGTCCAATAACCTGCTTTACGATTCCTGTCTTTTGGTAGACATATTGCTTTTGATAACCGGTTGGGCTTTTAATTTCCATATTTTAGTTCTCTTTGGACTCAACTATACATTCGCCTTGAATTTTAGTACTTGGCTTTTAAGGCATGTTCAAACGTGATCCTTCCTATTGGTTAATGGTGATATAAACCTGGCCCTTCCACTCATGCGAGCCCTAGATTCAGACTGTCTAATAAATCACCAGAGGAGGAATAATTAAAAGCTTCTTTCAGTTCTATTATTAAATCACCAAGGATGCCTGGACCCTGCTTCTAGATGTGCTATAATTTATACTATTAGTGTGGATTGTTTGGTTTTCTAAAAATAATAAATGACCCAGTGAATAGCATTTGGCCAGAGGCATACAAGAAACAATCCATAGTATATAGATTTGTTCAATGGCATTTAAAAGACCTTGATTAGAATTCAGTCTGGGCGGGAGTGATGAGAATGTTGTTTACTGATGGCTGTTTGAAGTCGTCCTACATGGCAGAGGCTGGAGGGATTCACAAATAGAAACATTTCTTACCTCCAGTGGCTGGATCCAGCTGTCAGGAGAAGCTGACATTTTAAAAGAGAGGTATACAAATGTCTGAATGCCATAATTGCTGATACCATTTTCATGTTTTTGTTTCTCTTCTACCTTTGTTTGCTCAGAGCTCTAGCAAGGAGCTAAATCGGCATTCCCCAGATGCCGTGTCCTTACAGTTCTTTGAGAAAACGCTGGTGTTTTGTATGTGGAGTGGGAATGCTCTTCTCTCATAGAATGGTTCACCTACACCTGTGTTCCTGTCAACCAACCTAAGAATGGTTTCAACATACTTAGTGTTTTAGGGTTGGGAGGGTTTACTTGGATGACTCAGGGGAGGGGGCTTGTAGACTGGCAGGAAAGGCAGGTACAGGTGATGAGTTTACATAGTTCATCTTTGAAATGGAAACAGAGACATTTGATTGGTTTTTCCAATGGGTGTGGGCATTCACTGGTGTTGAGAGAGCAGAAATGTGTGTGTAATAACGCCAGGCGAGTTTATTCACCAAGATGGGATTTGAATATCTATCTGAAAAATTATGTTGGAAACACATACATGCTTCTTGAGGGAGCAAATACATGGTCATTGCTTTGAGGGAACTGAGTGATAGATAGCATGCACAAATAACCATATTAAAACACGATAGTGATGTTACCAGCTGTTTGTGTGAACGTGCGCACAAATGTGTGAATGCATATGAGAGAGAGAGAGAGAGAGAGAGCATGAGAGGGGATGGGACAAATAATTTTATCACACTGGATTCAAGGAAGGCTTTGCATCTAATCTAGTTCTTGCAGAAAAGGTCCAGAATGAAGCTGGAGATAATACTCGGGAGGTGAGAGGCAGTCAAGCCAGCAAATTTGACTAAACCATAGCTTGCAGACCTAGGCGATGTTTTGATCAGTTCTAAGTACAAAAAGATCATTTTGAATTACTTTTTCATAGCTTCAGCCCCTTTAAAAGATTCCTTGCTTCCTTCCTCACTTATTAATCCTTTCAACTTGTTGTAAGTAACAAACCTGTGTCGATGTTCTCTTAGGTGTGAGGGATTAACAGATCACCATTCTAGATCACAGAGTGAAAACCACAGCCAAAATTCATATAGTGAGGAGTAGAGAGACCATAGAAATACACACAGTCTTCCAGTGACTACCACTAACATACAGATACAGTTGTATTATAGTTAATTGTGAACATTTACCAAAACATTGCTTTTACTTTGGGAGAAAAAATTAAATATTTTTCTTTGTAAGAAAGGAGCTTTATGAATTATTGACTGTATTTGTTTGTAATAAGTTAGCTAAAGTATCAGTATGGAATCCTTCTGATCAAGAAGACAGTATCTAGTGAACAATCAAACAGGAATATTTCAGAAATCTAAGTTGGAAACTATTGTAAGAAAATAAAATAAAATATGGCTTTGTGGACATCTCTAATTCCTGATGTCTTCATGAACTGATAAGCAATGAAATAATCCTATTTGTTTTTTTAATTGCAATGTTTTTTAAGTATTGGATTTCCGTGTCTCATTCTCAATTTTACTGTCGTTCCTCTAATACTAAATGTCTCTGACGGACCAAGCATATCTTTCTTTTGGGTTGGGAAAAGAGAAACCATTAATTGAGATGTCTGCTCTGCCTGGAATTATCATTGCAAAAAAACAAAGACAAAAAAGATTTGTATTCAAGTTTACCTATCTGTAAAATAGAAATGGCTACAGAACCTATCTCACAGCCTTATTATGATGTTTCAGTGAGGAAAAAAAAATGCACTTAAAGTCATTAGAACAGTGCCCAAAATATACTAAGTGCTCAATTATGTTAGCTCTTTCTATTTCACGTTTATACCTTAGTAAACCTAAATATAAATTTTAAAAATTAGTGAGACTAATACCAAGGCACTGGCATACGTAACTGTCTCTGAATTCGTAATTTCATAGAGCAGGATGCTTGGAATTACTTTGTGGATCGGCGTATGGGGTTTCTCATATTAGAGATCCTGTCTGGAAGCCACATGCATGTGGTGGTGATGTCATGGCCCCCTTGTGTGTTAATCTTGAATTCCTTCTGACAGTTTGCTTCCAGAACCCAATGATCATATGCAATCCAACGAATTCTCAGCACGATTACTCTGGGTAGGATCAGCTTCTGAAAGCGTGGGGAAAATAGAGGGAGTACAATGTTGGGTCATGCCAAGCATCATCCTCCCCCTAAAAGAAATTCTGGCTTCCCAATATTACCAGCTGGGTATTCTCCCCAACCTCCTGGCTGCACATATGTGATGAATAATTGTGATTTACTAAAAGAAAGTGAATGGTAATGGAACAAATTGAAGCAATTAACTAAAAGATGTAAAAGGGAAACAAGAGTCAGACTTGGCCCCCAGACTTTGTGGGAAGGAAACCCTTGGTGTTGGTTAAAGAAATGGTAATGATCACTTTCTCTGTTTGCAGACTGTTATCAGTGGTTAAGGTCCTTATGATTTGCGCTAGAGACTGGGAAGGAATGCTAACATATGAAACCAAGCAAAGAAGTGGCAAGTAATTGAGCCTTGAGGGATCCTTTTGGAAAGCGGGCTCGTCATTTAGGGGAATGCACTTTGATATTCATCTAGCTGGTTTCTGAGTGCCTGTTTGCAGGAAATGAAATTCTAGGCTTTGCTGTTTGAAAAGGGTAGAATAGGGGTGGGTAGTGTTCTCAGAAGTAATCAAAGCCTTTTTAGCATTAAAAATGACTGTGGAATGTTTGGGGCTGGAGGCACAATGATGCAAATCAAATGGTATATTAGTTTCTTGCCTAGGGAATGTGGAAGACAAAAATTCTGCTTTTGGGTGGGCGGTCAGCATTGGAGCATTGGACACAAGGCACAGGGGCAAAGAACCTAGAATGCTGTGCACGTTTGCTGGGAAACAGGGTCTGTTGCTGGATGGGACACCAATGGGTGTGCAGGGAAGGGAGAATATATGAGTCTCGGGGCTCTAACTACTTTGACTTCCTTCCATTTGATAGCGATAGGGTGTAAACATTTGAGTGTAACAACCAATCCAAAGTGGCAGAAGTTAACAAGAACAAGATACCAAGTTGTGGAGGTGGGTCGTTCACCGTCTACATAAATAGCCCTTTGGTAAATGTGAGTTGCTTTCTAATGAGAATCCCTCTGTTAAGTTGTAGATTGTGATATCCTATAGATAATTCCAACTGGCTTGTGAGAGCCGGTTTGAAAAATTTCCAGGAATTTTTGAAGCTGGATTTTAAACACAGTCATTATTAAAAATGGTCTTGTAGAAACCTGTAATTAAATGAATTATATTTTAAAACACGGAAATACTCAAAATTTACAGCTTCATTTTACTGTTTTGCTGTTACCTATGCTCTTGAAGTTACTTGTATGTTTTGTATTCTGTGATGTGACGTTGGTAGCTCGAAATTGGTTTCCCAGTCACCACTTGGACTGCCCGTACTCCCATCCACATGTAAAATGGCAGCAGTTGCAGTAACCTGAAAGGTTTCACAGGACCAGTTAAAAAGGCACAAGGTGTTAAATCAAGACTTACACCCTATCGCTACACCCTGCACCCTATGTGCTAAAATCAGTCTGTTTACCTATTCTCCACTGGCTTCTTTCTTAGTGCCTTCATTTCTTGGTGGTTAATGAACAACTCCTGCTCTAGCAGCAGACCTCTGCCAAAGCCAGAGGACCTCGGGGCACCACTACTCGTCAGTTGTGCTGAACATGGACGTGAACAGGAACATGAATAGAAGCAAAGGTTGATTTAATCGGTCTGGGGTGAAGCCTGGGCATTGGGAGCTTTTAAGGCTCTCCACTGATACTAATATGGAGGCAAGGTTGCAAGCTACAGGTCCAGGAAAAGCTAAGATTTACTTTTGCTTTCCACCTCCCTGTCAGTAGCCTCTTCCTGTTGTTACCTGGCTTCCTGCATGACTCACCTGTATTTACTTTCTTAGCTATTCCTCCCTCACCTCCGGTTGACTGCCCAGCTTCAGGGTTGCGTAATCCTCAGAGGCAAGCAGAACAGAGAGGGACTCTTTCCCAATAGTTTCAGTAGAGGCCCCAGGAGGAGTGTCACTGACCTGGCTTGGAGCATGTGTGTTCCATGTGTTCACCTCACAACCAACCAATCACGGCAGCTGGGGCGGGCATCCCCCTGCCCTGCACCAGAGTCAACTCCGCCAAGACAGGTATGGAGCAAAATGACCTATGGTCACTCCACTGGGTTAAGTGTTCATTTTCGGAATCGTATGTGTTAACGGCTTCGCTCTAATCATCAGCAAGAGAGCGGAGGTATTCCTAAATGTGGTACCAGAGTATTTAAAGTCTGGTCTTTCGGCAAGTAACTTACTACGTTAAAAGCGACTCTCCCTATATGTATTTTTGATTAGTGTTTTATAGGTTGATCCCATTTTAAATATTATAACCCCAGTACACAGAAGTCCTGGTTTTCCTTTTGGGGCGTGGGTTGCCAGGGAAAGCCAAAAGTTATAGTGGAGAGATCCCTGAGATTTTATCTCTAATCTGCCTCTAACTAGCTTTGCAGCTTTGGACAAGTCCCTTAACATTTCTTTCTCAGCTGATGTGTCTATGAAATAGAGATTAAAGTACCTGTCTGTCTGTCTCACAGGGGTATTGTGAGGATTAAGTGAGATAATGTTGATGAGATAATTTTGAAAAGTGTATCAACCTTCAGCTGTAAAGTATTGTTTATACTTTACTGATTAGGCAAGGGGCACTCGCTGTTACAAAGAAAGGTGATAAACATGCAAATGCATATGTTCAGATGATTATTTTTAACGTAAGTAAGTTTTCTCCTGATATATATTCTTTTTGCTTGTGGATCTTATTTGGTTGTAGCTTCTGTCTTTGTAAAAGCAAAATTTAAATAAAACTCTTCAATGACTTTTTTCTAATCTCATTTTTCGCCGTTAAGCAGGACATCGACATTAAAACAGAAAGAGAAAATGTGCAAAATCAATACGCATTTACGTAGCAATGTATAAAATTCATTTTCCAAATTAGCTCATTTGGGATTTAGAATAAGATCTTTCATTTGATTTTATGATTTCTTTCAAACAGGTTTGGTGGCTCAGCTTTCTCTTACCTCCAGAGTATCCCCTCCATCTTGTCTACCTACAGACTTCTCTGCACGTTCAATCTCACATTTATAGCCTTCTGTGAATGCACCAGGCTAAAATTCCTTCTTCTGTTCCCTGTGTTTTCCTCTGTGTTTCCTGAACATCACACACACACACACACACGCACAAACATGGTCCCTCACAATAGCACATGACATATTTTGTAAGAGTTATTTGTTCATTACTTCATTTTCCAGTTTTTAAGAGCAGTGGCCCAGTGTCTCATTCTGTCCCCTTGCACCTGAGAGTCGCGATAGGTACCTATAATGCAGTAAATGCTCGATGAATGACTGAACCAGAGAAATGTGTTTTTGAAGGTGGAGAAGAGAGTGACGTGGAAAAATGATAAAAAGAAGATTATTAGATTTTATTTTGGACTCATAGAGAAATGTACTTCATTGATTCAACACGTATTTATTGAATATTGACTGCTTGCCAGGTGTCAAGCTGGATATGGCATTCAGCAGTAAAGACCGTTGCCATTGTTAGACTACACTGAGGTAGACACACGACACATAAATAAATAACTTCAGCATGAGAGGGACTTCGTGCAGTGTAGTCAAGGGAGGGCACTATGAAGAGACGAGCTTTCATTCAGACCAGGAGAAATAGAAAGAATTAGTTTTACAGAATCCAGAGAAGGGCACTTCTCATAGAGAGATAGATCAAAAGGGTCTGAGGACCTGAAAGGAGAGCAGAGGGGCGGGTATTTACATACTGGGTAAGAGGCCCCATATAAGTAGTGGGTGTAATATCATGCGGGGCCATTCACCAAAGCTACAGACTGTTGAATACTGGGAATCAGCTGGGTTTTTGGTAGAGGAATGACACCCGTGCGTGTGTGTGTGTGTGTAGAATTAATTCCAACAATATCTTGTACTTACGCTTTTGAAAACGTGCTAGCTCATCAGAACTGTGGTTTATACTGACAAATGACAAGGAATGCTGACATTTTCTGTTACACGTTGCTCTACACATTTTGAGGTATACAGGCTGCAAAGCTAGCTGGGTTCTGGCTTAAAATGGCCTCATTAAAATAAAATCTAATACAGTGGTTACGTTGTGCTTGGTATTGTTCTAGTAGCTTTGCATATTTTAACTCATTTTAATTCTCACAACAACCCAATAGAGTATTGTTTTTGTCACCATTTCACAGATGAGGAAACTGAGGCACAGAGGAGTGAAGTAAATCGCCCAGGTCACACACATTAGTAAGTAAGCAATGGAGCTGAGATTAAGTCAGGCCGTTGGGACTCCCAATCCCATTGTCTCCACCGTGTGATGCCAGGCAGTGAACTGCTTCTCACTGGTATGCAATAAATACAGAAACTGAGAACAAGTCAGTCATGTCAGTGGTCATGTCTCATTGAACAAAGTACAGACCCGTTTGAGTGTTGTGAAAGTGGGGTGGAATTGCATGCGATCCGAGCCGTGTATGAGCCGTGAACTGTAGGACCACACACCGACCCATGATGGATTGGGAGGGAGACGGTCCTTCACCTCAGATAGTGCCAAAAGCACAGCCCTGAACCATATGCTATGCTTCCAGAGATGACACAAGGTAGTAAATCTCCTCTCCCTTGTCTCTTGATATTCCACATGATACATCATATGCACAAAGTGTCATTTGTCATTTGCCTTGTGTCTTACGTCTTGGGCCTGTGAAGGAAGTAAGTGTGAGAGAAAGGTCCATAAGGGGAAGAGGTCATCTGACCTTCTGCTCTCTGCTAACACTGCCAAGTAGCCCTTTGGGTTCCATAGTATGACGGTCACTTTCCTGCTGCCATCTTGCGACACCTCTAGACATTGTGAGTCTATGGGAGAAGCAAGGTTGGATAAGTGTAAATACCTACCAACTTCATGTCTGGTCAAGTGGGCTAGAAGACTTGAACATGGTGTCAGTTGGACCATTGGTATGCACTGCCTTTCTCTCTCTACGAAGACAGTAACTGAGTCTTCTAGCCACAACCTACCAGTGTGGAGAAATGGGATTGTTAATGAGGTTTGAATGGATTCTCATAATGTCACCTCCATGGGGTAGGGGACAGGGAGATGTGTTATTTTGAAAAAATTATGAAAGGAACTGAAGTAATGTTTTTGTTCTTTTTTTAATTTTATGTAGCAAATCAGTGCCAGCAGCACTTTGTCCAGAAGTCTTTATCTTTTAATCCAATATAACCCTTAAATCATATCTCTCTCCCTTGTTCTAACTGGAGAGATGTATCTTGTTCCTCAGCAGTTGACTTTCTTTGGACCACGTATCAGACATGTGGTACCTGGGTGGGAGTGATGTGTCCATTTTTGTCTTGGTTGTTGTTATCAAGTCACCTCATGTGTTTGGTATTCTGCGTGGGCTCTGAGACCAGATTCCTCTCCCTTTCTTAAACAAAACAGTGTCCACGGTCCAAGCAAGAGAAACCTCCCTCCCCTGCCCTCTCTCTCTCTCTTTCTCTATTTCCTTCCCTCCCTCCCTTCTTCCCAATGGAGAATCAGAAAAATTTCTCATAAAAAAACCATAAGTGAATATTGTTACTAGATGAGCATTCCCTTTCAATTTTAGATGAAATCAGAGCCCTGATAAAGACATTCCGAAGGCTTACAATACTCCAAAAGTTGAGATGATTCCACATACTAGTTGCACACAGAAGGAAAATGTGGAATTTTTGGAAGATATTTCGTTTTCATGTTGCTGTAGTCAAAACAATGAAAATTTCTTCTCAAATAAACTACCAACTTATTCCAATAGAAGACATTTGTTTTCAGTAGTTTGTTTCATGGTCAGTAAATAGGGATACAGAAGTAATTGCTCTACAATGACACGAATGGTCTCACCCATATAACCACGTATGTGTAAAAGTCTGAATTTGTATTTTATTTCTTCCTCAATACTACTTCCTGCACCTTCAAGGTTGCAAGTTGTCTTTTGCTGCTTCACCTAAATACCTCAGTTAAGAAGTTTGCCCCCTGTGTATGGTAGAAGAGAAGGTATTCTCTGAAGTGTTCAAAATTCTTCTGTTAACTCTTAGGAGCACTGAAATTCAAACGACTTTTATTGGATGACTGCTGTGGTCATTGAGGTTCTAGAAATAATACACTGTTTTGCCTTGAGAAGGTAGTACTTAAATTACAACGGACCTACTGAAATATCTTTGTAATTTTACTGTTGACTCTATATATGTGGTAATTCAGGACTTTTTCCCATCTCTACCCCCTTTCTATACTACCACCATTTAAACAAACTATCACAAAAGCATTCTTTACAATTTTAATATAGAGTCTAGATAGAAAGCATTTTGTTATTTTTCTCATCCCTTTTACTAACTCTATGTAATTAAGCTAAGAAAATCTGTGTTTGATCAATGAAAAAACCCCAGAAACAACTATACATACACAATCATCCAAACACATTATTAGTGACCCAACTGATTAGAAAACAAAACAAAATGGAGGAAACCTGTCATCTTAAGTAAGGTATAAGGTGTGTTTGTCAAGGGGAATGGCTTAGTGAAGTATGTCTTTTCTTCTACTCATGCCTTGCAGGCCCCGTGAGCAATCTTCAGGGCTAAAATGTCATAGATGATATATTCTGTCAGAATGTCAATACATTTTGGGGTGTCTGGGTGGCTCTGTAGGTTAAGCGTCCAACTCTTGATATCGGCTCAGGTCATGATCGCACAAACCATGAGATCAAGCCCTGCGTTGGGCTCTGTGCTAATAGCACAAATCATGCTTGGGATTCTCTCTCTCCTCTCTCTCTTGCTTGCTCTCATGTGTGCACATATGTGCGCTCTCTCTCTCTCTCAAGAAAGCACTAAAAGATGCAATCATATTAAAAACTAGCAATGCGTTTTATTTTTAGGATGCCACCTACAACGGGAAGCTAATCTCCGCCCAGATAGGTTTTACCGCTTTTGTTCCACAAAAAAAGTAAATTTGTGTTTTAGTTTCAGTTTTGTGCGTATCAGTAACAATTGAAACATAAGTGGAAGTATTACTTTTCCGGGAATAGGCCAGGCTTTTCTCACAGCTGGTGGTTTTGTGTGGAAATAGCTACAGAGTGTAAGCTGCCCTGCTCTGGTCTTTCTCTGATTCTGGATGCACATCTTTGGCCCTCCATGTTTGTGCGTGCCACTTCACCCTAGAAGATGGGGGGGGGGGGAAAGCCATAGAAAGTTATTCCCATAACATGATCTTTCTTCCATGACACTTGTAAATTGATTTGCCGAGAAGGGTCCCTCTCAGCCTACAGACGTGTTTTTAAAATCAAGGCAGACAGCTAGTTAAATTTATTGTGATTCAGACTCAACCTGTTATGTGCAGATATGCACTTAAGAGTCAAGGGGTGGGATGATATTGTTAGTATAAAATATCTAAATCCGTACTACACCCTGAGCTCCTTTAGGTTGGTTGTCTTAATCAGCTTTATTATGTGGCGTCTAGACCAATATCTGGGAGTGGATCATAGTAGCCAAGAATCTGTGTGATCAGGCATCAGACTACCCAAGTTCAAGTCTTCACCATGTTACTTACTAACTGTATGATCCTGGGGACATAATATGTGGGAAATATCATTACTTACCTTTTAGACTTACTGGAAGGATCGCATAAGATAAATGCATGTTTCTTAGTCCACAGTGAAAGACTAACACATGTTAACTATTTTGAAACCCACCAGACTTTGAAGTAAACTGTCACCCTGAGATGGTTGGTAACTATAAAATTACAATGGAGAAGTATCTACGTGCAAAGAGGGAATTCTCACTTGGCTTGAAAAGTAAAAACACATCCACCAAAACAGATAAGCCAGAAAGACTCCAGACATATTGAATAAGATGTGACAGGATTTGAAGGAAGGTAGGGTAGTAAAAGAGAGCCCCACGACTACTGCTTTCTGGTCCAGAACTTTTTATTGAACGACCCGTCTCAATAAGTGGGGAGAGAACCTTTGCTACCAAGGACGATAATTTGATGCTTTCACCCTGTGAATATAGGAAGTGCGAGTCTGTGTTGGTGTCCGAGTCTAAATGAGAAAGTCTGAAAAGAGACTTGAGCATTCCAGGGATTTAGAGCTGGAAAACCAATAGGCAGTTTCCTTCCTCCCCCGACCACTGGACAGAAAGCATCCTTACTCCCAGGGGCCCCTGACATTCTTCCGTGTTGTGTGCAGGGAGGAGAGAAATGCTTTTTAGTTGGCTCAGATTACCTTGTTCTGGTTAAATGAAAAAGTATTAGCGTACGTTCCTTGTCACCACAATTCCAGCTGTCCAAGTCAGTGCTCTTGAAGCGGAGAAAAATGATCTTATGACTCCTGAGGTTAAAAAAAAAAAAAGAAAGAAAAAGAAAAAAAGCTGAAAGCAACGTATTGGAAAACAAACCTCCCCAGCTCTGACACTCTGCTTCCTGTGTGCTGTATGTGACAGGGAGGGAAAGAGGTGAAGTCTAAATAGTAAATACTCTTAAGTGAGTGGTTAGATCAGCATTGGCTGATGGTATATAGTGCTTGCCATCCAGGAAGACAGTGATCAGAAGACATGCTCCTTTTGGAGACAAATAAGCTAGTTGTTGTTGTTGTTGTTGTTGTTGTGTTGTTTTTTGTTTTTTTGTTTTTTTGGGTTTTTTTTTTTTTGGTAGTGTGTTATCCCTGAACACATGTTCGAATGACCACAGTTGTTTTCAATGCCCAGCAGAACTTCAGGGCTAATCCCATTACCACAAGCCGCCCAAGACTGTCTGGTTAACACTCAGATCCTGGCTTTGTCCTCTGGAACTCAGAGTCATATACAATATTGCTTTTATCCTCAAGCTTTCCTTCCTTCCTTCCTTCCTTCCTTCCTTTCTTTCTTTCTTTCTTTCTTTCTTTCTTTCTTTCTTTCCTTCCTTCCTTCCTTCCTTCCTTCCTTCCTTCCTTCCTTCCTTCTGTTTCCTTTGTTTCTTTTCTTTCCTTCCAAGACAGAGCATGATCAGAGAGAGGTGTTGGGGGGCGGGGGGGAGGATGGAATCTTAAGCAGTCTCCATGTTCAGCGAGACTCAGGACTCCATCTCATGACCATGAGGTCATGACCTGAGCCAAAATCAAGAGTCAGAAGCTTAACTGACTGAACCACCCAGGCGCCCCTCCTCAAACTTTTCTTGAACTCTTAATTTCCCTTTCTCGCTCAAATTCAAACTTGAATATCTCAGAAGACACTGCTTCCCCAAGCCACTTCAAATTGGGGAGCAGCCCCCACTGGTGCCCAGGCACCTTCCTTGCTGCCATTTTCAGATCACTCTTGCTCCCTGTACTGTAGAAACCTCATTTTTGAGTCAATCAGATCTTCAAACCATATCCCCCACTACTCTCCATTCCTCTCCATTCTTTAGTTACTACCCTTCATTTCCAGATCACTCACTGGATCCCCTATGAGCCCTGTTATAGTCTTGATGATTTTAGTACTTGGCTTCTCAGTTCCTTGCCATCCTGTCCTCCAACAATTTCCTTCTTTATTCTACCTTAGCTACCCATTCAATGGCCATATCCTGAACCTTATCATTACCAGTTACTAAAACCCCCCCATAAGGCAAATTTCAGGGGTCCTTGTCATGGGTCCTTTCTTCCTGTTTGCCAACTCATAACTTTGGGTATTCTGATTCCAACACTTTTTTTTTTTTTTTCAGATTTCATTAGGAACTATGAGTCATTGCATTTTTCATCTTTTCTTTTGCTTTCTTTTTCTTGTTGCTTATTCTCTTCATGTCCCCACATCCATCCATGCTGTGCTTAGCTTTCATGGAAAACCATTCTTACTCTTTTGCATACTTACATAAACATCCTTGTCCCACTTTCCCTCCTTTGAACTAAGCTAATAAAATCCTAATCCTCTCTCTCATTCTCTCTCTCTCTCTCTGTTTTAACCTGTGCATGCGCATGCGTGTGTACACACACACACACACACACACACACACACACACACAACTGAACCTGCTGGAGAAAAGATATTCTACCATGCTGACTGGTCTCACTTTACATTCATGACCACTCACTGTCACCTCAAGTGAGCCTTTAGTGCTGCTATGTAACCTATTAGATTTCCCTGGTCTCTTGCTCCCCAGCTTGTACATTGTCTCTCCTCTCTCCTCCATATTTACCCAGCTGATAACTTTGCTTGCTCTTTGAAAACAGAAGCGAACAAAAGAAAACTTTAAAAATGCTGTGACCACAATATCCTCCAATGGAGTTATATTCTGGTCACCGCACGAACATGCTATAATGTTTCTCATCCTGAGAGGAAAGAAAAAAGGGGAAAGCTCTTGACTTCCATTTCCTTTGAGTGACTGCCTGATCTCTGCCCCATTTGAAAACAAAACTGCCTACTGCATCAGCTTATCACTGTTTCCACTTGCCCTCTTCCTGCTCTGGTGAAGGCACCCCCCATGTTTACATCCCTATGACCCCAACAGAACACATCCTGTCAGTGTTGCCAATGATCTCCTGTTGCCCAGTCTGATGGACCATTCCCATTTCTCATTTTACTTTTAATTCTTGGCAACATTTGACACACACGGTCAGCTCTTCTTTCTTAAAACTAGGATTGTAAGGCACAGTTCTTTCTGTGCCCCTGCTAGCCCTCCAGCTGCCTCTTCTCGATTGCCCTGGCTGGTTTGCCTTATTTCAGTCTTAGCAGACCCCAGAGCTCAGTCCTGGGATCTCTGGGTATCGTTACCTCCACTCACTTCCTTATTACGCTCATCAAAATCCACATCTTTAAATATCCTCTGTATCTTGCTTATTCCAAAGTTTATATTGCTAAGCTTGACCTCTCAACTAACCTCCAGGCTTTCTAAGGAAATGGAAAACTAGCATTTTAGATACGAAATAGGAGTTCCAGAGTTAACATGTTCAAAACAAGTCATTATTTTCCCCTCAAACTTGCTTTGCCTTCAGTCCTTAACATCCCAATAATGGGCAACTCTGTCCTTCTAGTTGACTCAGGTAGAACCTTGATTCCTTTTTTGTATTTTTCCCCCCTCACATGTTATATACAATTAATCAGCAAATACCTATGGCTCTCCTTAACCGTTTCTCACCATTTCCACCTCTAAAACCCCAGTTCAAACCAAAGTAATCCCTTGCCTATATTATTATACTACTAATTAGTATAATTACTAATAAGTATAAGTATACTAATTAGTATAATTACTAATAAGTAGTAATAATTTCCATTATTATACTACTAAAACATTTTTTTTTTTAATGTTTATCTTTGAGTGAGAAAGAGAGACAGAGTGCGAGCAGGGGAGGGGCAGAGAGAGGGAGACACAGAATCCGAAGCAGGCTCCAGGCTTGAGCTGTCAGCACAGAGCCTGACGCGGGGCTCGAACCCACGAACCGTGAGATCATGACCTGAGCCAAAGTCGGACACTTAACCAACAGAGCCACCTAGGCACCCCATTACAATACCTTTTAAACTAATACCTTGCTTATATCTCTGCCTCCCTATGGCCTGTTCTCGCTGCACCCAGAGTAAACCTTTAAAAATATATATCAGTTAATGTAATTTTTCTGCTTCAAGCTTTTTGAAAGTTTCTCGTCTCTTTCAAAGTAAAAGCAAAAGTTTTTATAAACATCTATGAAGTCCTACTACTTTTCTGCCTTGCCTTCTTCTGTCTTAACTAATTCACCCTAGCCACACCATACTCCTTGTGCTAAGAGGACCATGATCACACCCTCTTGCCACCACACCCCCAGTTATCTGTTTATTCCTTCAGGTCTCTGATGGAATGTTACCCCATTGGAGAGAACTTCTACAACCAAACTATACCATATATGCATACATATACACATATACTTACATATTTATATATATATATATATATGCACACACACTTATATGTGTATATGTATGTGTATATATTTCAAATATATATAAGGTATATATGTGTATAATAGTATATACACTACCTTTCTCTCTACTCCTAACTTTCCATATACCTTATTCTGTTAGGTAGGTAAGTAGGCAGCTAAATAGATAATTTATTATCTGATTCTTGGCAATAGCATATAAGCTTCAAGAAGGAGCACACTTACATGCTTTGTTCATTGCTGGATTTTAGCACCTAAAAGAACACATGGCACATAGCAGGTGCACAATAAATATTTGTTGAATGAATAGCAAGTATTTGAGCTCAGATTTGACTATTTGTCTTTTTCATTACTGCGATATTTAACCCTGGTTTGCTTTTGAGGAAGGCCAATTAAAGAAATACCATAAGTAGAGAATTCAAGCATTGAGTAAACAGCATTTTGTGTCCCCTGCTCCTCCCCCGTCTGTGGGGTGGCAAAAATTGTCTACCGCAACAAGATACCACTTTGTCCCTACAGAAAAAGCATATGGACTAAAGGTCTCCTTCTCTTTAATGCAGACTCATCTTTAGGCAGTTCCCACAGTCCTGGCCTGAGCATTTGAGAGCGCTTGGGTAGAGGGGATAGCACTTAATGAAAAATTAAATCCTCTCTTGATTATTATTATTGTTGTTTATTTAAGGGTGTCATTTAATTGAACCCTTTTGGAGGATTCTCCTACCTCAGGAACAATAGTAAAGTGATAATAACAGAATCACTTTGACTCTCCCTGTAGACCGAAAAAAAAAATTGCTGAAAGATCCAGCTCTCACTGTCTGTCCTTGCCCTCTGATTGCCCAGGTATGTTCCCCGGCCATGGGTCCTCATTTCCCTTCCTTATCATTAACGTGGATTTTTAATTTTTGTGTTAAAACAGCATACTTTTGAGATCTCTGCAACAGTGATCCCAATCCCTGATAAGTTTACAAATTCAATAAGAAAGAAATCAGTGTGGGGAAGGTGACTCTTTGGCTACAGAGCTGCACTTGGCTCTGCATTTGCTGCCTGTGCACTGGTGTTTAAGTACCTGAATGAGCGCTTTGTCCTATTGACTGAACTGCTGAGGGACGCACACAGCCCTCCAAACATCCTCAGGCATAATTTATTTATGGACTGGGTGCCCATAAGTATATTCTGACTCCTTGGCCAGATTACTAGGCATGGCAGTCCCCCTCACTACCTTGATTCAGCATCTTCAGTCTACTCAGTATGTGAGTTTTACATCGAATTGGGTAGTGATAGAGAAGCTTAGCATATGTGTCTTTCTTGGTTCTAAAGTTCTCTACAGTGACAGACACTGGTGAGGACTAGAGAAGTGGGTCCCAAATAAAACAGGAACGATAATCCCCGGCCTTTTTGGGTGGTTGCAGTCTCCATGCCTGTCTACTGAATGAAGATTGTGGTTTTGTTTGGTTTCCTGCTGTTTTGGGGCCACACCATGGGGAGGTTGAGTCCTTACTTTTAAAGGCTCCAAAAAAAAGAGAGGTTAGAGTGGGAGAGAGCCAAAGCATAAGAGACTCTTAGAAACTGAGAACAAACTGAGCGTTGATGGGGGGTGGGAGGGAGGGGAGGGTGGGTGATGGGCATTGAGGAGGGCATCTTTTGGGATGAGCACTGGGTGTTGTATGGAAACCAATTTGACAATAAATTTCATATATTAAAAAAATAAATAAGTAAATAAAGTCTCCAGAACTGAGTCGTGGAAATGGGGGTGGGAGTTTGAGTCTGATCCTGGCAGAAGAAGGAGGTAGACAATTGCTATGGAGAATGCCTGGCACACTGTCTTTATGGAGACAGTGTGTTTGCAATGGCTTTGGTAGGTCTTACTGGGCACTGGGAGTGCTCTTGGAGATGGACAGATCATAAAGGACTCCTATAAGAATGGTCCCTTGGTACCACCCCTGCTGAAAACTAAAGTTTGGATTTATGTTTGCAAGGCTTTATATCAGATTCTGTTCTGAATAAGTAATAAAGCCATGGAGATTTCAGAAATTCTTTTGAAAATTGAAGATTGCAAAAATCCCTTTGCTCCCACTTCTCCAGCCTTGCTTGATAGCTTGGGGATTTCCAAATTCCGAATGGAATGTCATTCTTCTAAAATAAATAGATTTGGGAAATCTGGTTTTTACACAATATTTCCCAAAATATGTTCTGTTGCCACATATTTAAAGAATTGTTTTGTGATTAAAAAAAAAAAAATCAGTCAAATAAGCGAGGCAGAGACCTCGTCTGGTAATGTATTTTATTAACTCGAAGATGGTATTTATTGTAATAGAGACAATATTGATTGTAAAATTATCAACACATATGCCATGATTGAATTAATGGAAGCATCTCCATATTAAAGGTGTTTTCATACGGGTGAAAAAGTCATGCCTTTGAACGTATAGAGTACAACTTACACAACCTTTTTGGGGAGTAAGGGTATATTAGTATGTCATAGGTTCTCAAAGGTACTTCAATAAAAACCTCTGCTGAAATCCCTTTAAATCAGAATTTCCTAAACCTTCTGATTAACCTTCTGAGTTTCTGTCATGCCATCCAACCTCATAATATTTATTAAAACTTCTTTGGATTATAACTGGTAGAACATTATTATTCAGTACAAGTATGGCAAAGGCAGGTGATCTATTGAAAGATCAGAAGAAATGGGGAGAGACACAGACACAAAAGCTATTATTGCTGTTGATATCATGTTAGCTGTGGCCATAGGACTTTTCTTGGAATGCTGTTTAAGTCCGATGTCAGTGAGTGACCCAAATTATATTTGTGAACATTCTATGGGAAGGGCTTGGGGAGGGAGAGTTAGGGTTTAGGTCCTTGGAAAAAGATGTTCACTTCAACTTTACATTCCCTGCTTTCTTAGTTATAAAGTGGGATGAACAAAATAGGGTGATTGAGGACCCTTAGAGCAGAAATGTTCAGTGACTTATCAGTGTCAGACTGTTAGAGTCTGTTGTTTCTGGGAATTGTAAAGGAGAGACCTTCTATGAAGTTATCTCCTTAAGGAAATTACATTTTGTGGAAGACGTATTTGAAATAAGAGAATAATAGTAAGAAGCGGGGAGAAATTTATGTCAAGTGTACAATATGTTCTATACATAACATAGAATTCTATGTCACATAGAATTCTAAATTGCATATAGAATATATAGGTATAACATATACACATGGAAAATTATTTTTTTTAATAAAACTATCTACAGAAATGTAAAGTAATGGCATTGTGCTACCCATTGACAGTTAAATGAGAAGAATAGCTATGGGACTGATGTTTAGCATAATGAATGAGTTACAACTGTGATAAATGGGGTTGAATTAAGAAAATAAAGAGAAAAATAAAGAAAAGATTAAGTGGACTATAATCTTTGACATAATCAGATAGAAATGTGTATTACCATATCAGAAGTTATCTTGTTTTTGGTTAATTTTCTATTTCAAGTAGTTGGAAAGTATCAATCATGAAAGTAGATTTTGTGTCTTTCATCCTTGTATCGCACTTCTTATGTTAGTGCCTGGATTATAGGAGTCAGCCAATAAATATTTACAAGGTATTTGCAAAGTGAATTTATGAATAAGTTAAATGTAATTTAATCACATTTACTACTCATTATAATTTAATAATGTATCCTCCTTAAAGCTTTTAAATCTTGCCTAGTAGATGATATTCTTCTGAGTTATCTATTAAAATTACAGATAACAAAACATTGTAAACAACAAACCATGACACCACAGTGGGAGTAAGGTTACATAATGTTAGTTGCCTCAATGTGATCAGTCATTACTGCACGTCTGGATGACAAGGGTAGCAGGAGAGAATCTGCTCGAACCTTTACCGAAGTCGAAAAATGTCATGCCCGGCATCACTTTACTGCAGTTGACTGTCACACAGTTGCAAAATGGCAGTGTCTGCAGAGAAACCGTAAAGGAACTTTCTCTTTTCCATATTATAATTGTTGTTCCAAAGCAAAGGGTCTAATGCACTCTGCTGACTTTTTTCCCCTCCTTTTTTTGAAGGAGCCATTATTTCCACAGATTTCGTTAACAATGAGTAAACTTTTGCTGGTTTATGTGTGAAAACGACATCACAGAGGTGAAACTACATCTTTGAAGCACATTTCTCAGATGGGCATGAAACAGTCCAGCATCCCGAGGATATGAGTCACTTTTTTTTTTTTATCATGATACTTTGAACTGTAAGCTTCCAATATATACATTTATGTGAAAATATGTATAAGGGGATGTATTAAGCTCCCTGTCACTTTGCATCTAATGCTGCCTCAGAAGAGGTGAACCTTTTAAAATATTTCACTTGAAAAATTTCTTTCTTTTGTATAAACCTGAAAGTTGATTTAAAATTTAGCGTTTTTCAGTGACAATGCTCAAAAACAATCTGGTTGTATGTTTTGTTTTGTTTTGTTTTTTGGTAATGTTGATATATTTTTATCTAACTCTTAGCAGAAACGAATCTTTTCCATGGTTTATAATATACCGTGTGGACATATGCACAGGCATATCCTATCTCTCTGTGTAGTCATTCACTCAACATTACAGAGACCTAGTTTGTGACCCAGAAGCTGTTGGATTCTGAGAATTAAAAGGTGCTTGGGACTACCTTCAAGGAACTCATGATATAGGATATGACACCAATATGTAAATAAATAGACTATAATGTGATATAGACAAGGAGTGGGCCTGTTGAAATTACTATGGGTGAAACAGCAGAGAAAGTTGAAGGATTGAAGAGTTCAGGTAGAGTTGGTTTAAGAGGTATATATTTCACATTTCACGCATGTACACAAGTATACACACAAAAAAGTAAATTAATTATGGAATGGAAAACATAGGATAAGGAGGAAATAAGAAGGGTTGCTGGATGATGAGCTACCCAGACACTCCGTTAATACTATCATATTTAACAAGACCAGTAGAGAACAAAAACATCAATGCTATTGACTCTATTCAAGTGTAAGATCATGTGACTTCTACACCCCAAACCCTTTGATGACTGCCTGTAGTCCTCGCCTTGTCCTCTGAGGCCCTTCATGATCATGTCCCCACCTCTTGTCTCTTTGACTTAATCTCCTGTTACTTTTCAGTGGCCGCCTTGCTGATCCTCAGACATGGCCTTACTTCAGTTCTTTTGCACTGGCTATTCCGTCTGTCTGAAATGCTCTCCCCTTAGAGAACCACACCTCCTTCAAGGTTTTGTTCAGATGTTACCTTTTTAATCAAGTCTACTCAGACCACCCTGTTATAACTTACAAACTGCCCCTCCCACCTCTGCTCTCAATCCTCCTCTCCCATCTTCAGTATTCTCTGTCCAGTTGTATGTAGAGCTGGGGGTCTGCCTATAAAGAATGCACAATTCTTTCAAATCCTCAGTGCTCTTTTCTAATTCAAATGTGAAAAGTATCAGGATCCAGTTATCCTAGAGCCCCACTCCTCTCTATGGTTGGTCACATTCTACCATAATTTTCCCTAGCCACCCTTGGAACTGTTCCATACCAGGCTTCTGGAATTAGTTATTGCTCATATATTAGCAATAAATACATAAATGTGGATCTGAGTGTATGTGAGTGAGTGAGTGAGTGTGTGTGTGTGTGTGTGTGTGTGTGAGAGAGAGAGAGAGAGAGAGAGAGAGAGAGAGAGAGAGGTTTTTGTATAAAGGCATGTAGGATATGGGAAAAACACTGAGTCAGAAGTCACAAACACTTAGGGTCAAATCCTCATCTGTAAAATGGGGGTAATACCTGTTTTACCTAATTCTCAGCATTCTCATTAGGTGAAAATAAGTTAACTTATGCCAAAGTGCCCTTAAAACTAGAAAGTGCTGTGACATTTCCCATTGTTGTAACAACCAGGAACATATAAATGCATGTTTATATTTAATAACACCTTATATTTTTATAAAATATTCTACTTTCAAATGTACATTCATGTGCCATTTTCATTTTCTAAAAAAATCATTGATATTATTTTAACGTTAAAACATAGATTCTGACATCAGTGACTTGTCTATGATCAAATTCCTACTAAATGATTCCTGCACTGTGTTTTTTTTTTTACATAAATAATGACACAAGTAATGGAGTCAACATGGAGGGAAATGAGAATGAGAAAATCATCATATTGAGATCAAAGTAAAGAAGTATCAAGAGATGCTAAATCTAGGGAAGAAATTTTGATGCGTGATTATGATTTTTCATAGATTATTTGTTGTAAGCTAAAAAACACCACCACCAACAACATAGTAACTATACAATGGAAAAATCAGCCAACACATTGGCTGGATGATCAACATGGCCAATGAGGGCAAAGTGGACATCACGTACCTGTGGATGTGATACCCTGAGAAGGACACAATATCACGCACGTATGTTCCAGCCAGGAATGATGTATTAGCTGAAATTAATCACAAGAAAACATCAGATGAATCCAAAATAAAGATCACTTTTAAAACAAAACAAAGCAACTGTCTTTCAAAATTGTCAATGTCATGAATGACAAAAAGAAAAAAATAAAAAGGCCAAAGTAAAGTTCCAAGTTAAGGGAGGCGAAAGAGGACAGTTAAATGCACAGCTACAGGTTCCTGTACCGTGGGAAAATGCTCTGCATGCCATGTGGTCAAACAGCAGCATCAGAATACTGGCTCTGGATGAAAGTACTGTATCGGTGTGGGATTTAGTATGCTGTAGTCATATAGGAGAATGCCCTATTCTTAAAGTCACACAGAAGGTTTTAGGGGCAATTTATCCTGCGATGATTGAGAAAAAAAAATGTTTTAAGACAGATAAATAGATGGACAGATAGAGGCAGAGAGAATAGCCATTTTAAAGCAAACAGGAAAAAATGTAACCGATAAAGCTCAGGAAAGGATAAGGGTATTTGTGGATACTCTTTGTACTATTTTTGCTCCCTTTCTGTGTTTGGAAGTACTGTATTTCCAAATAAGATAGTAAAAAAATAATAATAAGGGAGCTCTAGATTACCATTTAGTGTGGTAGTTGAGACTTCTTGACTCTTCCGAAAGAGTTTATTTTCTTTGCTAAATGCCTAACTTACAATCAGGCAGGGACTTAGTCTCTTGGGAAGGTAAGATGTTTTGTGCATAAAAATAGCAATACGGAGGTGTTTGATATGTTAATATTTCACTGCGTTTTCATTTTTTATTATTTATTATTAATGAAATGCAGTTGTCTTTGAAGCCTGCTGAGTGTTTAATAATGAAATTGTGCAAAGTTCATTTTCAAATGTCTGGGCCCCATATGTGTTAGAAACACAAATTCAATATGCACTTCAAATCACTTTATAAGGGGAGGAATACAGAGTTAACCAACTGATTCTTTTTAAATGCATGTTTATATACACAATTGCCAGATTGACTTGGCATGTTATGCGTTTGTGTGTTGGATGCAAAGTGCCCATTTACTAAGCTTTTGGTTGTATGGTCTTAGAAGCTGCTTAAGTGCTCAGAGTATAGCACTCTTTCAGAAAAATGTCCATGGTTTACAGTTGAATGTATTCACTTTTAAAGACTGATGACATTGTTTTCTTAATACGCCAAGGCTCTTTTCTGTAAATTAGAGTAAATCTCTAATTTGTGAGGATGCCACCATAAAAGTTGGCCTTGATCTTAAATGGTAACTGTGTTGAAGGTTCTCTGCCACATTTCCCATCTATAGGCCATGGGTACAGTGCAGTAGTTGGCCTCGGCTACCTTGGAATGAGGGAGTAACATGAACTTTCGTCCTCAAGAGAAACAAGAGATCACTGAAGACAGCCATGCTCAAACTCTTCTCCATTACTTGTCTCCCTTTTCCTCTCCTTTCTCCACCCTTGTTACCCCCCCTCTGCCCTCACCCACCTCTTTGAGATCTTTTCTTCCAAGCTTTTCTCCACTTTAGCCACAAGAGAGCTAGAAGCATGCAATCCCATAGCTACAGGGTCGTGCTGTGGGTTGAGTGACAGAATAAATAGTTGAAATGCTTCCCTGATGGCCAAGTGCTCAAACTGTGGTGAGGAAGGAGGATGTGGGAGAGACTGTTTTTAAATCTCCCCATGGCCTTGGGGGGAATTGTATACATCGGTTCTCTTAGTTCCCTTAGTGAGAGTAGAGAGTCTTTAGACATAATGGACCTGAGTTTAAATCCCTTCTTCACCACTTACCAGCTGGGTTAAGCATCGTAAGTCAACCTCTCTGAACCAGAGACCCCTCATCCATCAAATGGAGGTAAAGACAGTCCCAACTCTGAGGATTTGTTGATTAGAATGAGATTACACAGGTTAAACAACCCCTACAATGACTAGCATGCTGTCCCATGTGATATTAATGTTGTTTTAGTCAGAAATGTTACTTGCTTCATTTCAGTCATTGGGGGGGAGGGGGTTCATTCTCCAACTGCAAGATAGTTTTTCATGAGCTCTTTTGCATTAGGAAGCAGGTGGACAGGATTTGTGTGCACGAGCTCCTGGACGAGTGAGGCTAGTCTCGCTAGTCTCCAGAAGTAGCCAGTGAGGTCCCCTTGAGCCAGGCCTCATCAACTGCACTCCTTAGAACCGTGTCCTAGCTATCACTCTAAATAAGATCATCTTTTAGCTGATAATAACCAGATCTTGGGTTGGCAAAAGCCAGAATTATTATTTTTTTATTTGAAAATTCTTCTGAATTTGAGATGAAAAGATCTTCCTCAGATCTTTCCTGTTGGCAGAATTCCAGCCAAAACACATGGTCCTTGCCCATCATGACAGTTTGTGACTAGGACTTCTGGCAATGCTGTCAAGATGGGTAAGTGGTAAAATAGTGTTCTGAGTGCTTAAAAGCCCCCTATCTTCCCAGAATGCCATGTGCTGCAAGTGTCAAGTGACCGGAGAAATGTTTACATGGCATGAATAAAACCAAGAACTGTGAATCTTCACCGGTCTATTTTTTTATGGTGCGTTGACATGCAGGAGGACACTTATAAAGGAGAGAATGTGATTTAGGCTCTGGGAACTCAGCTTTGAAGTGGACGGCTTCGGTGTTTTTGTTACGATTTTCTGCTGTACATCTGGGAAATGTTTGCTGAGAATATGATTCACTTTGTAGCTCTCCTCAGAAAGGCGTTTCCGTTCCCTGGGCTCCCAGCCTGCCAGTCTAGGCAGTGTTCCTGGCTAAATGCCAACTTGGAAAATCATTTCTTCCTATATCAAGCCTCCTCTCTTCTTCTAGTCTGGCCTCGTCCCCTTTCCTTGTCCTCAAAACGATTAACTTCCTTTCTTAAATTACAGGGTTGTAATCACTTGGAACAAATAAACAGAGCTCAAATCTCAAACAGCTGTAGTCTTACATTCTCCACCCCACCCCCCGCCCTCTCTCCACACACACACACACACACACACACACACACACACACACACACACTATATATGTATATATATATATATATATATATATGCGCACACACACACACATTAGATATACATTATGGTATACACATAAACATGTATATATACACATCATCTACATATATTTCCATCTCACAGGTTCATATCAGTAATAATTTTCTAGTAAAGCACTTGCATTTGAAAGTGGTTTTAACAAAAATCTGTTTCTTGCATTTGTTTGCTTAGGTACAGTTTAACTGAGCATCTCGACTAAGAAATAAAATCTCTTAGATATGAGTAAAAGAAAATCTGTCAGAGGCTTTACAAATTGAGGTTTATTTATCTTTTATTAAAAAAAGAAGGCTAAGAGAAGCACTCTTGGAGTGAGTAGATGCTCAAAAGTTTGAGACACCCATAACATGTTGGCTTTAGCCACATGGTCTCAAAATAGCTGCAGAAACTCCAGGCATCATGCCCTGATTACATCAGTGTCCTGCATCCTGCCCATGGTCAAGGCCTCACTGAAGCCAAAGGGGAAGGAACAAAATCCAATTATGTGAGCCAGCTGACTCTATTACCTTGATTAGAAAAGTTAGATTTTTTTTCCCAAATACTCAGACAGCCAATTTCCAATTATGTCTTGTTGGCCAGAACTGTCCCAAAGCCACTCCTAGCTACAAGGCTGCTAGGCAGGGAGAGAAGTAGGATGAAGGATGGTGACTGAATCAGCTAACCAACTGTCTTTGCCACATGGCCCAAGAAAAGAGTGAGGAAAAATAATATATGTATATAATATGTATTATATATGAATATATATAATACATATTATATACACATAAAATAATAATTGGGTTGGATAGTTTATAAAGGGGGAAAGAGTCTGAGGGTTGAACACTATGTAAGTTGTTGTGTTCAGGTTTGAGAGAAATAGAACAAAAGTATAGCACAAGTTTTTGTGAATGTGGAATCAGAAAGGTTGTTGCACCAAGAAGAATGTTCAGCTACAGCAATAAATAATAATTTTTAATATTTGTTTTCCATCCCTTCTAGGGAGAAAAGCTTGATAAGCTACTAAGGCAATCGAATGTTGTCTTTATTTAATTTTGATGTAAATAGTTGAATTGAGTTCAAGGAATCCTTAGGTGCTATCCACTAAGTTCAAAGCCCTGTGCTTGATGTCATGGGAATTCTGACATAAGCTACAACATGGGTGAATCTTGAAGATATTATGCTAAGTGAAATAAAATAGATGCAAAAAGACAAATATTGGGGTACCTGGGTGGCTCAGTTGGTTGAGCATCTGATTTTTATTTTTGCTTCAGGTCATGATCTCATGGTTCCCAAAATCGAGCCCATATTGGGCTCCATGCTGACAGCACAGAGCCTCCTTGGGATTTTCTGTCTCCCTGTCTCTCTGCCCCTCCCCTGCTCATGCTTGCTCATGCCCTCTCTCTCTTTCTCTCTCTCTCTCAAAATAAGTAAACATTTTTTAAAAATACAAATATATGATTCTATTTATATAAGGTACCTATAGTAATCAAGTTTACAGATACTATCAGTAGAATACTGGTTACCAGGGGCTGGCAGGAAGGGGAATGAGGATTAATTGTATAATGGGTATGGAATTCCTGCTTGGGATCATGAAAAAGTTCTGGGATGAATGGCAGTGATAGTTGGATTGCAATGTGAATGTATTTAAGGCCAAAAAGTTGTACACTTAAAAATAGTTAGAATGGTAGGAGGTGCCTGTGTGGCTCCGTTGGTCGAGCTTCCAACTCTTGATTTCACCTCAGGCCGTGGTCTCCTGGTCCACAGGATCGAGCCCCATGTCAGGCTCTGTGTTTACAGCACGGAGCCTACTTGGAATTCTCTTTCTCCCTCTCTCTCTGCCCCTCCCCTGCTCACACATGCTCTCTGTCTCTCTTAAAATAAATAAACATTTTAAAAAATTGTCAAAAGGACACATTTTATGTCATGTGTGTTTAGCCACCAAAAAAATTAAGCAAAAAAATCCGTAATAAGCAAACTAAAAGCAAAGCATCTGCCGTAAAAGGGCTTACGATTGAGTGGCAATTGGGAAAAGTACACTAGTTGATTTTAGACAAGGTGGAGCATAATCAGTAGCCCCAAATGGAACAAGCGTGTATCGGGATGAACAAGCTGAAGGCCCATATTTGCTCAGCCAGACTAGGGAATTATTCTCCATTCATGTAGGTTGTTTTTCTAATTTAAGATGGGTCTTGGCGAATGTGTGCAAGTTTTACAGAGGGAAGTGGTGAGGGTGATGGTGAGAAATAAGAGGAGGAAGATCCTGAAATCCTAAGGGAGAAGAAGGCTCCAATGAATCCTAAGGCTCCATTGCCTGGACCATGGAGTACAGACTATAAATACGAGAGTAGTGTACTGGGAGATTTAGAGAATCGGTGAATCCCAAGGTAAGAAAAGATCTATGCAATTCATTGTATAGTTGGAGACCACTGAAGGTTTGGGAATGAGATATTGATTTAATCAGTATTGCTCTTAACTCGGAGAAGAAGCAGGGCAAATAGAACGAGGGAATGAGAGTGAGCTATGTTTGCAACTCTTGATCTCAACTGATGAGTAACTTGATCTTAGCTTTTGATGAGTAGATTAGTGTTTTTGTGCAGCTTTTCATGTTCTTGAGGGCTAGTTGCATGTCTTCTTTGGAAAATATGTGTTTTCAAGTCCTTTACCCGTTTTTAATTTTTTGTTGTTGTTATTGAGCTATATGAGTTCCTTATATATTTTGGATAATAATCCTTATCTGATACGTGGTTTAAAAATATTTTTGGCCCATTACTTACATTGCCTCTTCATTTTGTTGACTTTTTTCTTTGTTTTTCTATATAGAAGCTTTTTAGTTTGATGTAGTCCACTTGCTTGTTTTTCTTTTTGTTGCCTGTGCCTCTGGTGTCATATCCAGAAAATTATTCCCAAGTATCAAGGAAGATTTTTCCCCGTGTTTTCTTATAGGAGTTTAGAATTTAAGGTCTTACATTTAAGTCTTTAACTCATTTTGAGTTAATTTTTTGTGAGTAGTACAAGATGAAGGTCTAATTTCATTCTTTTGCATGTGAATATCTAGTTTTCCAGCACCATTTATTGAAAAGACAGTCTCTTTTCCATTGAGTACGCTTAACTCCCTTATCAAATATTAGTCAACCATACATGCATGGATTTATTTCTGGGATCTTTATTCTGTTTCATTATCCATGTCTCTCTTTTAATGTATGATACTGTTTTGTTTTTGTTTTTAGGTTTTCTTTATTTATTTTTGAAAGACACAGAGGAAGAGACAGAGAGAGAGAATCCTAAGCAGGCTCCACACTCAGTACAGAGTCCAACATGGGGCTCAATCTCACCACTGTGAGATCCTGACCTGAGCCAAAATCAAGAGTTGGACACTTAACTGACTGAGCCATCCAGGCTCCTTGGTACCATATCGTTTTGATTGGTATAGCTTGAAGTATAGTTAGAAATCAGGAAATGTGATGCCTTCAGCTTTGTTCTTTCTCAAGATTGATTTGGCCCTTCAGGGTATTTCACGGTTACACACACAAATTATAGGATTGTGTGTGTGTGTGTGTGTGTGTGTGTGTGTGTGTGTGTGTATACACATATATACATATATATGTATATATATGTATATATACATATATGTGTATATACATATATGTATGTATATGTTATATGCATATACAATGTTATATGTGTGTGTATATATATGTGTGTGTGTGTGTGTGTATATATATATATGTTTCTGTAAAACATACCTTTGTAATTTTGATAGTGATAGCAATGACTCTGCAGATGTTTTTGGGTAGTATGGGTATTTTATGAATATTAATTCTTCCAACTCAGGAACATGAGCTGTCTTTCCATTTATTTTTGTCAACTTTTTTTCATCAATGTCAGTATTCAGTGTAGAGATCTGTCACCTCCTTGGTTAAATTCATCCTTAAGTATTTTATTGTTTGCAATGTGATTGTCAATGGAACTGTTTTCTTTATTCCTCTTTCAGCTCTTTCCTCGTTAGTGTGCAGAAGTGCAACTGCTGTTTGTACGTTAATTTGTATCTTGCAACTCTACTGAATTTGTTCATTAGTTCTAACAGTTCGCCATTTCTTTATGCTGTAGAAGGTAAATGTTACCAGTATTTGAAGCATTTCATGAATTACAGTTAAGGAACCTGAAATCAATAAGGCACTGCCAAAAATAATGACAGGATCTATAATGGAAGGCTAATTAAGAAAAATAAAGTTAAATGAAAACGTAAGTGAATACATGAAATACAAAAATGCTTGTAGCAGTCTCATTCATAATTTCCAAAGCTCAGAAGCAATTAAGATGTCTTTTGGTAGGTGAATGAATAAGTAAACTGTGATGCATCCAGACAGTGAGTATTCAGTGTTAAGAATAAATGAGTTATCAAGTCATGAAAAAACTTGGGGGAAACTTAAATGTATATTAACAAGTGATAGAAGCCAAGCTGAAAAGCCAATTATGCGATATGATTCCGATTATATGATATTTTGGAAAAGGAAAACTAAGAAGGCAGTAAAAAGATCGGTGGTTTCCAGTAGGGAGGAAGGGATGAACACAGAATATAGGAATGTAGGTGGAATACAGATGATTTTTTAGGGCAGTGAAACTCTTGTGTATGACACTGCAGTGGTGGATATACATCATTATACATTTGTCAAAATCCACATGTACCACACCAAGAGTGAACTCAAATGTAGACGATGGGCTTTAGGAGATAATGACATGTCAGTGTAGTTCATTGATTGTAACAAACCGCTGTGGTGCAGGATATTGATAGCGGTGGAGGTTGTGGGTGTGCATGGGCAGGAGCTAAGTGGGAATTACCTGCACTTTCTGCCCAGTTTTGCAATGAACCTAAAATGCTCTAAAAATAAAACCTGTTGTGAACAATAGACTGAATTAGATATAAATAAATAGAAGTTTCCAGAAATAGCTGTCACTCATTGTCAAAAACAGCCCATGTAAATTATAATTAAGAATTTTATGTTCCATCATTTAACATGGTATGAATATAGTTTAGTAAGATTCCATCAGATCATTGATAAATGAAGTTATAAACTAGTATGTCTATCTCTCCAAAAGAAAAATGCAATCTGAGTAGCGTGTCCTACATTGATTGTATTTACCTTTTCAGTCTAAAGTTTGTGAGAAGGGTGGGGGGTTTCAGAACAATGCACCTTTTCTTCATGAGAAGATATTTGATGCCTTCGTTGGTGCAGAGCTGTAGGAAGGAATATCGCTTTTGTTTACTACTGCTTATTTAAACCCCGAGCAAGTTTTAAGGAGAAAAGATACGGCAAGATGATGTGGCTTTTCATTTAAATAGCGGTAATGACTTGGGTGTCATAAAGGGACACATCTGTAGACTGGCATCAGTGTGAAGTTCTGAATGAAGATTAGGGATTGAAGTCTGCCTTCCTTTCAAATACTGCTTATACCTCAAATGAACTTGCATTTACTTTTCCTTGAACTTTGTTAAACAGAGAAGCTTCCTTAAGCGAAAAACCTTAGTACTAAGGTTTTATCATTGTTCGTGTTCACACAGCCGCTACGTGGTCTTGGCGTGATGGTTAATTTTTTTAAACTGGAAAAGGGAAATTACCTCTGAGAAATACAGCTTTGAACAGGTTGCCCCAGAGTAAAGCATTTTAAACGTCAAGGACATTAGCAAAGCTGCCTATACTGTAATTTACATAACAGCACAGACACCAAGCTGCTGTGTATTAGTGGTTGAGACACGTGCATTACTGTTAATTTCAGTTATTTATTTTATGCCACAGGGTTGACTTTTGCACTGGCAATAGCAACAACAACAACAAAAGCCTATAGTAATATATAGATACGCGTGTGAAAAAAATAGTAAACTTCTTGCCCTCAGGTTAAGAGAGAGGGATGTAGGAAAAATTACTCTAATGAATGAAGAGAGAGCCCATCTGGAATAGCTAACAGAATTCAAGGTCATACTGAAGACTTCACAGAACCACATATTAGGCCAAACATACAAACAGCTCAATCACCTATCCTTGAAATCAGTCAGAATATTTCAAGAGGTTGTGTCTTACTTATTTTCTATTCCCTGCGGAGAGTTTGTGTTCAGTAAGTGTTCGTTGAATGAACACATTAAGCAGTGATGTAGGTTTCTACAACACAACCAAAAATGTGAGTAACATCATATAGTAGTTTTGAGATGTGCTTTGACTGTCTTTTTTATTTTCGAATAGCGATGGCAGTGAGTTAGCGATATTGATCTTCTCAGATCTTGTAAATGTTTTCTGCTTTGATTTCACAGTATTCTAGAGTAGAATCATAATTGGCCGAAGAGCTGAAGATTTTGGAGAGACCTTCTGTATACCTTGTACTGACTTCAACAATGTAACCTCTTTACTGATTTGGGACTGGGATTAGATTTTATGTTTTTCAAGAGGAAGGACAGACCTCTGTATGAAGTTTTCATTTTGTGGCCCAGAACTTTACACCAGAGAATATTCAAGCTGGGTCCATAAAGAATTCAGACTGAGGGCTGTGGTGATGACCTAGAGTTTCCTGGCACAAAGTAACTCAGCAGATCAAACACAGGGAGACCAAAGACACTAGAAGATCATATGTGAGCCAAAATGCTGTTTATTTACTGTGCATTTAATCTGTACAAGGCCCTGAGCAATGACAGAAAGTGTAAGAGGCTTCTCTAATGTTTTAAGATAGGGGGATAAAAGGGAGAGGCGATTGAGCTGTTGGTGATAAATCAATCAGATATGACCTGTTCCCAAGTTGAATAAAAGATTGCAAAGTTAGAAATTCAAAGAAGCAAGCATGCGTGTCCACTTTCCTGTAGTTCTAAGAACTGCAGCTGTATTCAGATATATTTCCTTGTCCTGGCGGGAAAGTGTCTGGCCATGCCTCAACTAAGGTTTAGGAGGTGAGGTCAAAAAAAAATTAAATAAATAAATGCGCATGACCTTGATGGGTGCCTTTCTTTTCCCAAAAGATACTGGTCTCCTATTTATGATCTGCTCGTTTTCAGCAAAATATGTGGAGCGTACTGTCACTTTGAGTTGAGGTGAGGCTTAAGGGGGCAATATCGTGCAGTACCCAAACCAGATCTGGATTTAGATAGATGGATCCGAGCTACTCAGGTAGCCACCTTTACCGGCTTCCCATCGCCTTGGTTACCTGAGGCGGGAGAGACTAATCTAGGATTTACAAATCCTTCCTTATAAGGACTGCATCTCTAACCTGAGTCCCAAGGCATTGTGGGCCTCACAGGGAAGGGCAGACTTGAAGAGGTGATGGGATTTCTGGAAGGGCATTTCAGGGTTGTTGAAAGCTCTGTTTTAAGGCAGTGGGATGGTCGGTGTAAATTCTCTGGAAGGCCAATGAAGTAGATGTGAAAATGAACTACAACTGAAGTTAAGGAAAAACCATCATTTTTCGTTTTCCCTTTTTCTATCGGTGTCAAAATCTCATCACAGATATGAGATTAAAGATTTTTATTAATAGGGAAACAAGTTTTTAGCCTTGCCCCTAAGTTGGGAAAATGATAAATAATAAAAAAAAAATTAAAGTATAAAAATCTGTCCCTGAGATAGTGCTATGTAGTTCCCAAAATGCTCAGTGACTTTTCCTTTCCCTGTGAAACTTCTTGGTAATAGAAATGTGAATTCACTTTTTGTTTCTTTTCTACTGACCTAAATCTGTGTCTGATATGACATTCTTCCCAACTGGATTATGCAGTGCCGTCATAGATGAGGTCAGGGTGAAGAACATGAAGGTGTAGCTGAGAGACCAATACCCTGGGGTTAAGAGGGGCAATTTCCAGCAATGCTTCTCAGCCACTCTTAGACGTAGATCGGTCCCTTGCAGACTGATAACGTTTGTCTAGTATAAAATTAGACAGTTGGATATGGGGGCAGTGTCAGACTGGCCTAAAAATGTTTAAGTTCCAGGGCGCCCAGGTGGCTCAGTCCGTTAAGCATCCGACTTAGGCTCGGGTCAGGATCTCACAGCTTGTGAGTTCAAGCCCCGCTTTGGGCTCTGTGCTGACAGCTCACAGCCTGGAGGCTGCTTGGATTCTGTTTCCCGCTCTCTGCCCCTCCCCTCCCCCGCTTGTGCTCTCTCTCGAAAATAAATAAACTTCAAAAAAATTTTTTTTAAATGATTAAGTTCCTTTCCCAATTTCTGCAGTTGACCTTGTGGTTGACCGGTCACAGTTTGCAGATTGACCCCCAGTACGCAGACCATACTGAGTAACCCTGATTTAGAGCACTCTGTTGTTCTTTTCGAGGATGGTGATTTTACCTCTTGGACATTCTTTGCCCCACTGATAAAAGAAAGTGGGGACATATCAGATTGCTGAAATTCTATGCTTGCAACCTTATTTTGATAATATTTTCTTTTTAAAACTTAGGAGACCTTTGTCGAATGTACGGTCCACCATCTGAAATGATCTGTGTTAGGCTCCACTTCTATAGATGAGTGAAGGCCATATTTTATCTAAGGGTTTACAGGCCATAGTTTTGCAAAGTTGTCACATAATTGCAGCACCATTTTCAGAGTAGTGACATGTCTTTAACAGCTACTGTAAAGAAGGATGTTACTGCCTGGGTAGCTCTAGACATTCTGGTGATTCCCCCCACTCCCAATCCCCGTGCCCCTTGTGGCCCCAAGTGCTCTAGGTGGTACCATGATGGTGGGTTGTCAGGCCAACCATGAGTGATAAATCTTCAATTTGTTTCGCTAACAGAGCTATGCGTATTGAGTACAAATAGGCCAGTTCTGAAGATGTCAAAATACGTGCAAAGTAGATACGTTAGCTTTCTCTTCTGCCCCCCATACTTGTAGTGAAAAAATATATGCCCACCAGATGGCAACAAAAATGTAACTGCAAAAGTTGTTATATATTGTGGTCTTGGATATCTGTTTGACTGTGGAATGGTTGTAATGCTAGACGACTCCCCATTCCCTTACCCTCTCTGAATGTTAATGAATGATAATAAAGGTAGAAATGGAAGAAGCATTTATCTAGAGTTACAAGTCACAATAACCATGGGTAAATGATTGTGCTTAGTCATTTTGTGCCTGGGGTTTATGTTTCAAGAACGTGTTTTAAATTCTAGGACCAAAATGCAGGTCGTCATGGATTTTAGAAAGTTATTCTCAAAAGAAAGTTAGATCTTAATGGGAAAGTCAGTGTTCTTCATGAATAAGTTATTTGGAAGCCCCCATGCTGTTTCTAAGAATTCAAGATTGTCAGAAGTTTCCCTGAGAAGACAGATACTGCGGAGAACCAAACCATTGTTTATATCCTTGGACGCTAACTTCCAGACTTCATGCATGATCCTGTGCCTATGTTAAAAAAAAAAAAAAATCACAGAAAATTTATTTGCCAGGTCATGCTTTGAAGAATTCCTCATTCTTAAGTGACTTTAAGAAAATGTTTCCAGCCCAAACATCTGAATTCATAAATACTCTTGTCTGCTTTTTAAGAATTAATTTTATGGCAAATCAGGCAGGACACATCATTTTCATAGTAATCATCATTGTGCTATATACTATATTGTAAGTACCTTTTGCCACACATGTGGTCATAAGGTTTCTTGGGTAAGGTGGAGTATGTACTAATTTGAGTAATGAGTTCCACACGCGCACACTCGCACACGCGCGCGCGTGCGCACACACACACACACACACACACACACTTGCTGAAACACATCTTGCTCAGCTCAGTCTGCAAATTGTCTGGTTCTTGTTCAAGTATTTGCTTCGTCTGTCACCTACAACAGTGGGGAAAATTCAGCTGTTTGGGCTCTATTTGCAGTCATTCAAGGTGCACCTGGTGACCTAGTATTAATTTGGACAATAGACTGTTGTTTTGACTTTCTGACTAGCCAGTATTGGGAAAAGGTGAAGATATTGCACGACTTTTGAACTTATTTGCCATCTTGAAAGAGGTGTATTAGATAGATTAAAACAGTCCTTGAATATCAGCCACAAAAATTCCAACTGTACACAGACACGAATTTTCCCATGCTGTATATCCTTGTTAGTTGTTGAATAAAAAATACAAAAAGTAATTTCTAGACTATCTTCCAGAGAGATGCAAATAAACACCCAGACTATGTTTAACAAACCTTCAAGTTATACTGTCAGTCATTCTGATGTTTGCCTAGAGGCAAATTAAAGTAGTTATCTTTGGTGCCTTTCTGAAGGAGACATTCTTTCTGCATTGTGATCTCCTCTTGGTGTGCTAAACAGTTGTGGCTCACAGTTATGTTATCTCCAAATTCATTCTGTTGAGCCTGACCTTAAGATAATGTAAAAAAGCAATTAGTTTTAAACAGTAGGAGTGCCATCAGTGTGAAAGAAACAAATTACACGATGGGGTGATATTTTCAGTGATTTTTAAGGAGATTATTATAAAAAATGAAATCTGTGCTAAAAGCTGTGATTGTAATCTTTAAAACTGACACAGAGCAATGTATTCTTTTCAAACCGTGAGACTTTTGAAATGACAGCCCAAAGCCCCTTTCTGTGTCCTAATAAAAGGTGGTCTGGCTCATTAAGTCACATCACAATTCCCTCCGAATAACCAAGCCAAACATTACTTGTTCTTGATTTGTTAAATTCTACCCCCTTGCCTTGTCATTCAATATTTCGACAAATATTTATCGTACACATGTCATGAGCCAGCACTGGGCTTGGCATTAGCAACTATTGTTTTTAGCCCTCAACTAGACCCTCAACCGTGTTGAGAAAATCCTATCTGTGCGTACACACACACCCACACACACTGTTGTAGCTTAATAATCTTGTCTTATGCACCAGAATTTTAACTTTTCATTGACTGTCCACTTTCTGTTGGGCAGTAGACAGTAGACAGTGTCTAATTTCTATAGTAATTCTAGTAATTCATTCTCATCCTTTGAAAGTCCACTTCTTTTCATTTAAGTAGTGGAGTTATAGCTAAAATGAGCAGAATTTTTTAATACAAAAATCAGATTTGCTGTCATTATTATAATCCTTTATCTATAGCCAGGCTTCTTTTGGCAAGGAAGAAAGGACTTAACATTCTAAGTTCGATCACCATTTTAAAATCATCTTTATGAAACATGGACGCATGCTGGTCTGATGCGCAGTGTCTTGAAGTTGAAGCTCTCACATGCAAAAACCGCTTGGTACATTTTGTAGAACTGACGTAGATTTTAATGCAGTCCAATAATAAATTTATAAACAAGTACAATACCAATGATAACCATGACTCATAATTACCATACACTTGATACAAGAAACCTTTCCAAGTGGTTTGCCTCCACTGAATTCACTCAGCCATCACAACAGCCCTAGGAAGCCTGGTATAGTAGTTACCCTCACTTTTCAGGCTTGGAAACTGAGGCTCAGAGATGTTCAATAACTTCCCCTCAAGGTCCTCACAGGACCTTGAGGAAACATGTATGCAAACCTCAGCAGTTTCCAGGACCTTCGTTCTTTATCGTTGTGCTTTGTGGCAGAAGATTAGGGGCAATTTTGCTCATCAATATACTCATCCTAATTTGATTAAAATATGCATAGTCAGAGCATCTTAGTATAGACAGATACAATATACTTACTATAATTTGATCGAGTTTTGCAGCACTGAAGAATCTTAATATGGGTAGATGCAATATACTTACCTAAATGTGATTAAGTTATGTAGAATCAAAGAATCTACAAAGATACTTTTAGGGTCCAACCATTTAGCCAGGCACTTAAACATTCCAAACCTTCTTTGTCTTCACCCTAGAAATGCTTGTGTTCGACTTGGGCATCTCACTGGCTTCTGTGGTTGAAATGGCCCACTTGAGTCCTATTTCTGTGGCTGAAACAGCCTTCCTTGCAGTTATTAACACAGATCAGTGTCCCCCAAGCCGATGTGGACCAATCAACATAATGAAGTTACGTTGTTAGGATTCTGTGCAGGTGTGTTTGTATAAACATTCTAAATCAGGCGATAAGAGGACAATTCACATTATTAATGGAAAGAAGAGACATTGAAGAACTTGGAGGAAAGCAGTCCTTCTTGCTGACTTTTTGAATGCTGAGTAAATGAAAGGTTTCTGTTTAGTAACTATTGCAATTACAGACTTGTTCTGACTTAAGTTGGTCTTTGAGTTTTCTCTCTGTGATACCTTCCTATCCCAACAGAGTTTCTGATATAATGTTTTGACTCTTTTAATACAACTCTCATAGTAATTAGCTCACCTGGTCAGAATTTGGTTCAAGTAACAAGAAGACCCTGGGTTTATTTCTGCTATGGGTCAAAGCAGTGTGTTTATGGAAAGAATACAGAGTCTGGAGCCACCCTGCCTGTACTGTGCGACCAGCTCTGCCACATGCCAACTATGCATTTAATCTTCTCTATGCCTCTGTTTTCTCACCTGTAAAATGTTTGCAACAGTGTGTGACACACCACACACACTATAAAAGTGATGGTTTCGGAAAAAACCTCCCAAGCTTAAGAAGCAAGCATAACCTTATTCTTGGTCCTTAATTGGTACAGAGTGAACATTTGATAATGGTATTTAAATTACCCCATGACCTTAGCAGTCTTATATGTGTAAATAGGTACAGGTCTCTGGCTCTCTGATATCATCATAATACATTATATTTTTATTTCTTTTCTTTCTGAATCGTGCAATGAATTTATAAGAGCAGATCCTAGCTCTTGAAAAGCATTCATCGCCTCATATCGTGTAATCGCTGTACTAAACAATCATGTGTGTGTGTGTTTTTCTTATTCTTCTTCAGGATATACACAATGCAGAGTTGAAAAATCTTCATCAAAGTGCTCGGCTATGATGAGGCTGAGCTAGAAGACTTTTTTAACAAAGAATGTTTTTTTTGTTTTTGTTTTTAACATGGTAGCTTTATGTTAGACCATGGCGGCCACCTAAAACCCTTCTTCTAAGGGTATAGTGTCATATAATTGGTTTATTATTGCAGTCAGGTCACTACCAAGCTTTATTCTAATCCCACTACAGAATGAAATAGAGTCTTGGAGTGGGAAGGAAGTTTGTGGTCATCTGGTTCACCTTGTTCATAGTCTAGAGGAGAAAACAGCCTTTGGCAGATTCAGTGTCACATAGCAAGTTAGTTAGCTGTCCATCAGTATCTCCTCACATGACTGTTGCAGTTTTTAAAGTGACTATTTCACTTAACTATTTCTGCATAATAAGTCGCAATAGATAACCAAGTGGCTAAAATAATCATGATTAATCATTTATTTATTTAGCTGTTGGCTTACTGAATAATGTCATGATTCTCTCCACTGACCTAGCAGACCTTCTGCTCTACATGGTACCAGCTACATTCACTTGTCCAGCTCCACTTATGCGAGAGCTTTGTGGGGGCAGCTCAGATGGGGCACATCAGTTCTCCTCTATGTGGCCTCTTTCTCCCTATGGTGTCTAATCCTGCAGGGCCTCTCCAGCTAGTCTCTCAGTCTTGTAGGACATTCTGTGACTGAAATTGCACGTTTCAATCCTAACGCTTAGCACAGTCTTATTTACGTTGGGTACAGGTTATCGTCCTAAAGCTCACCTGGATAAATCAACTTCAAGAAATTATGCTGTTGAGATTATTTCCTTACAGCACGGTGGCTGGGTTCCAAGAAGGAGCATCTCAAGAAAATGAGCCCCAGTGTACAAGTGGTCATCAATATCCGCTTGTTGCAAACTTGTGGATATCTGTCGGTCAAAGCAAGTCTTACAGCAAATTTGGAGCCAATAAAGGAGGGCACTGTAATGGAGTATAAATTACAGAAGCTGTGGCTCATTTGGAGCTACCAATGTGCCTGCCTACCAAAGTGGCAGGTAATTTATGTGGTCAAGGTCAAAGGGGCAGGTTGCAAGAGCATGATATATTTGACACGTAATGCATTGCTACTTTAATTAATTAATTAGCTTCAGGATTCAATGCACAGCCATTGGTGGGTTGTAGGATTAGGGGACAGGTGAAATTTTCCAGAATATGATGAGCGGCAGGAATGTTTACATTGGCTTTGGCAGCCACTGTTTTCTTCATTGCAGATAGTGAGATTGTGATAGAGGCAGGCAGCTGTCAACATTTCAACATTTAAATCTTTAACCATAAGACCAGAATCAAGCCAATATTTTTAATGTACATGTAATGAAAATTGAATGCATGTGAATGCTATTTTGGGTGTGATTCACCAATACAAAGAACAGGACTCCAGTATTAATCTCTTATTGGGATGAAAATTATTCCAGTTTGTACCTACGCTGAACTGCTGTAGACTGTAACTCAGAAGGAAAAAGGAAAACGAAAAAAACCCAAAAATCAACAGTGCTGCCATTAAACTACAGGCTTCTTAACAGATATCACCTATCAGCCCGAACAAACAAATGCAAGCATGTATTGGTCATGAAGCTGTATCCTCTGTAAGGTTGCTCTTAGCCTCTCTTAAGTCCTTGACACACACCTGTGTCACTGACAGCCAGTATGCAAATTGCCTCAAAGCTCCATTAGGATGATCTAGGCAAGGGAAGCCCATCTGTCAGTTCTGTGACACTTTCCCTCTTGGATTCTCATGTGGGAATATGTCCTTGAGACACCCAGATGGATGAATTTGTGCCAGTGTCTGGTACCACTAACCTTGGAGGAAGTTGTCACTTCTGCTTCTTTTATTGACGTTAATATTTGATCTCTACTTCCCTGTGCTCCCAAAGAATAAAATGTTAAGACTACCATTCAAATAGTTGGTAAAACTTTCATTATCAATAAAAGGTTATTTTTTAAGCACAGAAGATGGAACATGACGAGCCCACTGTTGGGGAAATTATGGTATTCACTGGGTGTTTTTCAATACTGTGTGTGTGGTCTGGTCTTCTCGGGAGAGAATGTACAGTTTTAAATTAGCTGGAGCTTGTCAGCTGTTGCTGATAGCTGCTGGAAAGTTTTGGAAAAGACCGTGGCATGGTGTTGTTTTAGCAGGCCTGCCTATTAAGGGCCTTTGTTGGAAATAGCTTCGTGATTCCTATCCCCTCCTCCTTTTTAAAAGAAGACAACACAACAAATGCATGCAAGTAATTGGGAATGGAAGTCCAACCTCCGTTTCTTTGACAGTTTTGAGAGTAGATTCAAGTCTCTTGCCCATCACAGGTTGAAACCCCTAAGGGGAAAGTTAGAAGTGGCAGCAACAGAATCTGAAGAGCAGCCATTCCTTGATAATGATATCTGTTCATCAAAACAGATTTCTTTCATCCCTCTGGTCTACCAGAAAGATCTACTTCTCTTTCTTTTAGATGAAAGTAAGGTGGCATAAAAGTAGTGAATATCCCAATACACGTGAAAAGCAAACACTAAGGAACAGAAAATGTTCATAGAAATGTGCAATAAATTATAATCTAGAACCAGAAGGATAAAGCATTTCTTCTTTTGAAAAATTCTCAAGTCTGTGGCAAACAACGTATGTAGGTATCTGAAAGGTTTTCGACAGGATGGAGCTGATGTTTATGATCCTTTTGACACTTGAAGGATTCACCATTTTATCAGATAGACCCTGTTTTCTATTTTTTAGGAGAGGGTCCAAAAGACGTACTGTTGTCATTGACAGGACTTCCAGACTAGTCATTATTTGCTAATAGTGTTTTGTTAGAAGTCTGAGAAGAGCATCTTGCCAGAGAGAGAGTAAAACTTTTTATGCCCAACGGTATTTGGAAGAGCAAGATAATTATACCCTTGTCCACAGCAGATGCTCTGTTCTTTGCTTTGGCAGTTTCCCTGTTCAGTGTGCAAATAATTTTCTCTACTAGAGTTGGTGGCTATTTGCTACAAATATATTTCTTTTCCAGCAAAGAATGGATCCTTTCCATCACCATTCGCAAATAGCAACTGAATTGATTGGAATTTTTATTGTTTCAAAGACACAAATCTGATCTGAAGCAAAAAGAAATGCCTATGCGTGTTCCATAGCCATCAAAGAAAGTGATACTAAGAAACAAATTATTTACCGAAATAGTTGGGCAACTATTTGGTAGCAGTTATTCCATACCCTGATGAAAATCAAGATTAAAAAAATTTTAAGTCTCAAAGTTGATTGGCAAATAAAAATTGAAGCCAAATATATATAAACTTAGTTTATAATAGACAAGACCTTTATTTACATGTATTTGCAAAAATCTTATAATCACTCTTCACTTCTGTATTTCGGTAGCATGCAAAATTTACTTTGTACATGTATAGGAGACCTGAAATATGAAATATAGGAGACACTTGCATTAGTTTTGATAGACATATATGACTGTCCTGTGTTTGAAAAAAAGTAAGTGTGTTCTCCTTAGCTAGTGATGAGCAAATATATTTCCATAAGCCATCAGGCTTACTTCTTTTGGGGGAGCCCAGCTGCTGTGGCTGTGTCTATAAGCAGCAGGCTAGCAGATAGTTGGCAGAGAGCTACAGAAGGAGAAAAGAGGAGTTGTATTTTCCATAGCTCCCTTTTTCTGTTCTCAGTGCAGGATCTCATGAGTGGAAAGGCAAGTATAACCTCTCCTCAAGTTGCCATGTTTTCACAACCACATAATGCAACACACATTTATCTACTAAAACTAAGAATATAATTAGGGGTTCAATTTCTGGATTATCCCTGGATCTCTCAAGAATAATCATTGTTGACAAGATACTTACGGTAACATTCAACACCCAGCAAATTATTAAGTACCAAATGAAAGACTTGTCGTAAGTATATATGTAAGTGCTGAGGATCAGAGGGGGTGCCTCTTTGCACACCCTGTCCTCAACTCTCCAGCATGCCAGGGGTGGAAACAGCTACTGAAGGATGAAATATTACACAAAATATTTATCATCAGCAGAGGCATGAGGAAAATGTCCCCTAGAGCCTTGAGCAGGGAGGAGATAAATCTGCCTGTGATAAAGGTTTCTCAGAGGAGGTGAAATTTGAGTCAGAATAAATAGGTTTTGCTACTGGGAAACCAGGAGGAGGGCATACCATATAGTGCAACAGCATAGATCAGGACGCAGTAGATTCCTTTTTGTGTGAAATGCCCTTATCAGAACATTCTCAAATCCCACTATTAGGTTAGATTGCAGGGAAGAGGCTCAGTGGCCTGTCTGAACATTGACATGATTTCTCTCCTCTTGTTGGAGAATGAGTTGCCGCCGAAAAATCAGGAGAAATCCAGTCGAGTCTTGGAAAGAGTACCAGTAGGAAGTGTGTTCATATCCTAATAAAGATTTACAGACTCAAATATTTCTAAGTAGCGTTTTGTCTGTATGTGGTCACACTGGTGTCACCTGCGATATCAAAGGCGGTAGTGGGAATAGCAGTACAGTAGGACTCTAGGGAAATGCAGGGTTCATTGAGGTTAGTGGTAAGTTTTATTGAGATGGTACTTGGAAGGACTTCCAGATCATTTTTATCTTGGGTCCTCGGTGTCAGAGTTTCATCTCCGCTTCCTGATGAAGGCAATTGGGTGTGCAAGGCCCATTCTTGGGACTTAATCACTGCGTAAAATGCCGCACCCCCGGTTATAAATAACTGAGGGGATCCTGTGTAAAGTTGGGCACTTCCTTCCCATTAGAATAATCAATGCGTGCATCAGGGACATGGTCCTTTTCCCTCCGTTCCGCTCATTTAACCTTGGTCCTCACAGGCAGCTATGTTGTCCTTTCTTCTGTAATTACACGCAGCTAGACTATCTATACGTCCACACCTTTCCCCCTTTGGGAATGGACATCCATACACCCCATAGGAAGAACCAACTTTGGGACATTCTTTCCTCTTTGTTGATAATTCTTTAAAGGTTTTAAGGTGAGCTACTTTTGACTGGCAGACTTGGTCCCTTCCTCATCATTGTTGAAACGTCTTTGGGTTTATCCTGTGACTGGTCCCATCCGATAATGGGGTTTTTGCAAAAAAGAACACAGACTGGACTGTAAGCAAGTACAGAGGCACTACCTGGTTAAGCCAGGCTTACAAAATAGTAGGGAGAAATATATCCTTCCTATGAGATAGACCACAGTCAAAGGGCCACCCACTTTCCCCACGGTCGTGTGAATCGCTGACTCTGCTTCTTACGCACTTTGCATTCTCTAGGTATTACCACCAAGGTCTGCTGCGGGAGCAAAAATGAGTTAGAACTGAAAACAAAGAAACATCATTCTTCCTCAAATAATGTAATTACTCAGAAATGCTTTTTGGCGAACCGTAGCTTCTAGCATCTTCCATCTTCTTGCTATTTATCCATACTCTGGATTACCTCATTCATTAGTTCTGACAAGTGACTGTATTTGTACCATTGCCTGACAGATGTGTTACATGTTTCAGCCTTAAAATATTCGACTCTGAGTTCAGTGCTGCATACTTGGGAGATGATGTTAAATCAGCCTTGGCGACGCACTACTGTCATCATGCCAAATAACTCAGGGGAAAAATGATAAGGGTATAAAGAGATCAATAAGGCAAGGGAATCCGTGCTTTCAAAAGTAAGGCAAAATATGAGAAAGATGATCAGTCAAGCATCGGGGTGTAAATAAAGCAAGCATATGCCATGTTTGAGACACCCTTACGCTACAGAGAGCCATTATCCTGTGAGCAGTAAATTTCTCTTACGTTTGCCTAACTCCTTTAATATAGGTCATTCTAAAATACAGCCATAAAACTCACTGGCACATTGATCAGTCTGCATTGCTCTTCCTTCCCTCCTAATAGAATAAAATGAGGGGACGGCTGATGAATGCTGAGGAGGACAATTCCCAGGCCATTTAGATGTAAGCGGTCACACTGGAGCATTCTCCTGCTTAATGAAGATGTGTATAGCTGGCAACTTTGTAAATGTAAATTATGCAAATATATATCTACCCTTGGAGATGATATTCCTCAACGGGGCTCTCATAAGTGCCCAGTTGTGTTGGAATTTTTGGTGAAAAACAAGCAAGCTGTAGAAATTGGCAATTTGGAAATGAAATTCTTTATTGACTAATAGGTACTCAGATGTGCAGAGAGCAATAGTTTCTCTTTTCAGCAAAAAGCATCACATCATTTTAAATTTGCAAAAATAAAGTGATATGGTTTGCAAACACAAGACAGGAAAATTTGTGAACATTTGGAAAGACAAATTTATATTTTTGTGTGCTAACGGTCAAGGAGACTTTGTGAAAATGATCTAGAGCCCTTGGATGTCAGTCTAAGGAAGTGATCTTTAGACTATGAAGAGCCTTTCAGGATTTTCCTTTTGTTTTTGTTTTTGTTTTTGTTTTTGTTTTTGTTTTTAACATGGGGATGAAGTGTGAAGATTAATTTTTGTTTTAGGAAGATAAAGCTACGGCTTGCATGCAGGATAGATCAGAGTATTTGGAATATGGGAACAGGAAACACAATTTGGAGATTGCTACATTAGTCCGTATGTGAAGTGAAGTGCTCCCAGACAAGAATAGAAACAGTGGAATGATAAGCAGGACTTGGTGCCTGAATGAGACAGAGCCATGAAAATAAAAAAACAGATGTATCCAGATGTTAAGTCACCAATACATAATTGATCTGTGAAAAATGACAGCTAAATTCAAGTTGAACATGCAAGGCATAATGTACGGGGAAATGTCCATGCCGAGACCTGGGGCATGGGGCAACACTTGATGGTGTTCGTCAGCTCAGTGAGGCATCGGGAAAAGTGTCCAGAAAAGGATACCGGGGTACGTGGACTACAAGTAGGCAGAAAGAATAGCAAGTGGAAAAGCATGGGTGCAGATGATCATAGAAGGTACTTGCCTGTGAAAATGGGAGATCACCTGTTGGGATAGGGTAGAGGTGGGGGCGTGGCTGGAAAGGTGGGCTAAGGAGTCAAAGGCGGTAGGTTTGTCTGGAAGCTGATTAAATTTCAACTGGAGGGATCCTCCTTTCCTCCAGCCTTTCAGTGATTCTCTATCTAACTTTGTATCTTTATCTTGTAGTCTTCTGCTTAAAAATGGCCAGTGACCCACCATCCAAATTGTATAACTTTAACCCCCACAAAAGCCACGTTCCTCCATTGCCTAACAATGTGTTCACATGGTGAGACAGGTTTGGGAATTTTGAGAGAGAAAGCTATTTTAGTCACAGCTGGTTAAGACCCTTGTCCTTTCCCACTTTGGCTTCCCCATTTGCACTTTCCCTCTTGTCAGCCGGTGGTGGAAGATGCATGGAGTCTGGATCTAATGAGATACATGTTTGTATTGTCACTAGCTGTTTTGTGGTAAGAATGGTTTCCACGAAAGCTCAGGCTGCCCGCTGTACTGATGACCCGGGCATTGTGGCAGGAACATGCTGTCACAAGGTCCAATGGTGATAGGCGTGTGGCCTCTCGTGCCCAACACTGGAAGAATATGGGAAGTAGGAGAAAAAAGATTTACAAGATCTAAAGCAAAAGACAAGTCTATGCAAAATTCTTCCTGATTTTTAGTCCCCAAATTCCTATCTTAACAATTTAGAAACCATTACCATTAATGAGTTGGAAAACTGAAAAGTGTCCTAAGTTATCAGTAAAAAAATACATTTCTATCAAGCACTAGAGGGCACACAAAATTTTTCACTCTCTCTACAGAAAATATAATGAAACTGCTGTCATATGATGAGGCAATCAAAGAGTATGGAGGCAAAAATAAAGAGGGAAAGTTTTTTTGAAGTGTGTTGGGAAGTTAATATTGTTATTTTCAGCATCTTTTTGATATTTGTGTTATCAGCTTTTAAAATTGGTGACTTCTTGCCACTTCTCTTTTCATTCTCAATTTTTTTTTAACGTTTATTTATTTTTGAGACAGAGAGAGACAGAGCATGAATGGGGGAGGGTCAGAGAGAGGGAAACACAGAATCCGAAACAGGCTCCAGGCTCTGAGCTGTCAGCACAGAGCCCGACGCGGGGCTCGAACTCATGGACCGCGAGATCATGACCTGAGCCGAAGTCGGCTGCTTAACCGACTCAGCCACCCAGGCCCCCCTCTTTTCATTCTAAATAAATATTCAGTTTTATATCTATTTTATATTCATAAATTTTATTCTTTTTTTAATGAAGTCCTCAAATTGTGTAAGTTTTGCAAAACCTTGCAAAACCTGGATCTGTCCCTATGCTGGAGGGCAGATGTTAATTTTCATGAAGTCCGTGATCGTAACCTCTGGCCTCGCATGGCCTCATGCAGATCATGTTGGACTTAAGCCTCAGATGCAGTCTGAATGTTTGTGTCCCATGAGAAACTCGTGTGGTGAAATCCTAATGCACAAGGTGATAGTACTGAGGGGGGTGTTGCGTTGGGAGATGCTCAGATCTTGAGGGTGGAACCCTTCTGAAAGAGATCAGTACTTTTATAAAAGAGACCAACCACATAGAGCCTCCTTGTCCCTTTCGGTATGTGAGGATACAATGAGAAATCTGGGGACTGGAAGAGTACTCTCACCTGACCGTGCTGGCACCCTGATCTTGGACTTGCAGCCTCCACAACTGTGCAATAATATAAAATTCTCTTGTTATAAGCCACCCGGTCTGTAGTGTACTTTGTTCTAGGAGCCCCAACAGACTAAGAAAGCATCTGTTACCGTCAACTTTCATGGTGTTCAGACTTTTTATCTTCAATCATTTAGCTCTATAATATTCTAATTCTCCAGTTATTGTAATTAGGGAATATCTTTGTGGCTTATATATTAGTGGGCTATCTTAGTATTCTGTCATCAAGAATCCTTCTTAGACCTGAAACCAATGTACCATTGTATATCAATCAAATGTTAATTAAAAATAAAAAACGAAAAGAATGTTCAATTTTCTGCATAGCATAGAATTTGAGAAATATGTTGAAGTAGAACTTGAAGACTGGTTCAGATCCGAGATCTGTGGTTCAAGCCCAAACACAGTAGACTATAAACCAAAGTCAGGAAGATGTCAATATGTAACATTCCATTTGGAAAATTTCAGGAATTATAATGAGTTTCATTGAGAAAAATATTTTCAGAAGTACACAAAAGATCCAGAATTACTGCTTGTGGAGAGGAATTGACTGTCAGATATCAATATTTCATCGCCAGCAAAACAAATGTTTAATAATTATTTTTATTCAGTTTTATAAAGGAACATATAAGATGTGTTCTAGTTCACAGGAAGAACCCTCACTGAAATTTAAGTTTATATAATGAACACACTTGGATTGTCAGTGAAAATTTCCTAATTTTCCCAATTTCTCCATGTCTTCAATAACTAATAATCGGGAAGATTAGGTAGGGATACGATATGGGGATATTGATTGGTCACAAGAACTGATGTATCAGCTACAGACATAATCTTTTTATTTGATTCATAAACAAGTCATATCTTTATTTGACCTGCCGGAGAGTAATAAGGAGCTGAAAGCAAATGGAACTCATTGACTCATGCCATTTTCAGCCTTCTAATCAAGTGAAAACAAGTGCCAAACATGTGTTGTTGTTGTTTGGTCATTATCTCTGTCTTCACACAAGATCGAAGGTTGTGTCCACAATAGAAACATTGACCAAGATTAGAGATGTGTCTGTCTGTCTCAGATTACCAACAGATGACGCTAACTGGCCTTGCCAAAAGCCTTGATACTGATTTAAATTAATGACTAGTGGAATGCAAATAAATAAAAGGAAAGTGCCTTTGCACGTAACTTAGCCAGCCTCAGAGCGCATAGACAGTCAACACTGTAGAATATTATAATCCTCGAAACAGTGCTTCTGGGCAGGTGTGGGTGTGCTAGGGGTGGGATCTCATGTTTCTTTATGCTCACACTGGGAGCCAGTGGATATTAAGGAGTTCTGCCACTGTGGGGTAGCCTACATTTTGGGAATCTTGACCTTCCTCTGTTGAAATCAGAACATAACACCAATGGATGCCTGTTTTCACTGGATAAATAATATCCCCGCTCCAAAAAATGAGTTTACTGGTAAAGCATAAGTCACAATGCTGGTACAAAAAGTTCCATGTTATCAGTCCCTTTTCTCATTTTTATCTCTATTAGTACTGATTTCTGAAAACCACAAGAAAAAGCAATCAAATTAATTCCATTTATTAGCTTGGAAAACTCTGGGTGCAAAATTTGACCATTCCACAACTCTATTTGTTCTGATACTTAATCACTCTGAGTAATAAAATCTGTTGGGTTTTTTTTTTTTTTTACCTATTATGAAGAACATAGCTTACAGTAAAAGAAAGTGACATTCTCATAAGAATTAGCATTGGACCCAGGTACTCTTTTCTCTTACACTTAAATTTTTTTTAATGTTTATTTTTGAGAGAGAGAGAGCATGAGCAAGTGGGGGAGGGGAAGAGAGAGAGAGGGAGACCCAGAATTCGAAGCAGACTCCAGGCTCTGAACTGTCAGCACAGAGCCCAAAGCGGGTTCGAACTCATGAACCATATCACGACCTGAGCCAAAGACGGGCGCCTAGCCAACTGAACTACCCAGGTGCCCCTTTCATATTTAATAGACGTAAATATAGACCACATTTTTGTGCATACCAAGTTTCTGTATCTTTGCTTTCTATCTTTCAATTATTTGTGCTGAGAACTTGATGCTACTGCCATCTGCCTCATTATTCCTCTGATTTTGTTTCTTTTTATTTATTTATTTTTTTAAGATTTTTTTTTCAACGTTTTTTATTTATTTTTGGGACAGAGAGAGACAGAGCATGAACGGGGGAGGGGCAGAGAGACAGGGAGACACAGAATCGGAAACAGGCTCCAGGCTCCGAGCCATCAGCCCAGAGCCTGACGCGGGGCTCGAACTCACGGACCGCGAGATCGTGACCTGGCTGAAGTCGGACGCTCAACCGACTGCGCCACCCAGGCGCCCCCCTCTGATTTTGTTTCTTAAGGAGTTTATGGAGTAATTGTCACTGGATATTTTCTTTTAAACCATTTCTCATATTTCGTTTTATATGTTACTGTTGAATTTACATGATGAATTCTAAGTTCTGTTTTACACATGTTGGAGTATGGATTAAATTTGTATTAGTTATCAAAAATAAGAAGTTTTTGGTCTTTCTTTGGTATAATATAACTTTAATTAGATCCTTCCTTTAGGTCAAAATCTTGGATGGAAATTTATTTTTATTATTATCATCATCATCATCATCATCATCTTAAATTTATTCTCAAATTAGCTAGCATACAGTGTAGTCTTGGCTTCAGGAGTAGATTCCAGTGATTCGTCACTTACATACAATATCCAGTGCTCATCCCAACAAGTGCCCTCCTTAATGCCTATCATCTGTTTCCCCCACTCCCCAACATGATCAACCCTCAGTTTGTTCTCTGTATTTAAGAGTCTCTTATGGTTTGCCTCCCTGTCTGTTTTTATCATATTTATCTTACCCTTCCCCTATGATCGTCTGTTAAGTTTCTCAAATTCCACATTTGAGTGAAATCATTATATGTGCCTTTCTCTAACTGACTTATTTCACTTAGCATAATACCCTCCAGTTCCACTGGATGGAAATTCTTAAAGCCAGCAGCTTTATTAGGAAGTCTATATATAGAAAAAAAATTGTTTTTTCTCCATTTCCAAATCTATAAGGAGCCGCAATGCTAGGCTTTTGCTACATTGTACATGTTTTATAAACTTGAACAATTTGTTTCCCCATTATCAGCTGAAATTTTGGGTTCTATTTGATGTTTAAGTAGAGTGATGGCATATTTATTTTTAAATCATATACATATATATGACATTTATATGTTAGTAAAACTTTTGATATGATGATTTCACGGAGACAGCTTTTATCATTACTAGTTAATGCTATGCTTTTTGCTTTGATGAGGATGCATAGTTTAGTTTCTTACATGTTTCTGTTGTGATTCTAGTAAAGATAGGATCAAATCCATGTTGTTAATGTTCTGCCCTCAAAGAGTTTAAAGTAGACCCGGAGTGTTTGTACCTCAAGGAATGACGACATAAAGATACTTTCTTTTTAAGAAGTTCTTTATTGGCTAATGAACGAAAAGGTTCTCTTTGAGTCCTATTTTTCCTTCAAGAAGTTCTTCTGTTTCCTTTACTGTTCTTCCATTAGATCATGGAGATTTCCTAAAGCAGTCCACACATTCTGCCCACATACTCCCTCCCACATGGTGTTTGTTCTCTGGTCCTAGCAGCTGCGACAGAGACATCAGGAAATTTGTTTTCTGTTTTCCCAGGGCATTCTTAGCTTCTTTACTACTCAGGCAAAGAAACTCTTTCCTTTGTTTATGTCTTCTGGGATGTTGGGAGCATTAAATAATATTTCAACTAAGGTCACATCCATTTTGTGATGCAGTAGGGTGCTTGAGGTGGCTGGTGTGAGAGACGCTCACTAAATTCTCAGAAATGTTGTGAGCTGGTTGTTGAACCGTTAGTAGGTTAAAATCAGCCCCTGTAGGAGTAGTCACATGACAAAGATCAGCAAAGTTATACATCAGAGCTTTGGATTTTGTTTTTTCCTCAGAGAACTGGAATATCAGCACTAATTCCAAGAGAGTTTTCTGTTTTGATCCCCCACCCCAGCCAATTTGCTCTACTGAATAGAACAAACTCTTGAGTCTTCTCTTGAGGAAGCAGAGGAATGGTCTCTCCTAGAAAACTCTTTTAGTGGTTATACTTTAGAAGAGGCTTTCCTGTCTGTTTGCTAAAGTATACATAACATTTTCCAGACCGAAACAAAACAAAATAATTTTCTGGAATATTGGAGATGTGTAGTAAATACCTCGGAATATATACATGTATGACTAGCCCATTTTTATTCTATAGACTATTTGTTTCAGTTACCCTAGGGCACATATCATACAACTTATTAGAAATCAGGGAGGTAATTAAACTTAAATAAGGGGTTCAAGTAATTGTTTACCTACAAAATATCCTTGCAGGGCAACAATTTTTAAAAATCTGATTATTTTTAGAGTTAGAAGCTATGAAATTAGTATAGTTTATTTTCTGTATGTAAAAGTCGATTCAGTTAAGCACATGGACATTTAGTAGTCAGCGTGTTATTTCACTGATATAAGCTGGTTCCACTGGCAATCACATATGTCTTATTTTAATAAGTACTTTCACAATCTGTAGTTATTTTCCTAGAATTTGTTTAGGCTAAGAATGACTTCCCTTGTGAAAGTTTCTGTTTGTCTTAAAAAGTTCTTCTATTAGTCTTCTCATCAGTTTATCTGAAGGCAATCAGTATCAGTAGCTCAAATAGTACTAACTGAGCCTAATATCTCATGGAAGAATGGCATTTCTTGATTTTTCAACCCAGAGAGTTGCAGTTTGACAAGCATCGATGGACTTTTTACTTTGGAGTGCAAGATTTTACACTAGGCAAACCAGAGTTTGCTAGGTCATTCAGTAGACCAACCAAAATTTCCTCTTCTTCAAAAAAGCATTATTGTTCATGATAACAATGGTTATTGTAAAGTGCTTTAGAATTTATATAATTATAATTGTAAGCGCCCTTAGAGAGCTTATTGTGTGCCTGGCTTTATTCTCAGTGCTTTATACATAAGCATTCATTTGAAATGTCTAACAGTCTTCTGAGGTAGTTATTATCCCTAGTTTCACAGATGAGGAGACTGAGGCAGAAGTGTTTAGGGAACTTGGCCAAGGCCATATGGAGAAAAAAATAGTAAAGCAGGATTTGACCCTGGGTGGGATGGCTTCAGAATTTATGCTCTTAGTCACTATGCAGTAATAATACTTCCTTCTTCTTCTTGGGCCTTTGGAGAGTGTAGTAATCACGGGCAGATGCCCTCTATTTGCCGGTCTCTGAACTTTCAGTCACTTATTTAAAACGAATAAGAGTAATTTGGAGAAGGAAAAGCAGTACTGTCTTATTATGGATACTTCATTTCCTTGATTACGGAAACTATCACCAGGCAAAATGAATCTCCAGTAATCACAAAACAAAGAGGATGCACTAGAAATTGGATATGTCTATATAATTTTTTAACATTCTCTAAGGTACGTGGCAGACTGACTTAAAATATACTGGAAAAGGGAGTCTTCGTACAGGTTACAAATAGAAGTTTGAATGTATAAACATCTCATGCGTTTCTGATTTGAAAATTATAATAAATTAGTTAACAATATAAAATGCCTAATATTCATTTATTATAGGATCACTTTCGGTGAACTTGAGCACTAATTTATTCTCATAGTTATCATCTCATAGCCCCAAACACAATAAATGTTGAAATTATATTCCCAGAAAATTATCTGTGCAAGTGCTCCTTCCAGTTTTTATAATGAAGCAATTATTTTGCTTGTATTAATTGCTGTTGCATTTTTGATCTGTGTCCCAACATTGTCTTCTCGAGGAAATTATTGTGTTTTATAGTCCAAATTTCTTAGATTTAGGACTTTTGAGGCATAGGTTCTGTTTACACTTAATTTTGCTACATCAATAAAATATGAATGCATTGGCTAATAAAACAACATAACTATTTTATGTCATGGAATATAGGTTATTGTTTATGAATTTGCTGAATTGCCTCTGTAGTTCACTGTAAGAAAGCATTCTCCTCCCCCCCCCCCCCCCCCCACCCCCACTGTTGGTTCAGTTTAGAGAGAAATAAGATTGGTAGCATAGCATACTATGTGGTTAGTAAGGGTGCTATTCTTTTAGGATATGTAGGTAAAGTAGATGATGTATTAAAAATGCAGAACTTCCTCCCAAGCACGAAGCTTGAATCCCAAAAACAGAGACATTGATTCTCTAACAGCAATTTATCTCTGTTGCTTCTCTTCCTTGAGATTAAGAAATTTTATAATACAGATGAAACTTTGGTTTTGATTAAAAACAAATGAACCACATCTTGTTCTTCCCACACATTATATTTTACTTTCTGGGAATATCTTTTAATAATTTCTACTTTTGGTCAAGGAAGCTATCAGTTGATAGATTTTATATGCCAAAATCAAGACCCACTCCTGAAGGAGAAAAAACTTAAATATGTTCTCTACTGAAAGGAGATTAATCGCACTTAAAAAAAAAAAAAAAAAAAAAACAAACACCTCTGAATAGCAGCACAGAAATCATGACCATTATTTTGCTCAGCACATTTAGGTACTGTAGATGTACAGTATAGTCTGGGGAGATGATGCCTGGTAACTGTAAGAATGAGGTACCTCAGATCTGTGCAATTGAACTTTATGCGATGATGTTCTGTCTTCCTGTCCAATATAGTAGCTAGTAGCCACATGTCTTTTTTTTTTATTTTTTAATGTTTATTTATGTATTTTGAGAACAAGAGAATGTGTAAGCATGGGGAGGGGCAGAGAGAGAGGAAAGAGAGAATCCCAGGCAGGTTCCACGCTGATGTTGGGCTCATCTCATGAGAGGTGAGATCCTGACCTCAGCTGAAATCAGGAGTTGGACGCTTAACCAACCCAGCCACCCAGGTGCCCCAGTAGCTACGTGTTTTTGAACACTTAAAATATGGTTAATATTACTGAGGAACTGACGTTTTAAAATTTTAATTAATTCACATCAATTATATTTAAATTTAAATAGTTATGTGGGACAGGTGGCTACCATATTGGATTGCACATATTTAGAGTTAAATCTGGAATCAACCGGAGTAAGACTGACTTACTTCAGGCCCTGAATTTGTCACGGAGTAGCTGAACAACCTTTAAAGGTCATTGAAACTCTGTATTCTCATCTTCAATATGGGGGTAGCCATATACATACCTCCAAAAGTATAAATCAATTAATATAAAGTTCTTAGAACAATGCCTCATGTATATTATATATTCATTATACATCAGTCATTGCTATTCTTGTTAAATATTTTATAACTTTCTGTGGATATTTAATTATATAGAAACGAAGAAGAGGGGTAAATGAAATAGGTCTAAAATAATAACAGGAAAATGCTACAAAATGGGGTGGAACTTCAGGTGACTCTAGATGAATATGTGAGATTTAGATACATAGAAAATAATCATAAATGACCATATGTTCTAAGTGTCTTTGGACGGTCTCAATTGATTCCTTGTGTCCTGATATAATTATCAACATCTCCCTATTTTGCTCTCCAAAGTACCCCAGTTTATAAGATACATTTTAGAGTCACCCTGGAATAAGGTATAAGAATGCAGACTAGGCATTCTAAGTGAAGGGAGGAAGACAAAATAAGGCATAGATTCAGATAGGAGCATGGTGTGGCAAGGAAGGTGAATGAGCCCTGGGAAATCGAGGAAAACAGGGTGAGATAGGGACTGGAGAGATATTTTGGAAGTAGTAGGAAAGCCTCAATAAAGGAATAAGGGTTTACTGCACTTGTTCTTTATCCTATTATTGAGTTGCTCTTAAGTCAACATGGATTTACTTTCAGAAAAAATGAATTCTGATTTAATTGGACAGAATCATTTAGTGTATCAAAAGAGCCTTAATGCCATTTGACGTTCCGGATGGCCTTCCATCATTGATAGTAATTATTGCTATACATGGTTTGAAACAAAATGCTTCATTTCTATCACCCATTAACTACTAGTAACCAACCCGGTAATATGATTGGTATATATGGAAAGTGGTCAAGTGGAATGAGTGGAAATGGTTCATTATATCTGTTTTCATTGACTGAAGAAGAAAATTTTGAGAGTGTTCATTTAGTCTCAATAAAGTACAAGGTCCACCTATCTTGCAGTGGTGCCCTTTAAGTTGTATGTATTGTGCTTCTCTGTTTTGGATAGCATACATGATAGAGCTAGGACAACTAATTGTTGGCGATATTACTGATTGTAGTTTTAGGGAAACATTATTGGATTATGAAGCATAGAATATTGCAAAAAACTAAGAAAATAGTCAAAATAGAGATTATGGGGAAAAACTAAATGAAAAAATTAAGTAAACGTGTAAGGCACAAGAATGTGACCCGAGTGTAATTGTTGGACTGTAAGATCTCCTCTTTATCTCTGATTGCATTAGGAATTGAGATGCTGACCGTTGGCTATCCTAGAGATCTCCACAAGCAGTTATGACCTGTTCTGGATTTCCAGTCTTGTCCTGGTGATTCTAGCCCATTACAAAAGGAAGTGTTTGAGTTGATCTCGGAGACATTCCTAGGACAAACAGAACAGAGGCCCCATCCAGGGTTTACAGTCACTTTTGATATTTCTGGGGAATTCTAACCATTACTATTTGTGGTATAGATGCCATTGTAATCTCCACCTTGGGTACCAATCATGGCTTATTTTATTTATTTATTTTTTTGCATGAGGAATCAATCCTTATTAATACTGGAATCATGAGCTGTTTGGCATTATTTTCTAAGTGTAGACTTGAACTTTTACATGAATGGTGTAAGTAGCCCAAATTGTGAGCTATATTTTGAGCTAAATTTTGAACATATTTTAATTTTGTTTATTTTTCCTTAAAGAGATCACGAGTTGGCCAAATTAAAAGATGGATAAGAGCAAAGACCAGATGTCACTGGCATTTGGAGAACTGAGCAATCTTTATAAAAGGCCAGTGGCATCATTTATAGCAACCACTCTTCTCTAGCTTGTAAATTTGTTAATGAAATTGGTTTATAGGTGCTTGTAATGAACAATAACTAGTTTACTTGTGTTTGCAAGTACCATGAATTTTAAAATGTCATTTAATATTTAAACCTCTGAATGGAATTCAATGACTTTAGATTAATCCTATTTGTAAATAGCACAGAGCGATGTGTGATTATGCAATCTGCTGAGGTTTTTAAAAACTAATATTTACAGCAAAAGTGAATCTCATCCTAACAGAATTTTAATAATACCTCAGTAGTGATTTGGAAATACCTTGAAACTAATTAGCCTTTCAATCCACAATGATTGTTTCATCAGTGCTTAGTTATTACTTTTTGGTTCTTGATGAAAATGACAAACCACAGTTCTGGTGACATAGTTTCATCTCAAGAATAGTGGCTCCCATGCTTAAAAAATCAATGGTTGACTCTGGTAGCACCCCTTAAAGGTAAATTACTCCAAGTAGGATTGAGAGAGTAGTGTTTCTTTTAAGGATCTGCCTCATGATGGTGCTGATGAAAATGATAAGATCAACAAGTATTTATTGAGTATTGACTCTGTGTCAGGCACGATGCTAAATATTTTATGTGTAATTTATATATTAAAGCCTCACAACAGTCTTAGGTGAGATCATCGAAATTCCTGTTTTACCCATGACTAGAGGTTTAAGTGCCTAGTTAGGGGTAGAGCAGGATTCTCGGAGGGCAATGTGGAGCTCTTAAACACCACACCGCCACTGTTGACAGTGGCTATTGCCAAAAACTGTTAACAGAGAATATGCAAATGATTGCCTTTTGTGAGGAGTCTTGTCCTTTATTGCTCATTTCCATGTCTGATCCGTGGGTAGGAAAAGAGAAGTGGGGCAGGTTTTCACCAAACTCTGTTATGAGAGGTGGAATTGGAACCATTTTTTTCTATAATTGTATTCTAGACCAATGGAGGGGCAATTGTCCAGCATAAAACAGCAAAGCGTCAATATATGTGGTTCATGAAACCATGGCTAAAATCGCGTGTCTTGCCTTCTATATTAATTTAGCTGCATTGATTATTGCTTGCATAGACAATATGCACATCCTCATTTAAGGCTATGATAGGCACTCCAGTGACTGCTGCAATTCTTGCCGTGTCTACTTGCTCGTATTGTGTTCCCACTAGAGGAGAGGTGTGCAGAAGCAAGGTTATGTAGAAATTATACTGTCTGGGAGAGGAATTCAATAGCCTGCAGCAGTGTTAATCCACCGAGCAATGGATTGCATGTGTACGTGCAGGCTAAATAATGTATGATTTAAGACAGGAATGTGGTTTGTATTCATTTTTGGATAGTAAAAGGCTTGGCATGTCGGTCCCATGGGAGACTTTATCCAGGGCTTTACCCTTGAGTGGATAAAAGAGTACAAATTCTGTTGCACTGGAGATGAATAAAAACAAATTGGGGAGACCATCAGCAGAACAGACTGCTGTGTGAGGGAGTCCAAGGCTACTCCAAAAAACCACCAGACCAACTGCTTCAGGATCCTGCCAGCAACCAGATGCCGGGAATAGAATTGACTGCAGTTTGGCATCAAGGCCCTGTGATTCCCAGCCAACGGGAATTGCATGCAAAAAATATTTTAAATTCTCTTTGTAAAAGAGTTATGTTTTCAATAAGAGGAAGAAGCATGTTTCAGACCTCATCTGCTGCAAATGAAATGCGGCGTACCAATGTCTTAGTTACGGAGGGCAGAGGCACGCAGAGATGAGTGCCGTATATACTTGGGGATAAGAAGTTGAACTTGGGTCAGTAGATGTGGTTTTTCAATGCAGTAGGTTGTAGGCCATTGAGTTATTATTATTATTCCATTTCCGGGTCCTGTGCTGGTATTTGTTTTTCAAGGAGAGGGGCTGGATCTGTTTAAGGCAGTGATTGCCAACCAGGCACACTTTTACCCTCATAGAGGACATTTGACAATACCTGGAAACATTTTGGGTAGCCACACCCTGGGGGGAGGGTAGTACACCTGCCATCTAGTAGCAAAGGACAGGGGTGCTGTTCAATATCCTACAATGCACAATATAGCCCCACGACGAGGAATTACCTCGTTCAAAATGTCAGCAGTGACCCTGGCTTAAGATGGTCTGGCTGGTGTGTGTATATTACATCCCTGCCTTCAGACATGTTCAGCTAATATGTTCCATACTGTATAAAAGATGATTTTTAATGATTTACTTTACCCTCTTGAAATGTGAACAGCATTTATTGAACGTATCAAACACTTTCTGTTAAAATAAAATTGGGGGAAAAAAAAGAGAAAACAAATAAAACTACAACTCCTATCCCTCTCCAGTTTACCTCCAAAATATGTAGGGGTCAAAAGCACAACCAACCTCCATCCAAACCTATATACACAAATCACACATTTTAGAAGAATGTAGGAGGACCCGGTTGATTCACTTTTCAAACTTGAAAAATGAGGCATATTAACAAAGCACACTAAATGAATCAGCTGTTGTAGGATGATTTGCAAGCCAGTTCATTTCCTGTTATCAAATAACATCCCCTGAATCTTGACCAAGGAACCCATTTGTTTGATGTTATTTGAAAAACTCATCACCTTGCTTGCTTCTGATGGTCACTTCCCCTTTGACATTAAATTTTAAGATGGACTTCATTTAAATTCTGATAGAGGAAAGGCCTTATTAACCTCCATTTTGACTAGATGCTGTTTACCATCCTTATTCGATTTCTCCTCCGTATACTTGGATGCAGGAGAGCTTTTGTTCGTGCCTTCTTCCAAAGCTGACGGCAAAAAAGCCGTTTGTGTTGGTGCCCATGTCATCAATAGGTGAAGTTCTGTTGTGCTGGTGGGGGCTGCATGGCCCCTGGAGTCCAACTTTCTAGGGTCAAAGTGGGGCTCCCACTGTGTGACCTTGAGAAGGTCATCTGTCCATTTTGCACTTTGGTTTTCTCATTTATGTTTGAGAAGAATATGGTTTGCCTCATTGGGCGGTTATATACGATGCCTATTAGGAAGCACGCAACGAATGTTACCTATAATTATTAGAATCGTTATCTTCTAAAATGGATGTCAAGTCATTTGGTTTAGCTGCCCAAAGAAAACACTGGTACTGATCCATTGATGTAGTAGCCCCAACATGTGGTTTAGAGATTTTCAACCCCCATCCCGTGATACCTAACAGACCCTCCCAGCAGACCGTGGTCCCAACAGACCATGAATAAACACCTGAGGAAAATCTGCGTATTTGCCAAGCGAGTGCAGGTTCAAGAGAAATCCTACCTCCCTCCTCCATCAGAGTGCCATCTGAAGGTCCTCTTCTGAAAATCTGTCGTCTTCACTGGTTCTAACCAAGCTGACGCTGCAAATTCACAGCAGCTCCCTGCCCTGCTACGGCACCGTGTAGCAGTGTTCAGTAACCCTGGACTGTAAGTCCTCACCACTCCTAAATAGGATTTATAAAGTATGACTTTGAGCAATATAGCAAAGTCCATTTTATCTCAGGGAAAATAAATTCTTTTTTTTTACTAACATTTAAACATTTCTTCCTGGGTACCTCAAAATGATTTAAAAGCTAATCAATGATAAAACCCCAAATCCATTTGAAGACAAAGAATTGAGGAAGGAATCAGAGCCACTTTTAATTAGGAAAGTGGTTGCTGTGACCCATTCACCTCTAACGATTATTGCTCCTTTTTTTTTTTTTTTTTTTTTTTTGTAAAGATGCTGTGTGGTCATTTGTCTTTGGTACCAGGGCACACAACATTGCTTTTGCTTTTCACAAATTAATTCATTTAGGCCTGTGCATTTGTCAGACGTTCCGGGAGACTTCTGCCAATGTTTTGTTGATTAAAAGATGTGTGTTTGCAAAGTGGGAGGAGAGGAGGGAATTTATAATTCTTAAAACCAAAGGATGATTTACAGCGCAAACCACTACCTGAATCATTCAGTATATCATCAGCAGATAAATGAAATATTAAGGAGTAGTGAGAATGTAGGCATTCCGTCTTAAAATCTCTGGATTGATTGGTTCAGTAACACTGAGAAAGTCTACCTCTTTCAGCAGAACTTCTAAAAAAATTTTTTTTAATGTTTATTTATTTTTGAGAAGAGAGAGACAGAGCATGAACGGGGGAGGGTCAGAGAGAGGGAGACACAGAATCTGAAGCAGGTTCCAGGCTCCGAGCTGTCAGCACAGAGCCTGACGCAGGGCTCGAACTCACGGACGGTGAGATCATGACCTGAGCTGAAGGTGGATGCTTAACTGACAGAGCCACCCAGGCGCCCCTCAGCAGAACTTCTAGAATTCACAAACAAGAATATGACACAGATAACCCCTTTTGATTGTGTATTTTTTTTCAAAGGGCTTTTGAAATACATCATTTCTCCACAACAGGCTGGTGTTTGGATCTCTCTTTGTAAATTACATACCTCATTTCCATGCATACAAGTAACCTATAGTCGTCCCAGCTTTGATTTGCTTTTGACTGTTTCATTTTTTTTTTTCCTAGTAAATACATTGGGCGCTTTGGAGGGCACATTTATTGTTTTAAGCACCATGCAATTTACTAAATGATATTCTGGCTATGGAGGGTGGGGGGGGTGGACAATTAAGTAAACACATATTGACCATCCTACAGATGAAAATTTCTTATTTGATCATTCAGGGACTCAGTCTGAGCTGGTCCGTCAGATCTATGATACATAAAGCTGAAGATGTGATTTTATTTTGGCTCCCTGATAGTTTTAAAAGCTACGCCATGGGGAAAACTGCTTTTAACAAAGCCTCATTTTAAAAGAAGCCTGAGTACAGAATGGAATTCAAAGAATTTGGAGAGAGGGGAGGTGAAAGTGGTAACAAACAGCTTTTAAAAAGCCCTGCGAAATTTAAGAAAATAAAGCACATGCGGGAAGTGAAAGATAAATCTCATCTGTCCCATTGGGAGGTACAGGGACCAGGGCATTACTTTAGCAGGGATGTGTTAAAACCTACTAAGTGCAGGGCGTGTAAAGAGATAGAGCTTAAGTGTTATGGGGTGTCCACGGATCGAAATGGATTTCTTAGGTCAAGGCAGACTAGTTTTTCATGCCAGCCAAGAAACTTCATGCAGCTTTATGCAGATATTAAATTCCAAAAGGCAATGGATGTATGTCATTTTTTTCAAACATTGGGAACAGAAAGTATTCTCCTGTGTAATTTGTTGTAAAATCCCACATTAAAAATGTTGGTAGCAGATTAAGTAATACCTAATGTTTACTTGAAATGTTTGTTTCAAAGAAGGAGGCTCTGGGTTCTGTCCCCCCCCCCCCCCCCCCCGCCATTCCTTAAAGGAACTACCCAGTATACTCAAGACCAGTGTGCCTTTGCATTTGACTGTCTGTCTTATTCTTCCTCCACTTTCCTCCCTAAGAGGAAAGCATGAGCCAGATGGTGGATATGGTGGATCCACAAGGTGGACCAGATCCCGACCTAGGAGGCAGTGAGAATTCAGAGAAAAGGATGCTTCTAGAAACTTGTCCAAAAATTTGGTAGCTGACTGTATTTTGAGATTTAGAATGAAAGAACAAGTGAAGCTGACCTCAAGGCTTCTAGCATGGGGGCTAGATGAATGTCAGCAACACCAGAGAGAAATGGGGTCAATTGTGCTGGGTGTCTGGGGTGGGGACTTGGGCGGTGAGAGAGCAGAGATAATGAGTTTCATTTGACATGTTGTAGCTAAGAGGCATTGTCTTGTAGCCACTTGGAAATATGGACTGGGGCAAATCTGATCATTCTGAAAAGTGTAACACTGAGTATTATAGCAAGAAACAAGGCTGGTGCTGCTAAAACTTGGCCTTTTTCGCCTGGGTGGCGCAGTCGGTTAAGCGTCCGACTTCAGCCAGGTCACGATCTCGCGGTCCGTGAGTTCGAGCCCCGCGTCAGGCTCTGGGCTGATGGCTCGGAGCCTGGAGCCTGTTTCCGATTCTGTGTCTCCCTGTCTCTCTGCCCCTCCCCCGTTCATGCTCTGTCTCTCTCTGTCCCAAAAATAAATTTAAAAAGTTGAAAAAAAAATTTTTAAACTTGGCCTTTTATCACTGTGGACTAAGTGCTGTGTTCATTCAATTTGTACTGTATATGTTGTAGACTAAGTATTTCTTAAGCATCTACTTGCCATCTGTTAAATACACACCTTCACCCCTGATAGAACAGCTAATGTGTCTTCAGGTTAACACTCAGGCCAAAATCTCCCCACTGGAATCTTAATAGGTGTTACCTTTAGGTAACATTCTAGGTTACGACTGAGAATATCTGGGATAGTTATATAGCCTAATGTTACTGGCAAGACAGATATGAGCTACAAATGTTATCATTATTGTTACTCTTGCATTTTTGTTTTTGCTAACATTTATTTTGCACTTTCTAATTTCCAGGAACCATTTTGTTTACATTAGCTCATTGAATTTATATAGAGACCCTGTGACATACTATTGAGAGTAGTATTTTAATCCTCCTCATATTAATGAGAATGTTGAGTCTTAGAGAGGTGAAGGCACCATCTAAAGGTCACACAGCCAGTAAGAGACACAGCAGGAGTGCAAACTCAGTCTGTGTAATTTAAGAACTTGTGAAGATAGGCCCATTTGACAAAGAAATGAAGTATATAATGAGCACCGTGTCCACTAATTCTGGCACGTATATTCATGTTGTATATTCTCAGTTGCTAGGGATCATTTTATCATTTTATTTTGTTATAAAATAGTTTGACAAGTTAGAGCAGTGATTTTCTACCGGGGGAGAGCAGTGGTTGTTTCCCCGGGGACACTTGGCAGTGTGTGGAGAAATTTTGGTTGTCACAACTAGGGGATGGCTGCTACTAGAATCTGGTGGGTAAAGGACAAGGTTACTGCTACCACCCTACAATGAACAATGTGGGACGTACAGTGTAATGAACAAAAGGCCCCACAGCAAAGAATCATCCCAAGTTGTCAGTAGTTCCTGGATTGAGACCCTCGACTAGAGTAACCTAAAGGGGATCTTGACTGCATTGAGAGAATGGCGGCTCAGTATCGCAAAACACAGGACGTTCGCCATGAAGAAGCAGATTTGGGAGTGGTAGAAAGAGATGAGGTCCGTTCATCCGTCCGTTTGGCCCTTCCTAGATTCGCTATTCATAGAGTGATTCCTGTGTGTCAGGAATTGTATTGGAGAGTGATGGGGAGGACAACAATATGAGGCAGTTTTTTGTTTGTTTGGTTTCGGTTTTGTGTTTTGGAGAGGAGGGGACAAGGAGTGGAGACAAAGCAAAGACGTGTGGCTCGTTAAAGGTGAGCTAGGGGCAGAGCTTTGGTGCCAAGAGCAAACTACGTTCTTCTCGTGGGGAGGGAGGTAACGTGTGACTTTACACCTCTAAGGAAAATCACAGGGGACTGATTCAGAAGCCATATGCCACTGTCAGGAGCACCTGGGATCTTCTTTCTGCCCCGTTTAGGGCTAACTTATGCCGACCCAAGTGCAGGGCCAGAGTGGGGGGAATGATGTTCTCAGAAGCGTACAGGGTAGTGATATAAAAATGTGTGTGCATGTGTGGATCAGAGAGGCCGAGAAGCCGGCATTGCTTTCGAGCTGCGCTGCTGGCCTGTGAATAGGTGCTGGCTTTGTTTTTCCAGTAACAGCCTTTTCTGTTTCCAGCAGTCCTATGCATCAGCTCCCCACCCCATGGCACCTCCCAGCCCCAGCACAAACAGCAGCAGCAACAACAGCAGCAGCAACAGCAGCGGGGAACAGTTGAGTAAAACCAACCTGTACATTCGAGGCCTTCCTCCAGGCACCACTGACCAGGACCTAATCAAGCTGTGCCAACCGTAAGTGCCCTCTGCTCTCCGCGCCGTTCCTCTCCTCCGCGCTGGCTCACGTGGGCTCAGTCCACACAGGACTCGGTATTGCACTCGGTACACCCCTTTATTGGTGCCTCAGTGAGGTAGACTCCACTGTACAAATGGGACTGGAGTTTGAGATCTAAGTCCAGCTGACGTTAGCGAGTGGAGTTTGTGTTCTTTCCGTTAGGGGCGGGGTGGAGGTCCCTGAGCAGACGTACCTGGGAGTGCTGGCCCATATGCATGTACTGACCGAAAAGATGACGAGCAAGCAGACCCCATGTGGCTGGTGGGATCAGTAACAAATCTCAGAAAGGTGGCTGCTTTTGGGGGTGGAAGTATTAGCGAAGGCAATCTTGAAAATTTAGAGACAGTTGCTTTCGGGATGGTTACCTCCTCCTGTGTTGCAAAGCTTTTCTGGCCAGTTCTCGGTAAATAGAAGTTCAGCCAGGACCAGGTAATTGGGGAATTATAAAACTAGAACTTTGGTTTCCTTGAAAACATCCACTTCCACATCCAGTGAAGCTATTTCCCACCAAGGCCAAGAACTATGCTCACCAAGTAGTTTTGGATTTGCTAGGAAATGTGGTAGTGACGAACATGCCCTTCCAAAGCGTTTTTGTTAATCTATTATCTACGAACATTTAGGTTATTAACAGTCTTACTTCTGTGCCAATAGAATACACATATTTACGTGTGCCCTCCAAATAAAATTAATAAGGGATACTGAATTACAACTCATGGACCTGTATTTGTAGATTGCTGTATGATTATTTTTCAAGTAATATCAGTACAGCTGTTGGTCATTTGAGCGTGCCTTAGCTGGGTATTTTTAAATTTGGGAAACTGTTACTCAATTCTTCTTTTTCTCTTTTGCAATGCTTTTACAAGAAGGTTGAGAGGATATTTATTTTGTAAATTTTCCAACCTCTAAAATATTGGAAGAGGAAAACAAAGCAGACAGTATTTATTTGTCTTTGTTCTGGATCTGAAGGTTGGGAACAAATAGCAAAACACCAGGAAGTGGCTGATAAACCAAAACACAAATACATAACTGGATAATCAATTGGCAAAGCAATATGTAGATTACAGTGGGAGAGCCGTTTTGCTGTTGACTACCTCGATTTGGGACAGGGTGGAGCAAAACTTTGACACATAAATATTTAAAGGGAGGTGTGTAAGCAAAACGAATGTGCTAGGGCTAAGACATAGAAATGTAGGTTAGGCTTTGATCGGTAAAAGGTTGGGGTGGAGAATTGGAAGGTAAATAATTCAACTTTTTCCTGTTGTTAGAAACATCTAAACTATTTTGAAGAGTAAGGACTCTGTAAATGCGAAAGATTGTGGTCTTTATGTTAAAACCTTCAGAAGTATCTCTTAAAGGATGCTGATAGGAAAACAGCTATTATCTTTGACTCTTATTGGGATCTCATTTACAAAAAGAATATTGATGGATTTAAGGAAGATTTTTTTCTCATTGCTCCCTATCACTCAAAGAGTTTAGTGAAGCACAGATAGATAAAGATAAAGATTCCCTAGGCCTGGGGTGGAGACTAAAAATAAGCATTTCTAACAGTCTCTCGGCATTGTTGATGCTGCTTACTTTTTTTTTTTTTTTTTTTAAATTTTAACGTTTATTCATTTATGAGAGACAGAGAGAGACAGAGCATGAGCAGGGAAGGGGCAGAGAGAGGGAGACACAGAATCTGAAACAGGCTCCAGGCTCTGAGCCCCAACGCGGGGCTCAAACCCTTGAACGGTGAGATCCTGACCTGAGCCGAAGTCGGACGCTCAACCGACTGAGCCACCCAGGTGCCCCATATGCTGCTTACTTTTGAGAAGCACTTCTTTCTTCAATAATATGAAAACCACTGACTATGTCTAATACGGAAAGTTTCACTTAATTTATGAAGGCAGCTGAGGTAGAATCCTGTGTATTAAAGCCCACTCAGCCACTGTGTGATCTGGGGGCGAGTCATTTACTCTCTGAGCCTCAGTCTCCTCTTACAAGAGAGTAGGTTGACTTTGACTATTTGTAGGTGTCCCTGTACTTCCAGTGGCATGCCGGTACTGCCTTTGGTGCATTAGAGTCAATTGTTAAATATTCAGGAATTCTGTGTGTGATGTGTTATAGACTCAGTGGCTTGAAGTCAGCCATGACAGGCATATCTACATCAGAAGAACCAGTAAGCCCTAGAAATAAGATTTTTAATTGTATATTATGTTTTCGGAGCGCTGGCTTACGAACATACCACTGATGTAGCATTATACTACAGATGTCTGTGTCAGTGTCCACATTTGATAGAATGTTGCCAGAAATAGATAAATGGAAGTGTTACCTAAAAACCAGTATTGGTGGTTTTGGTGTTGTTGTTTTCAAGTTTATTTATTTTGGGAGAGAGAGGGGGAGCATGTGAGCGGAGTAGGAACGGAAAGAGAGGGAAAGAGCATCCCAAGCAGGCACAGAACCTGATGTGGGGCTCAGACACACAAACCATGAGATCATGACCTGAGCTGAAATCAAGAGTCGGATGCTCAACCCACTGAGCCACCTGGGTGCCCCAGCCTGCATTGGTGTTTTGAACTCAGGAAAGAGATTTAGTGACAAAGAGAGGTTATTTTTGAGGAAAGAAGTTGTGTTAATGTTCTTACGTGCATGTGAGAAATTTAGAGAAGGCTAAGAGCACAGAGGGTACTGGTTACTTGTTCATGTTAGTTTTTGCTGGGTAATAAGATTGGACCCATGCTGTTGTCATTATAAACGTGTCTGTGGGTTCTACAGTGACTGAAGTGGTCTGGACCTGGAGTTTATTGCTCGGATTATTTTTCCTAGAGAATTTTGAGGAACTGATGTGATCAAGCCACATAATGCAATGGGAATAGCTGTGCACCAAGAGATCAGGTTTTCAGCCCTGGTTCTGCCATCAGCTGAGGGTGTGGCTTTGGACCCATGGCTTGTTTTCACCCTAATGCTGGTTTCCCTTATGTATAAAATAATGGGTTTCCACTTGATAATGCTTTAAGCTTCTTTCATGCTAAAATTCTGATATTTCATTGAGATCCTCATTATTATTTAGTGGTACAATGTGCTCCTGGATACTTCTCTCTCTCTCACTAATCCCCTTTTATAGTTTTGGCAGGGTCACAGCCCGAGTCGATTCAGCTGTATCGGTATGGCCTGATGTGTAGGGACACCTGTGGTAAGAGATCCATGCAGGTCACTTGTAAAATCCCTTTTCCTCTCTTGTAGAGTTGGTCTCTAGCATTGGCCATTAGTATTTCTTTTTTAATATACACATGTATTAAATTTTTTTTTAATCTTTATTTTTATACTTTTGAGAGAGAGACAGAGTGTGAGCAGGGAGGAGCAGAGAGAGAGGGAGACACAGAATCCGAAGCAGGCTCTAGATCCTGAGTTGTCAGCACAGAGCCCGTCATGGGGCTTGAACACACAAACTGTGAGATCATGACCTGAGCCGAAGTCGGACGTTCAACCGACTGAGCCACCCAGGCGCCCCCCCCCTTTTTTTTTTTTTTTTAATATTTTTAATGTTTATTTATTTTTGAGAGACAGAGAGCCTGAGTGGGGGAGGAGCAGAAAGAAAGGGAAACACAGAATCTGAAGCAGGCTTCAGGCTCTGAGCTGTCAGCACAGAGCCTAACCCGGGGCTTGAACCATGATATCATGACCTGAGCCGATGTTGGATGCTTAACTGACTGAGCCACCCAGGTGTCCCAGTCATTAGTATTTTTTTAAATTATTTTTTAAAAATTTATTTTATTTGAGAGAGAGAGAGAGAGAGAGGCAGTGGGGGGAGGACAAAGAGAGAGAGAAGGAGGGAGAAAATCTCAAGCAGGCTCTGAACTACCAGCTTGGAGCCTGATGCAGGGCTCGATCCCACAAAATGTGAGATGATGACCTGAGCTGAAACCAAGAGTTGGATGCTCAACCCACTGAGTCACCCAGGCATCCAGTCATTGGTACTTTATGTTAGCACTCTTGTAAAGATTCAGATCATTTTATGTTCCTATTACTCATCCCAACACTTTAAAATGATTTCACCTACAAATAGATAATATTCACTTATTTACATGAATTTGCCATGAAGATCAGTTTTCCATGTTTATTATTATGAAAGTAGAAGTACTTTTAGAGTTTTTTCCTTATAATATAGGAAATGCAATATTTGTTAATATCTATAATAATAAAAGAATAGATAAAACAGAGATATACCAAAAATGAGCATAGATATAGTGAATTATCTGGTATCAGAGTACAGCATCCATATTAATACTGACGAGCAGCAAAAAAAAAATAGTATTAAAGAAAAGAAATTACATTACATCTCAATGTATAATCTGAGAGCAAATTCCTATTATGGGATTCCATTCACATACATCATCAAAGCTCCTATGTTCGGATCACAAGTAAAATCAAAGAAAAGAAGACAAGACTGCAAAATGATTTCGCTACATGGGAACTCTCTAGTTATGTTTCATTTAAAAACTTTTTTTTTTAATGTTTTTTATTTATTTTTGAGACAGAGAGAGACAGAGCATGAACGGGGGAGGAGCAGAGAGAGAGGGAGACACAGAATCGGAAGCAGGCTCCAGGCTCTGAGTCATCAGCCCAGAGCCCGACGCGGGGCTTGAACTCACGGACCGCGAGATCGTGACCTGAGCCGAAGCCGGACGCCCAACCGACTGAGCCACCCAGGCGCCCCTAAAATTTTTTTTTAACATTTAGTCATTTTTGAGAGACAGAGTGACAGAGCATGAGTGGGGGAGGGACAGAGAGAGAGACAGAGACACAGAATCTGAAGGAGGCTCTAGGCTCTGAGCTGTCAGCACAGAGCCTGACAAGGGGCACGAACACACGGACTGCGAGATCATGACCTGATCCGAAGTCAGACGCTCCACTGACTGAGCCACCCAGGCGCCCCTCTAGTTGTTTTAAATGAATACATTGCATTGTGTGTCTTATAGGAGATACTATAGTTAAAGGCTGTAATGTCTTTATCTTAAGAAATCTCAAAGAACTCTATTGTGTTCTCAATCAAGAAATAGTTACAGAGCACCTGTGCTGCATGCCAGATACTGTGCTAAAGATTCAGTGGTGGGTACATTTAGACAAAGGCCTTGCTTTAGCAGAGCTTATATTTTACTAGGGAAAATAGACATCAATTAAATAAGCATATATTTGATATAAAATTGCAACCATAAATTCAAGAAAAGAGAGGAGCATGGAACCAAGAGTGTTTGTCACATGGGATCTGTCCTAGTTATGGCAGTGAGCAAAGGACTCTCCAAGGAAGTGACCATTGAGGTAAGATCAGAAGGAGGAATAGGTTTTACTAGATGAGGAAAGAAGATAAGAGCATTCCAGGAGAAAGAGCCTCATGTCTGTAGAACCAACGGGTAGAGGGAGCATGGCAAGAAAAAGGGCTGAAAAAAAAAGCCCGTGGAGTTAGAACAGAGAGGGGGAGGCCGAGTATAGGGCAAAATGAGCTGGAAATGTGGAAATATGGGATAAGGTGATTTCTTTCTGGATCATGTTAGGAAATTTGTTTTATATGAAGAGCAAAGGAAGGAAACATTGAACTGTCATAAACAGGAAGGTGACTTAGATTTTTGTTTCAAAAAACTGCCAAGTACAGAGTGGAAAGAAGGCATCTCATGAGATCAGGGGATGATCGTAGTAGGAATAGTTGGAACGCAAGGTGGAAGAATGATTTATAGTCAGAGAAGAAAGTGTGAGAATCAGTAATGGTGACGGTAGAACAGTTATGTGTGGTGAAAGATGCCTGTTTTCGTATGCATTTACTTTTCTGTTAAAAAACAAGGACTTGAGAGTCAATTAATCAAATGAACTCTGAAAGAAACAGTGAAGTGGCACAGAAGACCCACATCCATGACTCTCAGCTAATCTCTTTTGCTTACCTAGTCATGAATGTATCATCAACATACTATTAAGCATTTAAGGGCTGCGGTAGTAAGAGCACTAAAGGCAAATATAATGGCAACCAAAAACTTCTATTAATTATGCAATTATATTCATGGGATGGATTATCTGTTGGAGATCATGTGTGGAATACTTGGATTATATGCCCTTTACGCTTATTTCAGGAGGAGGAGATGGAAATAGGAAAAGGTAGAGTTGGCTTAGGAGACTGAGGAAGTGAGCAAGTGAGCAAGAGAGAGCATCACAACTTTTGGACCAAATAAAATTTGGGTGATATAATCATTTTTGCATTTGAAGCTATACTTCCTCTCTCAAAAAATTGGCACCTTCTATGATACAATTGTAAACAATGCCCTTGAAACACAGTGAAATTGTTCTTAAAAAAAAAAACACATTTAACGTAATAAACAGAATTTTAAATGGGGAAAAAATCATGATGTATTTATATTTTCCACTTATACAATATCTTTAATCATCCTCAAGACTCAGAAATTTTGATCAATGCATTGCCCGATTTTTGATCAATGGCTGTCCATCGCCCCCACTTCTACATCATTAACTGATCTGTTAATGACAACACTGTGCGCATAGCGAATGAATTGTTCTTGTGTTATAAAGTGAGCCTGCTCTTGGTAAGGCCACTAGAATGAAGGGAAAGGAGGGAAACTCTTGGTTAGGCGCGCATGTATTTCTAATCATCACCAGAAGACCAGGGAGTCCGCTTTCCTGCCCTTCATTTTTCTCTGTAAACGTTCTCTTTGCTAAAGCTATGACACCCTCGCATTGCTCCCTTTACAATGAAGCTGTAAATGTCACTTTAGCATTTAACCAGAGAGCGGAAATGCCCGGAATGAAAAGCCAGGAGAACAAAGTGGGAGTGTTGGAGCTCAAGAGCTGAGGGTCTGCCCAAGCTAATCTCCCTGACTTTCACCCAGCCCTGTTGGATGTCTCGTTACGGTGTGTGCGGAAAACGCTGAACATTTAGAGCAGACTCCAGTGTCGTCCGGGCTCCGGGTGCAGAGTCCATTATACATGGTGTCAGACAGTTTTGACAAATGCACCGACACAATCAAACCTTTTATCAATTTGAAAGTAACCTTGTCACAGAAATCTGTCAAACTGTGCAGATACAACTAAAGGAAAACAATCATCATGCACTTCAGAGTAACGGAGTAAATAAGAAAAATGTGAGTGGACATTTTTTTTTAGTCCTTTCTTACCGTGTCAATGAAGATTTAAAAGTTCCCTCTAATAAGACCCAAGGAAATTTATTAGTAGCTTTCTCCTGAAAGCCAGACTCAAATTACGCAGCTGCTTTTGAGGCGTCGTAAATCTGTACGGTGGCAGGTGTGAGTAGGAAGTGAATTTGAGGATCTTTGAACCCTCCTTTGTGTAATTTAAATGAGAGAGTGCCTTTAAGGTCCAAAGTATGTCTGAATTGACTCGGCATAGATCTGAAACTTAGCTGCATATATGAATTCAGGTTTATGTACAGTTATATTTGCCAACTATGCTTTCTGAACCAGACATAGGATTTGGTTTGTAATTAATAGACAATTATCATTAATAAGGAATTGTTTACATATAGACGACATTTACTGTGTACTACATACACACTGTGCATTTTTAATATTACCTCATTTAATGCTCAAAATAGCTTTGTGAAGTGAGAGCAATAATTACCGAGTAATACTTGAGTAAACTCAGGCTCAAAATGGTTAGGAGACTTATTGTCCAAATTTACAGAGCCACCAGCATTCAAACCCAGCTCTTCCTCGTCACCACGTAAACATTCATTTAATGAGAACGAGGGTGGCATAAGTCTCCAGTTCTCACATCCATGGCTGCCCGTGAGTATCCCTGGAGGAGCTTTAGAAAAAATACTACCGCCTGGATCTCACCCTCAGGGATTCTGATTTAATTCATGATACTAAGATTAGATACTTAGATTTAGATAGTCCGCTTAGATACTGAGATTTTTAAAAGTCTGTTCAGGTAGGGGCACCTGGGTGGCTCAGTCAATTAAGCGTCTGACTCTTGATTTCAGCACAGGTCATAATAACCTCATGGCTCATGAGTTTGAGCCCCACTCCTGAGCTGGTGGTGTGGGGTCTACTTGGGATTCTTTCCCTTTCTCCCTCTCTTTCTGCCCCTCCCATGCTCTTGGGCACTCGCTCTCTATCAAAATACATAAATAGACATTAAAAAAATTTAAAAGTCTGCTCAGGTAATTCTACAATGTAGCAAAGTTTGGAAACCCCTGGAGTAAATCATGCTAATAAAAAGAATATACTTTAATCTTCTATTTTAATTCCCTTACTCTGACTTGCATAGATTCTAGAAATTTCATAGGAGCCACCAATTTTTTTTTTCATTTAACTAGAAGACTTAAAAATAAGTTTTGTTAAGATCATTTTGGAGCGAATTGGATTTTCCAATTAAAAAATGAGATTTTTTTTTTTGTTTTAGATTTATGCATGGAAAGTCAAGCCCTGAAATGGGGATCTATGAGCACTTTAAAGAATGTCCTTGGAGGGGGGCACTTGGGTGGCTCAGTCAGTTGAGTGACTGGCTTTTGATTTTGGCTCAGGTCCTGATCCCAAGGTTGTGGGCTCGAACCCCACGTTGAGCTCTGTCAGTGCTGAGCATGGAGCCTGCTTAAGATTCTCTCTCTCTCCCTCTGTCCCCCTCCCCTCACTGGCGCTGTCTCTTTCTGAAGCAAAAAATAAAATAAATAAAATAAGAATGTCCTTGGAAGGACGTCCCTTTCCTTCTTCACACGATTTTTATTGTCAAACGTTTCTTTAACATTCCATTTTTTAATAACATTTGCATTTAACTGATGATTAAGGAACTCTTCCTCTTTTGACTCATTAGCTTCTATATATTTACATTTTTCTTGATGACTATAGTCTATATGTTATAGAATATATCTAGTAAATCTTACAGCATTTTGGGGGGATCCTGGAAATTATGGTCCCACTGATTCATTGACCACTTTTTCATTATTTTTTTATTACTATTTTATTTATTACTTTGGATGAAGAAGATTCTGCTGAATGTCCATGATTCTTCTAAAATATTTATTTAAATAGCTGATATCTGATAATACTTTTTCCTATTTATCCTGGAAACAGGGGAAATAAAAACAAGAATGAAACCATTGAGAGCACCAGTTAACATAGGTTACTTTGTTGGTATCAGCACCAAAAAGCTGGGGATAGGGAAAGGTATGATTAACTCCTTCTGGGTGGCCAAGTAATGGCCTGGAGCTCTGGGAGAATTAGAATTCGAGGCAGATATCGTGATAAGTGCCTGAAATTCTGAGGGGCTTGGAATTTAAGGGCAGGACTTTGGCAAGCTCAGGTGGCATCTAGGTTTTCAGTTTGCCCATTGCTATTCTAATTGCCAAGTATGGCTGACTTTTTTTTACTCCTTATTTGATTTCTCTGTTATTTAACTCTGTTTACCTCTCTTTTATTTGTGAAATGGTCTTCCTCCTTGGCTATCATATTCCTCTTTCTTGGGTCTCCTCTTATCTTTTGGAGATTCTTCTTTCCAAATTCTCTTCTTCTGTCTTACTCTTAAATGCTTTTCTGTTTTTCAGAGATTGGACCCCCTCTTTTCTTGTTTTAAAAAGTCTACTTAAATAACTTCAGCTATTCTGATGATTATGAAATCTACATCTCCAGCCCATGGATTCTTCTCTTAGTCCTACATCCATATCTCATTATTCCTGAAAGATTCCAAGTTTGTATTACAAGAGCTGTCAAACTCATTGTCCAAAGATGATTATTCTTAGACTTGTTCCTTCTTCAGTATTCCCTTTCTCTGTGAATGGCACCACCATCCACCCAGTCGTTTAGATTTTTAAAAAAAAGACAAAATAAAGAGAAAAAGATCTTAAAGTTACTCCTTTCTCCAACCTAGAAATAGTTGCCAAAATACGTAGATTTCAATTGCTTGGTATTTATGACATCCAACACCTCTTCTGCTTCACTACTGCCAAGGCTTATTTACTCATTAGCCCAAAGGTATTTATTGAATGCCATCTATGTGCCAGGCACCGCAGATAACTTAAGGACTGGTGAAATATCTGCATAGAGCTTACATTGTGATGGAGAGAATAATAAATGAATAATTAGGGGCGCCTGGGTGACTCAGTTAAGGCATCTAACTCTGCCTCAGGTCGTGATCTCAAGGTTTGTGAGTTCGAGCCCTGTTTCAGGCTCTGTGCTGACAGCTCAGAGCCTGGAGGCTGCTTCAGATTGTGTGTCTCCCTCTCTCTCTGCCCACTCCCCGCTCCGCCCCACTTGCAATATCCCCTTCTCAAACATGAATAAACATTAAAAAAATAAAAAATAAATAGATTAACTAAAGAAGAAAACATTAGAATATACCATGAAAAGAAGGTTGAAATGCCATGAAAAGGAGATTGTAAGTAATGACTGGGAGGTTATTATAGACTGGGTAATGTCTTTAAGATGAACTCTCAATTTCAAGAAGGAGCCAGGCATATGATATTTAGAAGGAAGGGCATTACAGATAGATTTAAGCTTGTACAAAAGTCCCAAGGTGGAAATGAGCTTGGTGTATTCAGGGAACATTAAGATCATAATAGCAAAAGAACAATGATGAAGGGAGGTTAAGGATGGTAAGATGAAGCAAAAAAGGTACACCAGGGCTAAATCAGTAAGATTTTCTAAGCAGAGTATGGAAATTGGATTTTGTCTTAATTTATTATTAGTATTATTATCGTTATTGTTATTGTTATTATTATTATTTTGCAAAGTTATTCTGGCTACTCTGTAAAGAATGGATTTTATGGGCTTATGAGGGAAGAGGCCAGCAAATAAGCAAGGAGGTCATTGTGGAAGTTCAAGCAGGAGACAGGGATGGCTTGGAGTAGAATCATTGTGATGGAGGAGGTTAGAAGTGATGGGTTCGGGATATATTCTGGAGATGATTTTGATAGAAGTTTCTGATTATAGAAGTTACTGATATGGCAGGGTGGTTAGAGGAAGAGAAATTAGGAATAATTCCTCAAGTTTTGGCTTTCACATCTAAAAACAAAAAGGTACAGGGCCATTTCATAAAATGGGGAGGATTGTGGAAGGAACAATTTTGGGTGAATAGAAGTCAAGAGTTCCCAATCTTGTTATTTTTGAGATCTTGTTAGACAAAAAAGAAAAAAAAAAGAAAACAAAAGAAAAATGAGATACAAGTTGGCAGTTTGATAGATGACTAGTTTTCAAAGCAGAGGTTAGAGTAAGAAATGCAGACTGGGAGTCATAAGCATTATAAGTGGCATTTAAACATATACTAATGTTAACCATATAGTGCCTAATATGTGCTAAACATTATTCTAAGTAGGTTACATGTAAATACTTTATATTACATGTGTTAAATCACTTATCCGTCATGACAACCCCCATTTTATAGGTGAGAAGCCAATGACACAAAGAAGTTAAGTGACTTTCCCAGTGTTACTCGGCTGCTAGTTGGCAAGTTCAGGATTTAAATAAAGGAGTTTGGTTTAATAGTTCTTCTCTTAACCTGGATTCATACACAGGGCATGTCCACAGCAAGAAAAATGGTCATACAACTCAATATTCTGAGATTCTGAGGGGGGAGAAGCCACAAAAAGAGTTTATAAATCAATAAGCAATGATATCAAGGAAAACCAGGAAAGCAGGAGAGTGTGATCTAGAAACTGGGGAAAGAAAGTATTTCAAGAATGCAGAACGATCAAGGCTCTTGAATACTATTGAGACGTTAAAAATGTACCCACAGAGAAGTCACATTGGATTTGGCAACATCGAGGCATTGGCAAGCTTGAGCAGGGTGGTCTTTGTTGGGGAGTTAAAGATGAAAGCTACTTGGTGGGCCTTTCTCCAGGGTCATTACCTGACAATCCTTCCAAATAACAATGCCTTTTACTCCTTCGTGCCCAAACTATACCTAAATAGTCATCTTGTGATTTAGTCTATCTGCTTCTAACTCTCTTTCTCTCTCCTTCTTCCTCCTTTCCTGATTGTATTGGACTTATATTATGAAACTTGTTCTAAGGTAGACTTTAAGTTCATGGTGAAAGACAGAGAAAGCAGCGTTCCCCTCAGATACTGCATTCCAAATTGTTCCACCAGAGTGAAAGAAGAAAGGTTTCCAATAACAAGCTCTTTTATTGTCTGGATCCCAAGGAGAGTTTTGGAGGGAAGCCTCAGGATAACTTGAGTCACATGCATTTAAGGAACCAAATAAGGATCAATACTGTGCTTACTCACTCAATAGTGCTGCTGAGGCAGGAAATAACCATTTATTCTTGCCTCAGCCACCAGGTTCCAGCTGTCAAGCAGATCACAGTGTGCCACTGACTGCTAACTCCATACCTAATGCAAAGTAATCTGGGCTCACTGAATGGTGTTTGCTGTTTGCTGATTTTTTTTTTTCTTTTTGGCTCTGGAGTCTTTCTGCAGGTTTCTTTTTGCAACCCATGACTTTTGGGGGCACAATATTAGAGGGTCTTGATGAAAAACACGCAAAGCATATCTGTGTATTTGTCACATTTAAAAGTGACGGCGAGTCATTTGAAAATTGGCAATAGTATGGTCTGTATATGTCATTTAATCATATGATTGCAAGTAAGTGATCATTACAAGTTATTCTTAGAAAGAGCATTTGAAAAAAAAAAACTTTTTTCTTTTTACCCGTTATCATATTCATTACGTCTCTAGCATTGTGGTGTCTTCTTGATGAACGAGTATATGACATCATAAATATGCCCCTACATTTTTTGTGAGTAGATTTGTTGTTTTAGTTTTTCAATCAACATTATTGAGAAATAACATTAAATACATTCATTTTACGTGCAGGATTTGATGAGTTTTGGCAAATATATGCACCGATGTAGTTGCCACACTGGTCATGATGTAAAATATTTCCATTATCCCAAAAGCTTTGAAAAATATAAACATATGCTACACAATTCACAACTTGAAATCACTAAGAAAGCAAGGAGGTAGCATCATACCATGAGAGTAACAGAGAATTTTGAATCAGTTGTGGGTTCTACTTAGCCTTTTATTAGGTGTGAAAGTTTGGTCAAATCATTTAGCCCATTTGAGTCTATTAGTGACTGATACATATCGAACCCTTAATAAATGCTAGTTGTTATTCACTTATACAGTGAGAAAAAAATTGTGTCGTTCATATTTATATGTATTAGGGCTAAATTAAGTGGAGCTCACTTGTAATTTTAAGGAGTCTGTATCCAAACAAAGCACCTATTTTAGTTTTCACATTATTCCTGTCTTATTTATCTCTATGTAACAGTGAATCCTTTTATTATCATGTAGTATTTTGTATTATCATTGCTATTCATTGTTTAGTGGTGTATTTATACTATAAACATTCACAATATGAGGATAAATATATACCATTTAAGCTCTAAATGGTGAAAATTAAAGTATACTGCAAAACAGATTTTAAAACACATAGTTGTAGTGCATAATAATATATTTTAAAAAATAAAATGGAAAGTTTCAATTCAAATTGATGCCAAGCATTTTAGCTTTTGAATGTAATGAAGTGGTTTAAAACATATTTGATTATCTCAGTCAATGTGTCTATATGAATGGTATTCTGATATCACTTAGACTTAATTGCTGAAAATCAACAAGTTGAATTTGGTGTAGCTTGAATCAGTTCTTATCAACTAAATTTTCTTACAAATTATATATTTAAAAAGTCTTTCCTCAGTGCTTCCATTAAATAATTTTTAAATATTGTTTTTCGTTTACTAACAACCTCTATTTATTTAAATATCCACACTAAATTTAGAATCAGGGAGATAGATGCTTAAATGATATCAATTACTGAACTATTCTTACATGTCAAACTTGATGTAGGTTGACTTCTTTCTCAGAAAATACAGAAAGCCTGTGATTTTAGTTGTCTGTCTAAGTAGCTTTGTTCTCTTTACATGATTGTGAGGAACCACTCAGGGTTGAAGTCTCAAATCTGTCATTTATTAGGTATGTGTCTTAGGAGAAGTTACACTACTTCTCTGTTCCTCGGTTTCTCTTTCTATAAGATGGATCTAACAGTGGCACCTCCCTTTTAGCATTGTGGAGAGAATTGGGTGAGGTAATACACAGAAAGCATTAAAATAAAGCCTAGTACAGAAAAGGCACTCAGTGAGTGCTAGCCATATGAGAACTTTCCCAATATAAACTGAAATCAGTTTTGCTCCCAGAATGTGGACATTTGTGTAAAGCTGGTGGTCATTTTGTTGAAATGATTTCCAGCTCTGAACTAAAATTTTATATATCAACATACTATCCCACGTTTTTTGGGTGGGTTTGTTTGTTTGTTTTTTCCAGTTCTGGTGTTGTGTGTTTCCTTACTTCTAGACTTTACCGATGTAAACTCAATTGCCTTCATTACTCAGGATACAGACCTTTGTTTTGGTAATTGCTGTCCTCTCCACAAGAGTTTTCGAAGGCATCGAGCCTGACATTGATTCCTTACCTGCAAAATGGAGCCTTGCTGATTCTTGCACAGGAATCTTGGGAAAACTACCAAGTTTAAGATAAAGAGCTGACCTGTTTTACTGATTCATGTTTTGACATTACTGGGCAAGCCAGAGGTGTAATCTATAGATGATCTGCATGTCTCAACATAAAAGGATGCCACAGTCACGCAGTGACCTCTGCGATCGCTACACTTACCTGTGTGCTTTATTGGATAAAGTGTCCTTATGGTACTGTCATGACCACAAACCAGACAAAGGCTGTAAGCGTTTCAAGCAAGAACTAGAAACAAGGTTATCAGGGAACTATAAAAGGCTTCCCTAATCTCAAAATTGAAAAGAGGAGTCATCTCACACTTATTATGAATGGCACCTCTGAGACAGGGAAAGGAAGCATATTTCCTGGGAATGCTTTCGTGTCAGGATCGTTTTGTCTGAGTGGAAAGGGATTTGCTGAGGGCCTTCACATAGTCAGTGCTTAGTTCTCGGCCTCTGGATGTGACTCTGTTTTCTCGAACTCTAAAGCAAAAGGGTCATATTTATTAGGTTACAACTTCACGCTAATTCTGTGGAAGATGAATGCACTCGCATTCATGGCATATCTGAATTCCAGTGAAAAGAGCAACCATTATAGTGAGAGCTGACATTTGTGAGTGTTCCATACCAGATATTGTTAACGAGCACTTTGCAGGTAGAGTGACTAGCTGTTTGTGGCTTGTCCAGGACTTTCTCAGTTTCAGCATGAAAGTCCCACATCCTGGGAACCCCTCAGTTCCAGGAAAATCAAACTGCTGTGTGCAAGTATTCAATTTAATCACCAGCCTCTTCCATCTCCAATGAGCTACTGTTATTGTCTTCTGCAGCAAAGGGCACTGAAGCACAGAGACATAAGGTCATCTGAAGCTCTTGTGTAACTACTAGCATATCCTACAAGTGACCAAATGGGAAGTGAGACCTGGACCGTAGAGCATACTCTCTCCCTCTTTGTCTTGTATCACTATTGGAATAAACACATCATCGTAGAACCAGACCCCTTTTCTCAAAACTTGCTCTAGAACTTGGGTGTCAGTTCAATGCCTACGGATGTAGGGAGAGGAGGAAAATTATTTCCACACCATTTCTTAGTGACACCAAAACATTGCCAACTTTAGTCTCAGAAATGCCTGTCAGTGGGCTTGAAGGAATGACTTTCAGAGCCGCTGCAGCAAAATTAATTAATGACTTGGAAAAATCTGCCAAAGCAACATACCTGTAATGTACAACTGGTGCAGCACTTTGCATAATAGTTATTTAAATAGTGTCAAGTGTCTCATTTGGAGGGAAACACGTCAGCAAATGCAGTTTGTTTGTGTTAGTATCCTTTCTCCGTTTTTATTTTATTTTCATTATTATTATTTTTTTTTTGAGAGAGAGACAATGGGAGGGCAAGTGGGGGAGGGAGACAGAGGGAGAGAGAGAATCTTAAGCAGGTTCTCTGCTCTGCATAGAGCCCGACACAGGGCTTAATCCCACAGCACTGAGATCATGACCTGAGCCAAAATCCAGAGTCGGATGCTCACCCGACTGAGCCACGTAGACACCCCTTCGTTTTTAAATAAAGTATGAAAAACTCTTCAGACAAGTTATGATAAAGTATCTGAACGTATAAAAATGTGTTTCAAATGGAAGTTACTGTTTCCTGATTGTCAGTGATATAAATGCTGTTTAATATAGTTTTGTACCTTCCAACTCTCGCTGTGGAAATGCCAAGTGTTCTAGGTAGAATCATATAATTCCCAGACTTTCAGATTTAGAAAAGCAGTTAAATAACAAATAGAGGAGGATTGGTCTACAAGGTATTAACAGCTTTGAATTTTATTTATTTATTTTTTATGTTTTTATTTTATTTTTGAGAGAGAGAGAGAGAGACAGAGTGTCAGTGGGGGAAGGGCACAGAGAGAGGGAGACAGAGGATCTGAAGCAGGCTCCAGGCTCTGAGCTGTTGGCAAAGAACCTGATGAGGGGCTCGAACTCATGGACTATGGGATCATGACCTGAGCAGAAGTTGGACGCTTAATCGGCTGGGCCACCCAGGCACCCCTGATCTTATCAAACAGTGAACGATATGAAACAAAAGGCCTGCTTCCTGTTATTTACTGGCACGTAGACCTAATGGCATGCATTTAGTATCACTAGCACATGCTTTTCAGAAGTTCATTTTAATACTAAAAGGGCCGATGTCTTAGTATAAGGCAAGAGAGTTAAACTTTATGGCAACATAGCTCAAAAATAGGTGTTCTATTGCAGAAAACTTCTGACTATATCTTGCATCGCATGCACCTGTTTTTTGGTACCAGTGTGACAGTTTGAGAGGCTACGCTCAGTGCAACATGACACAGGATTCGGGTTTCTGATGTGCTCCATTTCATTTTTTTTTTACCACAGTCATTGTAGAATTCCAATTTCACATCCCTGTGTTGACAGAAGTGCTAGTAGCTTATGTCATGCTATTTCCCTCAATTGAGAGTTTTCTCGGCAAACTGAGAGAAGCTGGGGAAGCACAGCCCCCCAGACAGGGCCAAAAAGAAAAAAGCTGCTGCAAGCTTAGTGTCTGCCCAGCATGCCCAAGGAAGGAGATTCTCAACTCAAGGGTGCTTACCCTTCTCCTCGGGTCCCAAATGGCCCACAAGGAATGGTCGAGAACATATTTGAAAGGCATGAATTTGGTCCAGATAAACATGACAGAGCATGGACAGGGGAGGGGCAGAGAGAGAGGGAGACACAGAATCCGAAACAGGCTCCAGGCTCTGAGCTGTCAGCACAGAGCCCGACGCGGGGCTTGAACTCACGGACCGTGAGATCATGACCTGAGCCGAAGTTGGACGCTTAACCGACAGAGCCACCCAGGCGCCCCTAGAGCTGGGTTCTTAATCAAGGTTCTCAGGAGCTGCTAACATGGATGCAAAATTTTGAAACTAAGCTTGAATGCTCATTTTTTTTCTTGTTGAAGTTTATATAGTCCGAAAATGTTTTTAAACATTGGTACAAGCATACCTCGTTTTATCTTGCTTCACTTTGGGGCACCTGGGTGGCTCACCCATATAAGGCAGCAAATTTAGTGGATAAATGTCATGTGTGTTCTGACTGCTCCGCCCACTGCTCATTCCCCTGTTTCTTTCCCTTTCCTTGGGTCTCTCTAATCCCCGAGACACAACAATATTGAAATTACGCTCATTAATAACGCTATGGTGGCCTTCAAGTGAAAGGGAGAATCACTTGTCTCTCGCTTTAAATCAAAGCTAGCAAGCGATTCAGCTTAGTGAGGAAAGCAAGTTGAAAGCCGAGACAGGTAAAAGTTGGGCCTCCTGCACCTCACAATTAGCCAAGTTGTGAATGCAAAGGAAAAGTTCTTGAAGGAAATTCAAAGTGCTACTCCAGCGAACACGCAAATAATAAGAAAACAAAATAGCCTTCTGCCTGATAAGGAGAAAGTCTCAGTGGTCTAGATAGAAGATCAAACCAGCCATAACATTATCCCCTAAGCCAAAGCCTAATCTAGAGCAAGGTGCTCACTCTCTTCAATACTTTGTTGGTTGAGAGAGGTGAGGAAGCCTCAGAAGAAAAATGTGAAGCTAGGAGAGGGTGGTGTATAAGGTGTAAGGAAGGAAGCTGTCTCCATGGCAAGAAAATGCAAGGGGAAAGAGTAAGCGCTGATGTAGAAGCCGCAGCAAGTGATCCAGAAGGTCTAGCTCGGATCATTCATGAAGATGGCTGCGTTAGACAACAGATTTTCAGTGTGGAGGACACAGCCTTATCTTGGACCATTGGACCTAGCATTATCTAGGACTTTTGTAGCTGCAGAGGAGAAGTCAATGACTAGCTTCAAAGCTTCAAAGGACAGGCTCATTAGGGACTAATACAGCTGGTGGCTTTAAGGGAAAGCCAGTGCTCCTTGGCCATTCTGAAAATCCTGGTGCCTTTAAGAATGATGCTGAATCTCCTTTGCCTGTTCTCTAGAAATGGAACAACACAGTCTGGATGACAGCATATCTGTTTTTGACATGGTTTGCTGAATATTTTAAGCCCACTGTTGAGACCTACTGCTCAGAAAAAATGGCTCCTTTCAAAATAGTACTGCTTATTGACAGTACATCTGGTCATCAAAGAACTCTGATGGAGATGTACAGTAAGATGATGTCGTTTAAGTGCCTGCTAACATGACATGTATTCTGCAGCCCATGGCTCATGGAGTAATTTCAACTTTCAAGTCCTATTATTTAAGAAATACGTTTCGTAAGACCGCAGGTGCCGTAGATAGTGATTCCTCTGACAGATCTGGGCAAAGTAACTTGAAAACCTTCCAGAAAAGATTCACCATGTTAGATGACGTTAAGAACATTTGCGATTCATGGGAAGAAGTCAAAATATCAACATTAACAAGAGTTTGGAAGAAGCCGATTCCAGCCAGCACGAATGACTTTAAGGGCAGGAGAAGTCACTGCAGATGTGGTGGAAACAGCAAGAGAATCAGAATTAGAAGTGGAGCCTGAAGATGGGGACTGAATGGCTGCAATCTGATGATACAATATGAAAGCATAAGAAGTCCTTCTCATGGATGAGCAGAGAAAGTGGTTTCTTGACATGGAAACTGCTCCTGGTGAAGATGCTGTGAAGATTGTTGAAATGACAACAGAGGATTTAGAAGAGTACATAAACCTAGTTGACAAAGCAGCAGCAGAGTTTGAGACCGATGACTCCGAATTTGACGGAAGTTCTACTGTTGGTGAAATACTGTCAAACAGTACCACATGCTACAGAGAAATCATTCCTGAAAGGAATGCAACAAACTTCACTGATGTCTTATTTTTAGAAATTGCCACAGTCTCCCAGCCTTCAGCAACCGCCACTCCGATCAGTCTGTAGCCCTCAACACTGGGGCCAGACCCTCCACCGGCATAAAGATTGTGCCAGCTGAAAGCTCAGATGATGACGGCAGCATTTTTTAGTGATCCTTTTTTTAAAATTTAAGGTGCGTACATTGGTTTTAGACTTAATGGTGTTGCACGCTTCGTACACTACAGTGTGGTGTAAACATAACTTCTATATACACTGGGAAACCAAAAAATCCATTTGACTCACTTAATTGTGATCTTCATTTTATTGCAGTGTTCTGAGACCAAGCCTGCAATGTCTCCTAGGTATGCCTGTATACGTTTTAAAGGATTCCCGGATATGCAGCAACTCAGTACGTGCAATTTTGCTATTAACATGTTTATAGATGGGAGAAAATCCTCATAATCATGGCGTTTACACTGAACGCTCTTGGAATCCCTACTGCTTCTCTTGCTTGCTTATCCTCAGGGATAAGGGCAGCTGTTTTAGGGACAGAACATTTAGCTAATCTCAAATGTTTTACTTTTAACTCATTTGGAAGAGAAATGTTAGTATGTGGCATTTGCTTTTCAGCCATTTTCTCTGGAATGCTCTCGCTCCACTCGGGCAAGGAAAACTCAGACGGAAACCTTCACAGGAAGTAGATACCATTGGAATGGATTTTAGGCAGGGAAGTGCTCTGTATCTCTGGGTTGGCACAGCCTGGTGAAAACTATTGAACTGTAGCATTTCCGTCGTGGTGCCAGCTCGATGGCTAGACGCCAAGATTGCTCTTTGGCAACAAGCAGCCAGACAAGCAGCTGGTTATTGCCGTGAATCTGAGCAGCGTGCCTAGGGCCTTGACTCTGGTGCCAGATCCTCCAACCCAGTTAGCGACTGAACCCTGGAGGCTCGTTCTGGCTCTGTTCCCTCCGCGCCTCACGATGGGCTTTGCCCTGGCAAGAGTGATCTCCAGCAGATTGTCCCGCCTGGGTCCTGAGCTATGGTGTCTGGCTGGAGTGGGATGCTTATAGACCACCTAAAGCTGAAGGAACACTTGGCAGCTGTGACCGTCTCGGCGGGGGCACTGGCCGGGGCATGCTTTCACTGGAGGCTGGCTGGAAGACAGCAGAATCAATAGGAGCTGCTGGCATTCCACTCAAGCCAGGGGCGAAGAAGTGACAGCCTCCTGGCGTCTGCCTTTGGCCCCGCTGGCATCTATTTTGTGCTGTCCTTTGTGAAAATCGCGAAGACTGAGGGGCCTGGTGAGCAAACTTGTCAAGAGGAAACAGGCGGGAGGAGGTGAGAGGGAGGAGAAACTGGCCCAGGAGATACAGCCATAATCAACGAGTATAATAACATTAGCAATGGGTGAGCAGGGTCGTACTACATATTCTCTGCGTTTCCAAAGTGGAAAAAAAAAATCCCTTCCTTGGGCTTTTTCACTCTCTTCTTCTGCCAGAACTTCTGGACCTTGAGAATAGTTTGATGTTAGGCTATTGGACAGCAGAGAGCACAGCTTTTCAAGAGGCCCCGTCTCCCGGTAGGTGTTCCCCTCCTGGGGTCTGGCACCATCTGCAAGTTTGCTGCAGCTGCTGATGAATTTCAACTGAGTTAGCAGGAGTTGGGCGCAGCGTATTTGGAAAGCACTCATCCTTCTTCTTTTGTTGTGGTGGGAGTGGGGAGAAGGGACTCTGGCAAGATCATTTTCCCACTGTTCTCTAACAGACACCATGATGCAGTTTGCAGCGCTGTGCCCTCCATGTTGAGTCCCTGGAAGTTGGAGAGCTATTCAGAACGGTTCAAAACGAAGTCTGAAAATTTGAACATAGCCATCGGGTAATTCTCAGCATCTTTCAAAGGATGCCTGTGATTTCTCCCGGGGAAAGTTGAAGTATACTACAATGGTGGATCTATTAAAAATATTGGCACAGAGGAACAAGGACTCCGCTGTGTTTAATCGCTGGGATTCCCGCCTCACCACACAGGACAAGTACCAACAGGATACTTTCTATGAAGCTTGTTCTTTTATTCCTAACATGTGATCACTTTCTGGAATCAGTTATATGATTAGCATGTATATCGCTTAATGTAGATGAAGTAAATAGAATAGGACATAGTGCCAGTGTTCTACTGTGACTCTGAATTTTTTTCCCCTTTTGTTTTTATTTTTTTTATCAGGTCCACTGACTTTTTTTTTTTTTTCCTTATTTGGTCTTTTATCCAAAAACCAATGTTGTTGAAACTCACCACGTACCACGGTCCTCAGGGCTGTGTGGTTCACAGGCGAAGTAATAAGCTCATGTACCTAGTATAAAGGAGAAATCTGTTACTAGTTTAACTAATGAATGTTTAACTCAAAAAATGATTTCATAATAATAGATATAATGGCGTTTCTTTTTTTTTTCAACGTTTTTTTTTTTTTTATTTTTATTTTTATTTTTATTTTTATTTTTATTTTTGGGACAGAGAGAGACAGAGCATGAACGGGGGAGGGGCAGAGAGAGAGGGAGACACAGAATCGGAAACAGGCTCCAGGCTCCGAGCCATCAGCCCAGAGCCTGACGCGGGGCTCGAACTCACGGACCGCGAGATCGTGACCTGGCTGAAGTCGGACGCTTAACCGACTGCGCCACCCAGGCGCCCCAATGGCGTTTCTTATTGAGAGACCCATTTCAGTCGTCAAAATAACACGTTGTCGGTTGGGCATTTTGGTTCGCGATGTCACAATTGGATAATTTGTGTTGGAAACTTCATTCTCCCCATTGCCTTCCTAATCTATCTGCTGAACTCCCCTCACACCTAAGAAACCAGCTCAAATACAGTGCATCATGCATTCCACATCCTTTCCCCAATTATCACAAAATTATTTGTCACAGCGTGCGTCTGTATCCCTACTTCACCTTGTTTAGGCGTTGATTATCACATTTACCACCCTGTGTTCTAGTTCGTGTATAGCTAGTCATCTCTCCTGCTAGATTCTGAAGGGAGCACTCAGAAGGGAGAACTATTTCTTTTCTGTATTTGTATGTATTTTTAATTTCAGTGACATTAAATTATACAGTGAAGTGAAATTATCACCATTTACAGCAAGAATTTTTTTTTTAAGTTTCCAGATGCGAAAGTATTGTTGATTCTTGTTATTTGTGGTAGTTACTTCCATAAAGTCACTGTGAGCACCGAATTAGCAAATATTTAACCATTGCTCCTAATACAGAGTTACGTTTCTGTGAAACTCTGATCACAACATTTTCATCATCGACCTATCAATACATAGCCTTGTTTTATGTAGGTTTCTGTTTAAAGACACCTATTTAATACATAACATCATTCATGAAAACATTGAGCTCGTGGACAATAGCACTATAACTCATGCCTGAATAAAGGTTTTCCAACAGACAGTTTTTTTCTACAAGACACCGTCAAGAATCCAGAAATAGCAAAATTAAACCACCAGATCAGTGAAACCGTATTTAGTAGGACTTTATTATGCATATAAGAATAGTTCACGAACTGGGAGCTTTCAAATTCGAAACTGATATGAAGCTCAGAAGCATGACATTATAGGATGGCTTATAAAGTGAAAATGAGGAAGTCATTTAACCTTTACAGTGATTGGTTAATACAGTGGGGGTTTCCAGACGGCAGGGGATTGGTTACAAGTGATTATCTTACACCATTTTTAGGAAGATGGCTTAAGTTTCTTTTATGATTATCAGAGGCATTTTCAAGAAGTAACCTACGTTACACTCATTTTCATGAAATAAGCTAGCTTTAGTTTTGCTTACATGGCTCAAATGGTTTTGTCTGCTTTGGGGGATTTTCAAGCCTGGCTTCCAATTTTATTTTATTTTAACAGCACATTGTAGCCTTCTTGCACTTAGGGACACTACAGAACACTTCAGTGCTACGCTTGGGGGTCATTGTAAATGGCAAAAAAAAATGTGGTACTAAATAGACTGCCAAAAGGACCCTTGTTTACAGTATGACAGCTGAAACAAGAAGGCAGAACATAGCCTTGTTCAACGTCAGCTGAGAACATGCATTTTCACCTCATTGCACATATTCGTCAATGACCACAAAATCTGTACAAGTGTTGATTTGGAGGCCTCCCCTCATTTTTAAAAAAATTTTCAGTGTTTATTATCTTAAAATTTTTTCAATGTTTATTCATTTTTGAGAGACAGAGACAGTGTTTGAGTGGGGGAGGGGCAGAGAGAGAGGGAAACACAGACTCCAAAGCAGGCTCTGGGCTGTCAGCCCAGAGCCCTACCTGGGGCTCGAACTCATAAACTGTGAGATCATGACCTGAGCCGATGTCCGACGCTTAATGGACTGAGCCACTCAGGTGCCCCAGTCGGAAATAAATTTCAGTGAGTGGGTAAATTCACAAATACAGAATCTATGAATAATGAGGATCAACTATATGTGTATCATGAATATTTAATATTATAGTCACCATTTTGTTTAATTCAAATTGGGTGTGTGGTAGGGTATATTTAGAAAAAAATAGTTTCTGTGGAGTGTTTTATAAGTAGTGATTAGGAATTTTTATTTGAAGTAGATCTTATTTTAAAATTATGTGGCAGCCAAAGCACTCCATATTTATCTTGAGTGTTTAATTCGGAAGAGAAAGATGAGACCATTTTCACAAAAAATGCATTTTCCAGAAGATACTCCACACCCCCTATAATTTGCTCTAATACAGAAGTTAATGCAATATTAACTAAAAATAAAGTATTGGATGCATAAAGGCACATCCTGAGCACAACTGTCTGCACAATAGATTTTCAGTAGCAGCAATGAGCTTGACTCAGAATAGAATATAGATATTCATGTATTATTGATGCTAATTCACTCTGGGGAACTCCCCTGTGCAATTTATCCAATCCTCTGCGTACCACTGGATATAGTACATGCATCTTTTTATTCATCCTATGTGGGATTATGAACAGTACCAGAAGGATGCATTCATTAAGATTCATAGGAATGTAATGACCATTTTCCCACTAATAGATTTTTTCTAATAGAAAAAAAAATAGGTGTTGTACTTCCGAGACATTACTCAAACATGTGTGCATGCATGAGTATTTGAGAAAACTCAGAAAAAAAATTAAGCTCTTGCATCTTTAAGTATTTTCAATTAAAAAACCAAGCGTTTGTGTGTGGAAAGTGATAGAAGAAATAGGTGGCAAGGCAAATGTCCTGCCATAGCCCTAAAAATACAGGAGTAAAGGGAGGCCTAGCACAGGAGTTTAGCAAGTGTATGTTGGTGAAATGGGTGAAGGGGCTCAAAAGGCAAAAACCCGCAGTTATAGATCATAGGGATGTAATGTGCAGCATGGTGACTATAATTAATCATATTGTATTGCCTATTTGAAACTTGCTAAGAGAGTAGAGCTTGAGAGTTCTCACAAGAGTTGTCACAACTGCCTAGGTGGTTCAGTTGGTTGAGAATCTGCCTCCTGATTTCAACTCAAGTCACGAGCTCATGGTCTTGGGATCGAGCCCCGCGTTGGGTTCTGTGCCCAGAGTGTGGAGCCTGCTTGGGATTCTTTCTCTCCTCTTCTCTCTCTGCCCCTCCCTTGCTCATGCTCTCTCTCTTTCTCTCTCTCTCTCTCTCAAAAATAAATAAACCTTTATTTCAAAAAATTAAAAAATTTCTCACAAGAAAAAGAAAACAAGTATATAAACAACTCTTATACAAGAGTGACAGAGACAGAATATTGTGGTAAAGATGTAATCAGATGAGTAGACCTGGGAAATATGTTTTTTTTTTTTTTTAATTTTTAAAAAATTTTTAATTAAAAATTTTTTTAATCTTTTTTTATTTTTGACAGAGAGAGAGAGAGAGAGAGAGTGCAAGTGGGGGAGGAAGAGGGAGACACAGAATCCAAAGTAGGCTTCAGGCTCCCAGCTGTCAGCACAGAGCCGGATGTGGGGCTTGAACTCACAAGCTGTGAGATCATGACCTGAGCTGCAGTCGGTCACTTAACCGACTGAGCCACCCAGGCACCCCCTGGAAAATACCTTTCGAGATGGCCTCGTGTTACGATGAGGCAGCGCTGTGAATGGGCCTTCGCAGGGCACCCATAAGGCCACACTGCAGCCCAGGTTCACTCGTGGGTGCAGCATACGGCGTATGTTGGCATAGAGGTAGATCGACTCACTCAAACCAGATGGAGACATGCTTAACTCTTCATCTTTTTCCACCTCCACATCCAGTCAGTTGCCAAGCCCTGTCATGTCCACCTCCTGCATTTCTCCTCAGTTTGTCCGTCCTCTGTCCTTCATCCTCCCTACTACTGTGTTCACCAGGGTCCTGCTGTCTCTTACTGAGCAGACCTCTTGATTGTTCCCTGTGCCTTTAACAAAGACCCTTTAGTCTGTACTCCACATTGCAGTTACTATTAGCTTCACGTCACGTGACCCAGATAATGTCACCTGTAAGCCAAGAGCCCTTCAAGTAGTCCTACTGTCCTTGTATGTCTTAAAGACCACTCAGCATCAACTAGATTCTCCATTTTCTTCTCCAGCCTTACTCTTAGCACCTGTCACCGTGCACTCACTATTTTAACATTAATAAACTTACCTCACTATAATTGCCATGCCATCTTTTGCCTCCAGACTTTTATATCTGCTGCTACTTCTGCCTGGAATACTCTCCCTACCCCCTCACCTTCCTACCTAGGTGAGCTCTACCCACCTGTTCAGGTACCAGTGTACATCACAGTTTGCCTAAAAAGACCTTCCTGATTCCTCTCAGATTAGACAAGATGGCTTTCTGAATTTTTGGATAGGATCCTATACTTAGTCCTTAACTAATTAACCCATATTGTATTACAATTAAATCTTTAAAAATTTTTTTAAGTTTATTTATTTTTAATTTTTTAATGTTTTTATTTATTTTTGAGAGAAAGAGAGAGGCAGAGAGAGAGGAAGACACAGAATCTGAAGCAGGCTCCAGGCTCTGAGCTGTCAGCATAGCGCCTGATGCAAGGCTCAAAGTCACGAACTGTGAGATCATGACCTGAGCTGAAGTTGGTCGCTTAATTGACTGAGCCACCCAGGTACCTCCAAAGCTTGCTTATTTATTTTGAGAGAGTCAGAGACATCATGACTGTGGGAGGGGCACAGAGAGGGGGAGAGAGAGAATCCCGAGCAAGGTCTGTGCTACCAGCACAGAGCCTGATGCGGGCTTGAACCCATGAAACCCTGAGATCATGACCTGAGCTAAAACCAAGAGCTGGACGCTTAACCTACTAAGCCACCCAGGCACCTCTACAATTACATATTTAAATTATTGCCCTCCCCTCCAACTAGAGTGTAAGCTCCTTTCATGCAAAGACTGTATCTTATTTACCACTCTGTACTTGCCATATAAATCGAATGGATTCACGAACAGGCACACTGGGTTGTGGAGATTGCCGGGATGTGTAGGTGGAGCTCACAAGTCATTTGTTCCCACAGACCAATGAGTTATTCACAGCCTGTTATGTGCCGGCCACTTTCCAAAGTCCGTTGATAAACACACATCATCTTTTCTTCATTATCTTTAATAAGTAAATTGACAAAGTTGGGTTGCTTGGCTTAAACTTCACCACCGTCCCTCCCCACATGCTTTTACGGTTTAATTACATACCATATCACGCAATACTATTAGCCATGAGAATACTTCTCATCAGGAGTGCCATCAGGCAGAGCTTGTTTAGCATTTGAAGACTTGATTTGTAGTCTCTTTTTGTCCTACTACCAGCTGAACAATTACATGAACATGTAATGTTCACCTAAAAAAAAAGTAAGGACTAGCATTATTTGTTACCTATCTGTTTAGGATGCCGTAAAGGCAAATTATATTCTTATAAACTGTCCTCTGCTTCCTGGGCACAGCGCTTATCATCATGAGAGATGTTCATTCATTCAGTCTTTAACTAATTCAGCAAGTTTCTGCTGATTGCCAGGTATGTTTAAGCTGCTGTGATAGGTGCTGGGAATAAAAAGTGATTAGAGCAACCATCCAGGCCATGAAGACTGTAGAGGTGAGAGGGGAGCCAAAGGGAAGGGAATAATAACAGCAGTGTGCTAACTGCGAAGTGTACCGTTTCTAATTTCAGACATGTCTGCCTTAGGTGCATTTCATTTCTGTCATGCAGGCCCTTTGAGTAAGTGCAGTAGAAAAAATTTAGATCAGAAATGTGTTCATGCAAAGCAAGAATCCAGAATTGAAAGAACCATGGAATCACAGGGTTCGAGTGGGCATTAAAACACATTTAAGTAAAAAGGATTTTCTAAAGCTTGAGTTCCATCTGAAACCCAACTGCCAAGTGGTCCATAGCTTAGCTTGAGCATTTCTAATGAGATGAACTCACTGCCTCATGATATATATCATGTCACTGTTGATCAACCCTCATTGTTTATGAGGTGTTTTCTTGTAACAAATCAAAATACATTTGCCATACAGCACAAAACTAATTCTTCTTTAGGATAACAGCCTCGCAAATGCGACAAGGTAATTGTCAGTGCCCTTGGGTCTTTTCTCCCGGCCAAATAAAATCAGTACACTATTGGTAGAAGTCTGTACACTGTCCCAAAGTCTTTTCTGGATATACACAATAGAATAGTATTTTCCAATGTGCTAGTTACAATCAAGGGATTCTGAGATCAGTCAGATGGGTAACAATTAGAATAGAATAGAATAGAACAGAATAGAATATAATAGAATACAACGTATCAGAGTGTTTTACACATAGTAACCATTTTATTTCCTGAAAGGTTTATCGCAGGTGTGTGTTCATGTATTTGTATATCTGTATTTCTGCATATACTGAACCCAGATTAAAACGATTTCCTAATATGAATCATAATAAATAAAATGAAATATAAATGATATATCCCCACAGGAGACTTCACATACCTTAAGTAAATGCTTCTTTGTGTGTTTAATAATCACCTGGAGAATTTCTTAAAAAGATTGTTATGTCCCATTTTTTTTTTCCTGCCCCTTCCCCAGATTCTGATTCAGAAAGTCTGGGGTAGGAGAAATTGCCTCACAAATTTAATATGAATTGAATTTAAAAGACGTTTCTTTGTTTTGAGGGGGAGGGACAGAGAGAGAGGTAGAGAGAGAATCTGTGCTGTTAGCAGAGCTTGATCCCACGAACTGTGAGTTCAAAAAATCAAGTTAACTGATTGAGCTCCCTGATATGAATTACATTAATTTTTTTTCATGTTTATTTATTTATTTTGAGAGAGAGAGAGAGAGAGAGAGAGAGAGAGAATACCCAAGCAGGCTCCACACTGTCAGCACAGAGCTTAATGCGGGACTTGATCTCACGAACTGTGAGATAATGACCTAAGCTGAAATCAAGAGCCGGGTTCAGCCACCCAAGACTCCCATGAATTGCAGCTTTAATGGGCCCCTGAATTCTGCCACTGCTGATCTATGGAGCCCACTCTGAGGTACCACTGCCCTAGGTGACACTTGAATGACTTAAATAAGAACTGAGAGAGGAGCTGGGTATCCATCTACATAGTAAACGTTTGGTGATGCTTACTGTAGTTAGTGATGCTTAATTCCTTTTATATTTTTAACTCAAACTAAATGCAAATAGAAAGTTTTAATCGTTTCTACTCACCACATGGGAGACAGTTGGTGAACTGGGCATAGTGCTGGAAGGGGAGATCAGGGTTAGAGACATAAACTTTATAAGGACTTACAGAAACACTATGTGATTCCCAGGAGTTAACTCATTTATATTGGTTGACCTCTGAGGGCACCTGGCCCACCTTAGTTTCCTAACACCTGCTCCCTGAATGGACCTGTCAACCAGTGAAAGACAAAACTGCAAGCTGTGAAATAAAATATGTGCATTTATTTGGGATCCTAGGGATTGCAATCCTGGAGACATAGATTTGACTAACCTAAAAAAAAAAAGTGCTCCAGAGAGAGACAGAAGGTTAGAATTTTTGTAGAGGGAGGAGGGGATTCGCATAAATTGCTTGAAGAAAAGGTGATTGGTGCTGGTATGGCTACAGTTACACTGGTCTGTATGTAATTGGTTGCTAGGGCTAATGTCAGGCAGAAAGTCCGTTTATGTCCTAATAGCAGATGCTTTGGCTTTTAGCTGAGAGCAGCAAAAATTCCAAGAATTTGAGACAGACGATGTGCCTCAGTCCCACCTCCTCAATGTCCTCATAGCTCCATTTTAAATAACTCTCTTAGCAGTGGTCATTCTGTTTTATTCTCCCTGTTATCGCTTAATTCATCTGGGAGAGGACTTATCCTCAGTAGTCTCATCTTTCTTTTATGATCTCGCCATCAGTTCAATCCAACTTCTCCAGTCCAAAGTTGATTTTCCCTAACTGAGAACCCCAATGCAAAATAGTCCAGAAATGGTGCTTCCTATCGATCATTTCCAATGGGGCTCCTGAAGTTTCCGGCAGATGTCCTATCTTGATGTTCTCATTGTATTGCTGTTGTTTCTCTGTAACATCCAGTTCTCTCTTCTTCCTTTCATGGACTTCTTGTTTTAACTGAGAGTCATCCGAGGGCTCCTTTATTTTTTTATTTTTTATATTAAATATAATTTATTGTCAAATTGGTTTCCATACAATACCCGGTGCTCATCCCAACAGGTGCCCTCCACTCCTTTATAGAACACTTTCATTGTATATTATGCTTGATGTTTGTAGGGATTCCCCAACCCTCTGAAAGCTGTCTCTGCTTTCAGAGAGGGATGCTTGGCCATCACATCCATTCCTTTCTCTGTCTTCTCATCTTCCTTCCTGAAATCCAAAGCCTCATTCGGCTTTACCTTTCCAGATCTTCAGCAACCTTCCCATGCCATAGCCCCTCTCTCCAGGACACGCTTATTATGCAGACAGGAACACCAATGACAACAACAACAAAATGACATCCCTAGTTTCACAGAGTTTCAAAGTGTTAAGAAGCTATTACAATTGCAGAAACAAGCTTTGATACACAAGGATTTGGCAAGCATACACCTCAGTTCTATTGCAACGTTGTGCAGGAGGAGTTTTTGAGATCATGTATATAGAAGTAGGAAGTGTTGCTCTATGCTGTGAAATATTTGTGAATCCTTAATATTTGGAGTTGTGACAACAGGAAGCTTCAATATAAAAGGGAGTCTAGGCTTTTGATTTCAGATCTGCCACGTATTAGCCTTGTGAATTTTGGGCAAATTAAATTTCGAAGTATCTATTTCTTTCTCTTGAAAACGGAGTGATAATATATTATGAGACTGGATGATTAAAGTGCATGATAAAATATAAAGGATTACACTCCAGGAAGATTCTGTCCTAATTACCACTGTTAATCTTATTTCTGAATTACAGCTTCATTTGTTCAGTTAAATCCCATTTCTCTACAGATCCTGTCTCAGTGGTGTTCACATCAACTTTAGATTGTGTGCCTCCTTTTGGGAGAAGTTGTCTTCAAACTATGCTATTTATTCATTTAATCTTGTTAATTCCAAATACTTACTGATAAATCTCTGGTTACTTTTGTGCTCATACAGTATCATATATCACCTCCTAGTTGGGTGGTATATCCTATTCTCATTTACTTCTGTCGCCCATTCATTAAGCTTTCTGGGCAGTCTAGACGCAATTATTGGTAGATGCCTGTCTTTAGCTATAGATCTGCTACATCTCACTTTTCTTGGTTGCTTCTTAAATGTCATTTCTGGGATAATGCCACTTGTTCTGCTTTCCCCAGTGTCACCCAGCCCTTAGGATGGATATAACACCTACTTCATCCTTGTTTCTCTTAATTTAGCAGTATCAGTAAAGGTACTTTCTGATGCTGTGCCAAAATGTATAATCATAGATTGCCACCACAGTTAGGTTGTTGAGAATGATAAATCCATAAGCTAGAAGGATGGATTTACCAATGAGAGCTCTTTGATTATTGCTTTTGCGTAGAAACACAAAATGACTTCAGAAAACTAAGATTGGAATTTAAAGTTAACCTTTTTTTTCCCCCGACAGCTACAGATTTTTATATATAGACTCAAGAAATTTTTAGTAAGTGCTTATTATGTGACTGGTGCTGTGTTAGGTGTTGAGGTATCAAAGGACACCAGTATAGATACGATGATGTCCCTGTGAATCTTTAAGTCTAATGAAGGAGGGGACACGAAGCTACTAGAAACAATGGAGGAAAAGCACAGGGTATCCTGAGAGTTCACTTAAGCTGAAGTGGCGAGCGTGGGGAACCTCAGAGAAGGGCCTCTCTGACAGAGTGAATTTCTGAATTATATTTCTGAATTACAGAAACTCCCCCTCTAGGTCACAAGAGCTGGGACACTTAGTGTTAGTCCAGGGTAACGTGAGTGGAAGTGGACACCCTCATTACTTAGAAATTCTCTGTGGTTGGCATTGAAGACTCGATGTACTTCATCCACTTTTATTCCGTATCACCCAAAATGTTATTTTATTTGCACACTGCATTATGCCATCTTGTGGAAGTTAGGCAAGCAAAGTAAATAGAGTGTTCGGTTGCTGTAAGTATTCTTAAGGGACAAGATGCTGCCCCACCTTACATTCCACATGTGAAAGTACATTGCAGAATTGATAGCCAGCCAGGTCCCCTCATTGACCAGTGAAACGTTTTCTACATAATGCGTAATTGAGGTCTTTGAGACCCTCAAAAGTCTATAGTGCTCTTATTGCTTCTTGGACACTTACAGCCCTTAAATAACTTGTGTGAAAATGGACCACAACTGAGGAGGAAAGCAGCCTGATCACTCCCCTGGGCTCTAAGAATTTCTAACATATAAAGATATAAAGAAAGATGAAGAAAACTGAGTAAGTCTATGGTTATAGTCAGGATGGGACACAGGAGGTGAGGCCCTGAATGGGTGAAAAACAATGGACAGGTCTCTAACCCCCCTTCTAAGGTGGGTGAGTGGTCAACTGCAAGATGTTTGTTTTGGTTCAAGCTGTCAGAAGAACAGTTTGCTCAAGATAGTAGAGTTCAGGCTGAAGGTCGCTCTCTTCTGCTTCCCAGCACCTCCCACCCTCTCCTTTAAAATAACAAAATTGTTGGGGCAGCTGGGTGTTTCAGTTGTTTAAGCATCTGAATTTGGCTCAGGTCATGATCTCGCAGTTTGTGAGTTTGAGCCCCGCATCAGGCTCTGTGCTGATAGCTCAGAGCCTGGCGCCTGCTTTGGATTCTGTGTCTCCCTCCCTGTCTACTCTTTCCCCACTTGCTCTCTGTCTGTCTGTCTGTCTCTCTTAAAAATAAATAACCATTTAAAAAAATAAAAAAATAACAAAATTGAGTTTGAAGAAGACCAGATAATCATCCTGACTAGGGTGTCCAATGAATTGTTGGAGGCCATGGTCACCCCTCAACAGAACTAGAAGCAATCTAAAGCCAGGACCTTTGTCATGAAACTTCTTTGTGTGTGTCTGTCTTCTATGGCCCCCATTAATGAGTACCAGTTTTTTATGACTACTAGGTCCACAGGCTGTTGATGAACATCACCGGTGGAATGTTATTCATTGGGCAGAAAATGAATATGTACATCCCTGAGATGGATCTTAAGTGCCACTTCCTCTGGGAAGCCTGTGACACTTGTCTCCCTCAGTTCATCCCCAGCCCATTACTAGCTCCCAGCATAGATAACACCCATGCCTGCCCTGTTGCATGACGATATGTCATTCCGTGCACTTCAGTCTTAACCACGTGTGTACCACTAACGCAACATTGGGCTGATTTACTTTTGTGTCTGTGATCCTGCTTTAGTTGGTAAGCACTTTGGAGATAGAGCTCAAGTCTGATTCATTTCTGTATTCCAGGACAATGATTGGAACATAGAAGAAGTCAGATATATAGTTATGAAAGCACAGATAAATAGTAAATGATAAACATGATGATGATAAACACTTTCATTTACCTATCTAGCATAATTTCCATTCTCTACAAGATACATGGCGATCACACAAAGGGCTTTAGAGATAGGGAGTGGAAAATACAAAGCCAGCCATTTCTTTTTCCTGCTTTCTGAAAAGTCACAGTAGAAGTCACGTGAATATAAGACATAAATGTCAGCAAGTGGATTTGTTGGTGACAAGCATGCCAGCTTCTTGGTATGACGCTTGACAATTAGTAGTTTGGCAATACATTTTAATAACTGTTTCTAACATGCAAGTGTATATTTAGAGATGGGAACACTATAGCATTTAAATAATTAATAATAAATAATTAACCTGTTCCTCCAGAGAAATGGCTTCTCTTATCCCTGGCCTGTTAGGTGGTCTCCATTTATCTTTTTAAAAGGCTTTATGATTTGGGATCAACATAGTGGAGAATATGCACATCCTTTGAATCTTTTTTTCCTGCATAGTTAGTGAGCCCCTCGAGCCTGGAGGCCTTTCAAAATATACACTTTGTATTTATAGGCTCAGGCATCTATATAGTGATAAATCTCTTTCATTGGAATATTTTATGTAAAGTTTGAAACAAATGTGTTTTCAAAGACAGAGTCATTGCTATTCAGAGTACTTATTTTTCCAAAGCAACTAGCTCATATTACTGCCCTTTAATTTTTTTAATTTATTTTTTTTACGTTATTGACTTTCTAACCTTTCTTTAAGTATTCTTTCAGCCATACAGATTTTGAAATCGCGTGAAGGGTAGTTTACATATATGCTTTGTTATTTTGTTTCTAAAATTCATCCCAATTTGGATCTGCGCATATTATGGCAAAATTACCTAGGAGAAAAAGAGTTGGTCTTTCTGGTTTGCCCTGGGCCGTCTAAACAGCTGTGTAAGCAGCAGGTCCTGGAAACACTGGGCTCACGACTTTTGGATATAATTCAGGGATCAGCGTGACTTCACCACAGGACCTCACTCACTGCCTGTAACTGTTCCTTTGTGGTCATTCTGGAAGTCAAAATTCAATATGAATGCCTCTTGAGAAATACTTCTAATGAACTATAAGAATCAGTAGTCTGAAGAGAAAGCCATTTCTGATACACTGATTATACTCATTTCTGCACACCAATGCCAATTAAGGACTGTAGATATGTCATAAGAAGGAGACACAACACTATTATTGCAACCACAGCTGAATTATGGCAGCTGACGGGACACATACCTGGAAGTTGGTGATTTCTCTTGAAAAGCAGAGGTCAGCCTCCACATCTCACATTCTCCTTTCAGTGCCCCTTCCATGAACTCTCCAGAACACTTTAATTTTAAATAATTGTTTGATTTCACCAACCTAGTAATTATTTGATTATCCTTTTTTTTTGACCTCCTTTTGGAAGATTAAATATTTAAGGCTCTCTTTTTTTTTTAGATCATTCATTTGCACAGTTTTTGAATTCTATTGAAATAAAATTGCTCTTAATGAAACATCTGAAAACATGCACAAACAGTGAATAAGCAGAGTTCTCTAGAATAATGATGCTATTGTTAAGTGATTGAATACTTGGGAGATTAATATCATGGTGTACTGGCATGTTGGTTAATTCTAGCCGTAATTTAACAGTAAAACCTACTTAAGAAAGCAGGAGGCTGAACGACTTGTCAGACACAAGGCACACACATGGAGCTCAGCACAATAACAAATTAAAGCACTGTTTATATATAGACATGGTTGGTCTTTTTTTTTTTTTTCTTAATGTGTGATTTAGGTAACAATTGCACTGTAATTTTAACTCTCTGTGCAGTTTGAATGTTTGCTTAATTGTTTTATTGCCATTGTATTTACTGATACTACTATAGGATGCCAGAGAAATTTTGCTCAATGTCCCTAAGCCTTTACTTACCTAAGACTGGCGTTGATTTAGACTTGATAACACATATCCCATTTCCACTAGATTCCTCTGAAATTGTTTGACCAAAGGCCATGGGTACATTTTAGGCCAAGTGAAAATGTATAGTTAAATTTCTGAAGAGTTCTCACATTCTTGAAGTCGGGCTTTTCTTTCCCCTGCATGTAGTACAGAATTCCCCAGATGAGACCCAAGTGCCTGTTACTTAAATTCTGGCATACCGTGCACCATCTGCACGTGTTGGCTATAGACCGCGAGAAAGTATCAGCTGAAAGCTGTACACAGTCTTGCGAAAGAAGAGGGAAGCAGGAGCTTCCCATAAAGTTCCAACCTATCTTTGAGCTAGTTAACATTGGCAAATGCAGAGTTTGATCAACTTGAGATTTATCTGGGCTCTGAATACGAAGTTAATTTCTTGTAGCTCTTAGTTTCAACAAAAACGTATGGAATCGCATGCCATGTGTGGGGGCGGGGGTCGCAAAACAGTGGGTTTATGACAGTGATGTGCATAGGAGATCCCTGGGGATCTTGCTAACATGTAGATTCTAAATCAGTAGTTCTGGGGTAGGGCTTCAAATTCTGCATTTTTAGGAAACTCCAAGGTGATGAGTCTGTGCTCCATAGGCTGCACTTTGAATAGCAAGGTCATAAAGCATGAGATCTAACCATGTAACATCTTTTGAGGTGGAAAAGTTGGGCTTAAAAAAATACACACAGATATGATACTATTAACTTAAGGAACTGACAGTTTATTAGGAATTTTGTCAGGGTAGAGGAATCAATAATGTTTAATTTCTTTGCCTTTTAACTAAACTTGAGCCTTTCAAGGAATGCTGTTAGTACTTTCAGCTGTCTTTTGCTTCACATTAACATAGTGTCGTGTGTGTATAATACAGAGATGTATACGACAGTGGGAGTGACTTGAAGGTCATGAAAGAGCCCGTAAATCGGACTGCTTTTGTTGATTTTGTGGTTTTACAGTGAATTGATGGGTTTGCCAGCAGTTTACATGCTACATTGTTGATGTTCTCCAAATTTTCCATCCTTCGAAAAGGAAGGATAAACCCGAAGCTCTTCAGGTCCTCTGACTCTTGTGGTGGCATATCCCCCAGAAGGCTTGTGGCTTGATAGAACATAAGCTTGTTTAGATAACCGTACACAATACCCATATGTTCCCTCCGGGAAGGCTCAACTTTTTATATAGACATTACACTTGGGGAAACATCGTGTGATGTTCACCTAATCTGGAATAAGTTAAGTGGCTGATCCTGAGTACTCAGTGCAATACAATAACTTTGTAGGACTTGGTTTTGGGCTTTCCTGTGTAGACAGAACTATAATAGCTTACGTAGTATTTGAGAAATGACTTGAAATAAGAGAAACATTTACTTCAGCTCTTAATTTTGTCTCTATGGCAACACCAGGAAACACAGTTTTATTTTGACTGTTGAATGCTTACTATTTGAGTTATTTCAATTATTTATTTAGTTTATTTCATATGGAGTCCGTTTTCTGGGCTAGAACCATTTTCTCCAGACCTAATGTAAATTGCCTTAGAATGACCCAAATCTTATGTGGACAGAACCTTCTAAGGAACAAGTATTTGGAAACATGGATGCTCCCTAGATCATGTTATTTTCAGTTGCTATTCTAGCCTGTATATATTTAAAGTTACACATACATACAGACAGTTCCGAGATTCTGCTTCAAAGCGTGGTGAATTATAGGGACATAATAGGATATAACATTAGAAACATTACCTCTCCCAAAAAATAATACCATGTATTGGAACTAATTCATGACCCAGTAAAGTTACAGCATATTGATTCTCACAAAAAGTGGAAAAGGTATGCCTGGAAATTTTGCCTAATTTACATTTGCCCATCAAGTTTCATTAATGCATTGTTTAGTAACCCGTAAAATTTGGAAATCTTACAAAGAGTGATAATATTTTCTCACTTGTTTAGGAAATGTTACAGAAGTCTACACCATTAAATGTTGGTAAGATTGTGAAGAACCTACTGTTCTGGTGATACACACTTTTGGGAAACAACATCCATTCTGCATGTCACTGCAATCCCCCTCCTGAGCATAGAGCCTCACAAAACTGCTGCATGTTCGCACCAGGAAATAGATGTGAAACCACTAATAACAGCAGTGTTTTTAATGGCAAACATAAAAAGATGTGTATAGATAAGCCTAAGCGAAAATGGACAGGGCCTCTGATAAACAAATTATTACCTATTTATTCAAAGGAACACTGTAACCTAGTGAAAACAAAAGAATCACAGTCCCTTGCAACAACATAGTTAAATTAATAATTTAAAATGTTAAGTGAGAAAAAGAAAGGAAAATGTTGGGGCACCTGGGAGCCTCAGTCGATTAAGCATCGACTTCAGCTCAGATTAGTTCATGGGTTCGAGCCCCGCGTCAGGCTCTGTGCTGACAGCTCAGAGCCTGGAGCCTGCTTCAGATTCTATGTCTGTCTATCTGTCTGTCTGTCTGTCTGTCTCTCTCTCTCTCTCTCTCCCCTCCCTCTCTCTCAAAGAAAAAAAAAAAAGAAAATGTTAGGTGAAAATAAGCAAGTTGAAGTAATATATGTGAACCATGATTCATTTAAGTAAAGTTCTAACATGAACAAAACTAAATGATATACATGATATGTGTATGTTAAAACAATAGAGAAAAGCAAGGGATATTTTATCACAGAATATACAGTGGGGATATCTATGAAGGAAAGTGTAGAAAATGGGGCTAGAGAGAGGCAAGCAAGATTTTTCACAATTACAACTAATGATTTCTTAAAAAAAAATTTTTAAGTTTATGTTTTGACAGAGACGGAGACAGCGTGAGCAGCGGGGAGGATAGAGAGGGAGAAAAGAGGATCTCAAGCAGGCTGTACGCTGTCAGTGCAGAGCCCGACATGGAACTTGAACTCACAAAACCATGAGATCATGACCTGAGCAGAAACTGAGAGTCAGACACTTAATCAACTGAACCACCCTGGTCCCCCTAATAATTAATTTCTTAAATATACAATGGAATATTAGTGATCAAAAAGAATGAAATCTTGCCATTTGCAACAACATGGATAGAACTAATCATATTGTGCTAAGGAAAATAAGTCAGAGAAAGACACATATGTGATTTCACTCATGTGCAATTTGAGAAACAAAGCAGATGAACATAGGGGAAGGGAAGCAAAAATAATATACAAACAGAGAGGGAAACCAACCTTAAGGGACTCTTAAATATAGAGAACAAACTGAGGGTTGCTGGTGGGGATGGGGTTGGGTCGGGAGATGGGCTAAATGGGCGATGGGCATTAAGGAGGGCCCTTGTTAGGATGAGCGCTCGGTGTTAAATGTAAGTCATAAATCATTAAATTCTATTCCTGAAATCGTTATTACACACATGTTAACTAACTTGGATTTAAATTAAAAATGAACAAATAAATGAGATAATAATTAATTTCTTAATCCCATGATTTATATTCATCTAAAAAACATTTACATCTTTTACATGTTATAAATCATCTTTCACATATTCAATATTCATTCATATACTTATTAATATATTTACCTAAGTTAACGTATAACATAACATATATGTTATGTGTTTCATATAACCAATCAATTTATATAATCTTATACTCGGCACTAAGACTTTTAAGGACTTTCTATATGATTTTTAAGAATAAACAATGTATTTAACATAAAAATCCTTTCACTACTGTTAGAAAATGTTAACCACATCAGCCACACACAAACAAGTAGGCATGTTTACATGTTATAAATCATCTTTCACATATTCAATATTCATTCATATACTTATTAATATATTTACCTAAGTTAACATATAACATAACATATACATATGTATATACATATATGTATATACATATATATGTATATATATGTATATGTATATACATATACATATATATGTTAACATATAACATAACATATACATATATACATATATGTATATACATATGTATATACATATACGTATATATGTTATACATAACATATAACAATCACATATATAATTTTAGATGATATATAATTATAATATATATTATATATAATATATAAAATTATAATTATTATAATTATATATATTATTATATTATATATATTATTATATATATTATATATAATTTACTTTTCATTTGAATTATAATAAACTCAGTATTATGAACTGTAACAAATGTAACACAAAGCAAGACAGTATATGGATATAAACACTAAAATCTAAAAAAAAAAATAATCCATGACTAACCACAATTTTTTTTTTTATATAATGTTTATTTTTTTATTTTTGAGAGAGAGAGAGAGAGACAGAGCACAGGTAGGGGAGGGGCATAGAGGGAGGGAGACAACAGAATCCGAAGCAGGATCCAGGCTCCAAGCTGTCAGCACAGAACCTGACTGCGGGGCTATAACTCACGAACTGTGAGATCATGACCCGAGCTGAAGTCCGACACTTAACCAGCTGAGCCACTCAGGCTCTCCCAAACTTAAATCTTTGAGTACAATATGGAAAATGATGTCGAAAATGATGTGTATTTTCAGTTTTTAAAATGTCTGCTTGTTTTTTAAAATGTAATTTGTAGTAAATTCTTCAAAATACTCAGCTGCCATGTAATAGGAATTTGAAGTTCCACAGTGTCAAAGATTCCTCTGCATCTTTCAAAGACATGTGACTTATGTGCAGTGAATGAACTCTCGGTGTATCACCAACTTTAAATAGAAATAGTACTGATATCTCAAACAAGATTACATCCTTCTATGTGACCTCGCTGTTGAGGCTGTAGAAAGGGACCCGTCTATACACACACGTACGCAAAACACAGTTCTCTGTGCTTTCTAATGCTATTTTTTGGAGAAACATGCAATTTCTAGGAGGGAACAGTGAATGTTAGCTCAAAAGATACCTGTAGCAATACTAATTCTCCAATAGCCGATAGACGTTTTCGTTAGTAGCTGTCAGCTGCCCACACCTTCATTCTTTCAAAGTTTCTCATTATGCGAACATACATTGGAATGATGATACTTATACTTGAAACAAAACCAAGAGAGTAGAAATGCGGTAAATGAGCTGTCACCTTTACATTCCTGAGGGTATTCTTTGGTACTTGGTAACTATTCACTAAAGAAATAAGATAATTAATGGATGAGTTGGTGATAATAAAGATTCCTTTTTAAGTATGTAAATGACAAACCACCCAGTGAGGATCACCACTAGTTTTCATGCCTGCTTGTTTGTGTGTGGCTGATGTGGTTAACATTTTCTAACAGTAGTGAAAGGATTTTTATGTTAAATACATTGTTTATTCTTAAAAATCATATAGAAAGTCCTTAAAAGTCTTAGTGCCGAGTATAAGATTATATAAGTCGATTGGTTATATGAAACACATAAATCAGAACAAATGTATATAGAAAAGGATATTAACAAATAGAGTGTGTGTTGAAATAATGAATAATTTCCATCTTCCTATTTTTTTCCTACATTTTCCAAATCTGACTTTATGAGATATATTCCCTCTAAAATGGAGAAAATAATCAACTTATTAAAAAATGTCAGTACTCAGGTGAGGTGTGGGCTGAAGACTGTTAATAGAATTTCAGGTTTACGGGTGTGAAATGTGGCTTTTCATTACATTTAGTGTTAAGAAAAGTGGAACCAATTATATTCTCATGCATATGAAAAATACATGCCATCTAAATGTATCGACTTTTACTTTGGCTTACCAGTAGTTAACTTTAAGACAAGTGAACAGACGGCCACCTCCTGAGCAGAATATATCACATCTTGTCTGTATATATACATCTAGGTGAATTCTTATTATGTAATACACATCTGTAACCATTGCTCATATGACGAATAGCTGATTTTTTCTTGTGTTTTCCCTTTAGCCCATGACCTTCTCAAGTGCCATAGGTGTGTTCTTTCTCATGCAAAACATTTCCCCAGTGGAATGAAAGGCAGGCACTCAGGGCTGTGTGTCTGTGTACATTTGCAGTAAGAGTGAGAAAGGTTACGACAAATGAACCAGAAGTCACTGAATTAAACAAAGTTTGCCATCTACTCACTTTCTTAATTATGTTTTTTTGGAATCTATTTATAACATCAGTCTGAATTTTCTGACCGTTAAATAATTGAGAGACTGATCATCACCCAGCAAGTACTGTTTTTGAATATCTACTGTAAGCTTTTCACTAAGATAAAAGGCTTAGCATGCATTCTTTTATTATGTCTTCCCACTTACCTGATGTGCTAGTTAGATGTATATTACATATAATTTAAAAAGTGCTATGGATAATACAGAGAATCTATAAGGCACATAATCCTCTCATAGGTAATTGGACAGCACCACTGATTTATGTTATCAATTATTTGAATATCCATTGGACAGTGGGCTTCCTGCTATTGATCCCCAAAGTCTGAATCTTGGAGAGTGACAGAGCCGCTTAGTCCAATATACTTCTCACAACTTAATGCAGAGATGGATGTGTTGACAAAAAAAAGAAAAGAAAAGAAAAGGCTGTGTTCCTATCCACTTGGGTATTTTGTTTGATAAGTGTTTAGAATTAAGGATAAGAGAATTACTTGAAAGTTGGGCTTGATTCTCATCTTTTCTGCTTTGTGTATTTGTGAGCTTTAAAAAAAATTACCTTCCTGGCCCCACTTCTTTCTACATTGTATGGTTTTGTCCATTTTTCCCATTGTGAGTTCTGATTTTTTTTTAAATGACGCAGTGGCAATCTTGTATTACTTAATCACAGAAATGCATTTTTGAAAGTGATGAAGCTCAGAAAGATTCCACAGACAGCTCAAGACTATTATTCTTCTACAGACAAATCTCCCTGGGAACTGCTATGGAGTCCCCTGTATTAGGCACTTCCTCATTCCAAGAGTAAAAACTGTGTATCCATTAAAACCTTACCGCAGCTGCTGTACTATATGAAATTTGTCTCTCAGTATTTTATGTCACTTTCTTCTTCAGGTCTCTTTGTAGATTTCAAATAATATAGTGCCATAAAACACTTTACAGTAAAGACTTTAAAACTAGGTCTTAGTTTGGCTCCTGAGTGATGTTACAGCCCACTCTCTTTTTGAATGAGAGGCAGTGAATGTGCTGAACACGAGATATAAAACGTGATGTAGCATCATCAGTTGGATATATACTTTGCTACGTTGTAAGTGGGAGATATATCTCTGCCCAGATAAACTTGATTCCCATTGCCATCCTGACTGTCTTATCTGATGTTGGATCTGCAGTATTCAGTCATTTGTTCACTCATCTACCAAACACTTAGTGAGTGAGTTCTGTGTGTAAGGCCAGGGATAGAAAATGAGTAAGACCTATTATCTACCCATGAGTAACTCAGCCTCGATATCAGGACAGGATGAGTTAGAGTGTAGAACAATACGATGCATTTTGTATTTTTGTCATCAACACAATTGCTGATAGAGTGCACTGGCTAATATGGATATGCTCAATGTCTGTTGGATTATAACCAAAATTGAAATTATCTGTTTGGGGAAGAGAGAATAAGCATAAGAAAGATGTCACACAAGTTACGATGAGGAGGGTGAGGGTAGTGACACAGAAAATCTAAGAGGGAATTAGAATGAAGCTAAGTGACGATGGCAGGATTGGGAATTACTACTTTAATAGCAATCAGCACCATCACAAAATTTCTCTGAGACCCTGATTACATTCTTTGGTACCAGGGGATACCGTGGAAACCAAGAGTGTGCTCTCAACAGCTCAACTCCACTGCTTCTGAAATATGGCCCTCAAAATGGTTACATATGCTGCACATCTGATACGGTTTTCTCTTATACTATTGAGGGCATAGATAATGCCAGAATTTTCAGAATCTGTGGTTCGATATCTTTCCCAAACAGCAAAATTTTGCTGTGATGCTGTTTTTCATTGTGCATTCAGTTGATACTAGATTCACAGTCCTACTAGAACATTGTACATGCTGTGAAGTCACAAGCTTCTTTAAGGAATAGGTTTCTTTGGAAATGAGTTTTAACAACCAATGATGAATGTCCAGCTATACTATTTCCAGTGAATGTGGGTCATTCTTCCGCCATTCAGGGGACTAATCATGTCCAACATCTGCAAAAGACTTAAAAATCTTTTTGTGGCCCTTTGGCGGCCCAGAGGACCGACCTGTATCCAGGCTTGTTCATTATGTGTTGATGACAGTGCGATATCAAGGAAAGAGTAAGGGTTTTATAGCCAAATGCACCTGAATTTAAATGTAACCAGTATAATTCAATAGCTGTGTCTGCTTGAGAAAGTAGCTTAATACATCTACCTTCTCTTTTCATCTTCAAAAAATCAGAATACTTATATTGACTTCTTAGGTAGTTGTGAGAATTCGGAATAAAATAGCTAACATATTCTGTGTAGTGGCTGACGTGTGGCAGGTGCTCAACTGATGGTAGAAACATATGTGTTTGTGTATAAGTGTAGTCCCGTCATTCATTGGTGTTTCTGATGTAGAAAAACACTGGCAGGTCCGTAAAAGTGACTTAAAAATCAACAGATTTTTCAGAGAGGATTATTATGCATCAAGCTCTGCACTGGGTATTTTGAAGACGATCAGAGAAGCCTGACCCCTGAAAAATCAAGGTCTGGTTAAAGAGACAATCTCATAGAGAACAAGAAGATTATGTCACACAACAGTAAAATAATAGTAACAATAAATAATGGTGGAGGTGATGATGATGATGATGATGATGATGATGATGATGATGATGTGATTATATACTGGCTGTGAGCACAACTATTCAGATTGGGAAAAACAGCCAGTAGACCAGAAAGTCAGAACGTGCAGTTTACCCTTGAAGGGCCTATGTTATCCAGAGAGAGGAGAGGCTGGAAGACATTGGTGCCAACATCACAAAGTGACGGTCTTCAGGTTCAAGTCTATCTACAAGAACGGTTCTATTTGGCTTTCACATTGTTTCTACAAAAACGCTGAGACTTAAACTTTGAAAAATTTTGCTAGAAAATCCAGATTTCTTTCAAAAAAAATCAGGAAGCTTAGCAGCATCAGGATCATACTCCTTCATGGTAACAATGGCTGCAGATGAAAAACAGATGCTCCTTCATCCTGGGCTGGAGATCTCCAGTTCTCTGTAATCTCTACCCTGTGAACAGTTTGCTACCTCGCTTGCTTCTTCCCTAGAAATGTTTTCAGAGTAGGGAGAAAACAGAATATGTTGTGTCATTTGAGATGACCATTTAACACCCAACGGGGAAAATCAAATGGCTCTAATTGGAGAGTCTCTGCTGAGGTTTCAGTGTTAAGACATTCAAATTCTTGTGCCTGATGGCACACAATTCCAGAGAAGCTGAATTGGAAATTCTGAGGTTGGGGCCCAGAGTTATAAGAGGCCATACAGACTATTCTGATGCATGCTATTTTTGAGAATTACCAGCGTAGCATATACTGTAGCACCAAAATACAAGTAGGCTGAGGGGTAAGCATGAGGTACACCCACTTTTAGGAACCTGGAGTGGGAGAAGGAGAAAGTGAAGAAGGTCAATCAAGGGATAACTGTCTGCAAGAAAGGAAGATAAGAACCAAGTCAATGTAATGCATTGGACCCAAGAAACGAATATTTCAAGAGGAAGTTATTTAAGAGGGCTAAATTATATCCGCCCCTCCCCCACAAAAAAGCTAAATGATAGTGAGAGGTCAAGGATGATGATAACAGTAATTTTATTTATTAAGAAGTTACTAGTTAATTTTCAAAGTTCTGTCTCAGTAGATAAAAGCCAGTATTTAGGAGTGAAGTAAAAAAAAAAAAAAATTAGATAATTAACAGAAAGAGGTAGCACGAGCAGAGCAATCATTCCAGAAAAGTCTGGCAAGAAATGCAAAGAGAGAAACCTGATTATAGCCTGTATGTAGAAGGAGAGGATCTGCAAATGTTCAAGGGAAGGCAGAGGGGAAAGAACCTTGGCTCTGGAAGAAGGTTAAGTTTCAGATAAACATAGGTGATATATAGGGAAACAGGCCAGAGAAAGGTGTGGCAGGGATGAATGGGAGTTGGAGGAGAGAACAGGAGGAGTGAGGCTATCTTGAGAGAGGATAGGAAGCACTGGAACTGAGAGACAGCAGATTGAAGTGTTGGCAGACTGTGTGCTCTGACATCAGGCTGCCTGGGATTTGATTCTGCTTTTGCTGCTTCCTAGTCATGTGACCTTGGAGAAGTAACTTAGGTGTCTCCATCTCTGTGTCCTCATCTATAAACCATAGGTAGTGGTAGAGTCTATCTCATGAGGCTGTCGTGATGATTGACAAGAGTGGATATATCTAAAGAGCTCAGAACAGGGGCTGACCCATTTAAGGTGCTACAGAAATGAGTGTCAACCAGATAGAACACATCAGGATGAAAATCAGAGAGGTTTTATTTATTTATTTATTTATATTTATTTTATTTATTTATTTATTTATTTATTTATTTATTTTTAAAATTTTTTTTAACGTTTATTTATTTTTGAGACAGAGAGAGACAGAGCATGAGCAGGGGAGGGGCAGAGAGAGAGAGAGACACAGAATCTGAAACAGGCTCCAGGCTCCCAGCTGTCAGCACAGAGCCCGATGTGGGGCTCGAACTCACGGACCGCGAGATCATGACCTGAGCCGAAGTCTGAAGCCCAACCGACTGAGCCACCCAGGTGCCCCAAGAGAGGTTTTAAAGGGGAACGCCCAAATTCCTGACAAGACGGCTTTTGTTCTGATAAAGGAGGTATTTAAAATCTCAAATCTAAAAACCACGTAGAGAAGACCTTGCGACTTGGATTGAGTTCTTGAAGACAAAATAGCACAAGGAGTGGAGTACTGTTCACAGTCAACTGCACATGAACAAACTAGGAGCTAACAGCAGTGACAAGCAGGGAATGCCAAGGTTAAGGGGTGGTAGACTAAGTACAGTGGTGGGAAGGTTAGAAGGCAAAGCCTTTAAGGAGGTAATGGAGGCAGCATTGACACGGTTGGGACTGGAGTGTGGGTGAAGCAAGTCATTAGGTATTGCCAGAAGGAGAATGAGCAAGTGAAGAAGAAATTGTGAATTGACTCAGAATATAAATGACAAGCCATGTGAATGCTAACACATGTGCTTCCTAAGGGGGCTTCAGCAAGCATTTAACCTGACCATGTTGGCTTTATCAGAGTCAAGAGAGAGTATCCAAGGGGCACCTGGATGGCTCGGTCAGTACAGCATGTGACTCTTGATTACAGGGTCCTGAATTTGTGCCCCACATGTGGCATAGAGTTCCCTTGAATCAACAACAAAAGCGCACAAAACACCCAGAGAGATGTTAACCAAGTTATCGTTTTTATGCTATACAGTAAGTATGTAGGTAACAAAGCAGAAAGCAGGATTTAGTAAGGGAACAGAAGGAATGTCAACATGCACACCTTGTACTAGGAATGTTAATACTACTTTATTTCATCTTGACAGTCACTGTTAAAAGCAGATATTAGTGATTGTGTTATACAGATCAGGAAAACTGAGGGGCAGAACCATTGAGCAATTTTTTCCACATCATATGGGTGGTGGAGTTCATATTCAAGTCCGTATTAATTAGACAAAAGCCCATTGTCTTTCCACATTAGCAGACCAAATGTTAAAGGATGTTAAACATGCTGAAATGTGCTATGATCGGTTGCAGAAAGTACCCAAAAGATGTCATTTCCATCCTGCTTGCATGGAAACCACTTTTTCACAAGTTTTCACCAAGAAGGTAGGGTATATACCCTAAATATTTAATGTAAATATGTCATCTGAAGCATTGCGCAAGAGTTACTAACTCTAAGAACCAGGAGCTTAATGATTTTGTTTTGTTTTATTTTAGAATTTGAAAGTATTCATTGTTGGTCTGGTATATCTTTTCTGGGTTTACAACCATTTGTAATTAATGAGCAAAAGCACTAAACAGTTCTAATCATTATCTGCCAGTTCTCTTACTAAATTAGCACTGTAATTCAATCAAACTACTGATTAGCCACTAGTTATTTTAGGTGAAGGAAGAGAGTTAACATAGACCTTTCCCATGTGTTTTCTTTGGACCTTCTTTCTAAAAAGTACCTGAAAAAATTCCAAATATGTGTGTGTGTGTGTGTGTGTGTGTTATATGTATGTATACATGTGTATATATACATATATATGTATTATACGTATATATACATGTGTGTATATATATATATTACATATATATACGTATATAAGCAAAAACTCTGAAAAAATTTTGTTCTGTCTTTTAAACATGGGCTATCATTTTATCAAAAGCAAATGTTTGCAGTTTTGAAAGTCGTTTTCCATGTCTGCAGAAAGCTCCCTTAGTCTCTGGAGTCTTGCAGAGAATAAACCACACGTGCTTTGCTGTTAGTGTGCCATTCTCTTGAAGTGGTGGTTTTCAAAAGACTGTCTAGTTGTATTGGCGTCACCTGGCGTCACCTGGGATTGTTAGAAATGCAGATTCTTTAGACCCATCTTGTACCTACTGAATCAGTGTTTTGGGGAGTAGTGCCAGCAGTGTCTGTGTTAATAAGCCCTCCAAGAAACTCTGGTGCATGTTAACCTTCCTTTAGGACCATTGTGTTAGAGTCGGTCAGATTGTAAATGTAGTGTTGTAGCCATAGAATTTTGGTGAAGCTGTTTGTAGTGTGAAAATAGTAATTTACTAAATAATACACTGATGTAGAAATTAAAACTCTTTTTTAGAATTGCTTTTATTATCCCTAAAAAGTATAAAAAGCTTGATTGCCAAAGCATTGCCCTTTCTTTACACACTTCCTCCTCTGAGAAGTTTTCTTCAGTTTTCCCAGCTAGGAAGTCTTATTTTGTGTTCTTTGTAATGTGTTATTCTCAAGTTATTAGTTAATAAATGACGTTTTAGTTTGCACAATGGACTTGTGAAATCTCCTTGGTATAGATCCATGATTCAAGCAGGAATTTTATTATCTCTGGGTTGGGGAAGGGAGGGGAGGAGAAGAATGCCCAGACTACAAGGCCAAGAACCGGGTTCTAGATTATTAGTTCCCTGCACTAGCTGATGCTGGGATACTTCTTGGCCTCTGTTATCCACACCTATGTTGGGTGACAAAGAGTTTGGAAGTGTTAGGGCTTGGAGGGACCAACTACAAAATCATTGAGCAAAGGATTTTGAAGGAGTAGAGTGGTCTAAATATTCTCATTTCAATCCGTTTCCAAAGCTTTCCAGGGTTTGGAGAAGACATTATTATATAAATTTTCTGGGGCTACCGTAACAAAATACTACACACTGCGTGGCTTAAATGACAGAAATTTGTTTTCTCAATTCTGGAAGTGAAAAGTAGGAGATCCAGATGTTGGTGGGTTGTTTCTTTCAAGACTCTCTCCTTTGGCTTACCAATGGCCATCTTTTCCCTTTGTCCTCACTTGGTCCTTCCTTTGTGCCTATCTTTGTCCTAATCTCTGAGGATACCAGTCATAGGATACCCAAATGACCTTGCTTGGCCTTAATTATATCTTTAAAGGCTCTCTGTCTAAATACGGGTTACATTCTGTGGTACTGGGGGTTAAGACTTCAACACATGAGTTTTGAGGGGACATAGTTCAGCCTAACTCAGTTATTGCTGGCATTGGCCTCTCGATGGTAGATTGAACTTTCTAAGGCTTCAGAATATTATTGAGTTGTGGACTTCTTTTGTAGATGAGACCTGGTTGACGTGGCCCATCAAATGCATAGCCCCACCACATTCCTCCTGGATCCCTAAAGCCATAGATATACTCCATTAGCATCCCTAAATACCAAATAATGAATGAACCATCAAGAAATAGACAAACAGCCACATTTTCTGAAAGGATAATGTTTCATCCATTAAATAAATGCAGTACCTTTTTCGAGTCTGGTATCAATACAGAAGGCATGTGAAAAATGAGTTAGCTGGGAGTTAATTGACTGTGGAGACTCTATTTTCAGTCTTTGCCTGTATTTTTTTGAATTAATATACACAGTGGGTGATTCAGCAAAAGGATTTAAAAATAAATTCTTTATAGAAAGATCCCACCAATTTGATGTCTTCATAATGCACGAAGAGTAGACCCATAATAGCTCTATTTTCTTTTCAACTTTGGAAAATAAAAAATGCTATTAGTTCAAATTAGGGTTACCTGTGGAATAATCAAGTGTATCAACAAATAGTTTGACCCAAATGCTGTTTAAGAATAAGAGTGGATGCCAGAAAGAATTGAGTATTCTTTAAAAAATTAAATGTAAAACTTGAGTTGACAAGCTATAGTAAAAGTGAGTTAATAGACAACACATACATAAATACATAACACTCAGTTATGAATACATAAAATACAATCAGTGGACAGTTACTGTGGAATGACTGCTGTTTTACAGAGTCCTCTTAGAATAGAAAGAACATGTTCCTTGGGACATGGCTGGATTTGGAGAATGTGTGGGCACTCTCGATACCTGTTGAATATGCAGATATTATTGTACGGAGTCACATATCTTATGTCCAAAAGCATCCTAGCACCGTGAATTAGGGGCTTCACACATTGGCCAAGAGAAGACACTGAATGTGCTCACTTCGTTTATGTGCTTCCCTCAAGAAGTTGAACCCCCTGGAGGAAGTTGACTGTGGATAATCTTGTATCTCTTCTAGCTGTATGAAATGAAAGCATGGAAAAATGGATCGGATTTGTCTGAAAGCTTCTGGAGCCAGAAGGCACATGGTGTCAGTGCTCAGCTGTCTATTTCCAGGCATCTTCTTGAAATAGCCTCTTTCTAGAGATATAATTCCTTTATATTTTAAAATATAATTTATATTTTAAAAATAACTTAATTTTACAAATTACAATTTTTATAATAATTCTAGGTAAATAATATTTTTCTCTGTATATCAGATTCTGCTTTCTACTCAGGGATGTCATAAAGACTTTATGAATACTAACAGTCTTCTCTAAACCCAAAGAAGAGGAAGAGTAAATAAATGAAATAATTTACTTTTGGAAATACCTTTTGCCACAGACGTAGGTCTTTTTCTTCAGAGTGTGTAAAAATGTATCATTAGTCTATACAGCAGTTTTTACTGTAGTCTATTAGTTACTTTGACAAAAGATCAGGAAGAAAAGTTGAATAGAATTCTTCACAGGTATAGTACATTGGTGGCTTTTCTGTTTACGGTGGTTTGGGTCTTAAAAAAAAAAGTCTACACTTTATTTACCTCCATCAGATGTTGACTTTGCAGAGCATGGAGAATACAGCAGCAGTCATGCGGAAAGTACCTGTTTGTCATCGTGAGAGTTCAAACACGAACTGGAACCAATGGCCCATTAAATACCTTCTCTTGTTGTTTAAAGCATATCCCAGCTTTGTGAAATAATTGTTCATGCAGAATACTGTAACTGAGCCAAGGAATTACATTCCTTTAGCTCTATTCAGGTTAGTGGCTGAGTCAGATATGCTCAGTTGTGTCCTATTGTTTCGAGATTTGGCACTATTGAAAGCCTCGCCTGGAGCGTAATTAGGAATAGGGAAATCAAGAAATAGCGTAATTTGCTTTTTGATGTGTATGTGTGTGTGTGAGTGAGTGACTTTGCGTTTACAGTAATATTATAATGCATACTGGGACATAAAATTTCGTTTTAGGAAAATGTTGCTTTAGGGGTGCCAGGGCGGCTCATTCGGTTAAGCGTCTGACTTCGTCATGACTCAAGTCATGATCTCGCAGTTCGTGAGTTCAAGCCCCACATAGGGTTCTGTGCTGACAGCTCAGAGCCTGGAGCCTGCTTCAGATTCTGTGTCTCCCTCTCTCTCTGCCCCTCCCCTGCTGACACACACTCTCTCAAAAATAAACATTAAATTTTTTTTTTAATACTCACAGATGCTTTCCATGAGAAATAATTTCTTTTTCTTCTCCTTCTTGGTTGTAAAAAAAGATAGCTGGTTTTTTTTTTTGTTTTTTTTTTTTTTACATATTCTACATTTAATGAAGGAAAAGAAAGACATCCAAGTAATATTGTTATACTAGGACAGTATGCACACCATAGGCTAAAAGTCCCATTGGGAGATGTAATTCACTATGAGATACAGTAATTTTTAATTTCCTTTTTAAAAGAGAGAGCTAAATTTTAATTTGGAAGATACTTTATATATAAAATTTTCAGGAGTAGCTTTAGAAACCAATTAAGAAGTATTTTTGTCTTAAGGGTTTGTGTGCCTGATGTGAGATGGTTATAAATGTTCTAAATTCTTTTTCTTCCTCTGGTTTTTACTTCTTCCATACTGTATTAATGGTGCTTTGTGTGGAAACAAAGTTTCAGCAAATGTTCCCTTTCTTCTCCCTTTTTGTTTTCTACACAAAGATACGTGTAATCTTGCAAATGTTTGCTTGCCCGAATAGCCTAAGCTTAGCGAGCATTACTGTCATTAGTAGGTGCAGTTATAGATACCTTGAACCCTTGTGGACTGAAAGACAGTTCAAATATGACACTATTTTACTGGTTATTTTCCCAAAAGAGAAATTCTTGCACTGAAATACAACTTGAAGGAGAGACTGTGTTGGTTGGTGGTTGGGGGTTGGGGGGAGGGTGGTCGGTTGGGAGATGAGGAGTTTTGGAGGAAGCGGGCTCGCATAATAATAGGCGTGGGGTGCCTGGGTGACTCAGTCAGTTAAGTACCTGACTCTTGACCTCAGCTCAGGTCACGATCTCATGGTTTGTGAGATCGAGCCCCGAGTCGGGCTCTGCGCTGACGGTGTGGAGCCTGCTTGGGATTCTTTCTTTCCCTCTCTGCACTTCACTTGCTCTCTTTCTCTCTCTTTCTCTTTCTCTCTCAAAATAAATAAATAAACTTTAAAAAACATAATAGACTTGAAGTAATAGACATTTCAGGAATACATACCAAACACACAAAAGCTTTAAACCTGTAGGGGTATTTGTATGGTTAAGTACAGTGAGAACACAGTAATGTCATCCCTAACGTTAAAAATAACAATATAAAGGGTAAATGTAAATTACCTTTTTAGTAAATAATTTTACCTGCCAAATTTCTTAGTGTAAGATTTTGACAGTCTACGTAGTAATGTTTTAAGCTGTCATTTGGGACAGAATTTTAACCCCTTCCATTTCTTATCAACATCAGAGAATGCCAAGGACTAGAGACATTTTTATGTAGCAGATAACAGGGAGGAAATAATTGCAAGAAAAGCTAATATTTAATGAGTACTTATCCTGTGCCAGCCACTGTTATCCTTATTTAAGTAAATCTTACCTAACCCTGAAAACAACCCTAGATACTATTGTAATCATTTTATATATTTATACGTAGATGTACGTAATTTTACATAATAGTCTAAATGAATGTTTAAATAAATGGATTTATAGAATTATAGAGAAATGATACAAAGCACACCTAAGGCTTACTTAGCCAATCAGATATACCCAGGCTGGACTGAGATGTGAGCCTTGGCGGTTTGTCGCCACAACATATTAACCACTATTGCCTTGGAGTCTAATACCCGGATTCTGAAAAACATGAAGGTTGATTAAACTAGAAAAGTCGATATATGTAGCTTCTCTGTTTTGGAGGCAGATGATATAATAGTTAAGCACTGTACCCATTTTAAGAATCCCATATTCAGTTCCCTTCCTTTCACAAATTATGTGATTTTGATCAAATTACTGATTTTGTAGACTATACTTTCTATATCTACCAAATAGTAGTAGATACTCTCAGCCATGCTGTCTTTGATTTAGTTAACTATAGAGTTATAGTTGTAATGGTGTAGAAAATGCAGTGGTAGCTGAAATGTCAGGATTATGATGACAGAATCTATTCAGTTCATTATTGGACAGCTTCATGCCAGTCTGGCTGACTTTAACCACAAGCATGGAAGTGACTGGTGGGAATTATCTCAGACCCCTTCATCTAAGTATATTCTAGTTCCTAGTTCATATATATTCCTAGTTCTGGTTCATAATAGGAACTAGAATATACTTAGAGATATTCTAAGAGCTGAGATAATATACTGTTAATAGGTTGGCTCCTATTGGAATGATTTTCAAAGCTATCAGCGGTATTGCTTTCATAATGAAATTAATTCTGTAAATTTCTAGAGGACCCTCAATTCATCCTTGGTCAAAACATCTGGGGGAAAGAAAAGAGGCAAAGACATTTCTAGTACAATGACATTATCAACACTAGAATATTAATAAATAACCACCAAAATACTGCAAAGAGTTAATGACCTAATAAGAGGGGATTATAAATGCAAAAGAAACAGTGGTGAGGGGGAACCTAGTTTATTACTCCATGGGATATTTACTATTTGTCATATATTCTCACACTTGCTTAGGAACACAGAATTACAAGAAAACTTGCCAAATATTTTGTGACATGGCTGAAATCTTGAACATGAAAATGAGTAGTTAGTAAACTTGTTGCTTAAATTTGCATTATAATTTCTCCATGTTAGTATGATTGTTGACAAGCATCCTTCATAGAATCCTAAAGAAAGACAGGCTTTTAGAAGCCATCTTCTTTGGTTCTATCATTTATGCCTCAGGAAACAGGCTTAAAGAGATTGAATTTCATTCTCCATATTAACCACCTTTTAAAAAACGAAACCTAAACTAGGTCTTCTGCAAGAGATGATAGGATAATGGATATGCTTATATGTATTTCTGGTAGAAACTTCATTGTTGTATGAAGTACCATTGGATTACCTGTATCATTCATTTGTTTATAGCAAACATTTATTGAGCTCCTATTACATATGGTGGCAGGTATTGAGAATTCAAAATTCAGTCTTTAATCTCAACTCACACTATATATTTTTAGTAACAAAAAAAAATCCTATTTATCTTAGGAGCACTGCTAGAAACTCTTAATCTTTCAATTTAACCCTCTCCCAAATCCTGAAAGGGAAGTATTACAATTCTCATTTTTACAGATGAAAAAAAAACAAAAAACAGTTTGGAGAAGTTGTGTTAAACTGCTCAGTGTTACAACGCTAGGTGAGTGCCAGAGCTGGATGTAAGCCCTGTTCAAGCTGGGGCCAAGGTCTGTGCTTTTCTGCAGCAATCCACAGTGTGATTTACTTTGATCACAATCACATACAACCCCCTTTCAGCCACCTATGACAGGCTGACAGGTTTATTTTTGAAGGCTCAACCCAGTGATTACGTAGGGAAGCACATTCTCAAGTTATAAAGGAGAACTGGTGAAAAGTGATCATCCAGGTGTGAAATGGGAGTACAGTGCTTGTTTTCTTGGTTTATTCCTGCTCAATTGTGTGTGCACTGACGTTCTTTAAGGTATTTTAAGCGTCTTCATTGGGCTATAATAACGTGGAATTTCTCTCTCTCTCTCTCTCTTTGTCAGGTATGGAAAAATTGTATCCACAAAGGCAATTCTGGACAAAAACACAAATCAGTGCAAAGGTATGTGTAAGGGCATCTATACCCTGGGCTCTTGCCTAGCCTGTTCCATCGATGTCTCCTTTAAGGCAGAAGTCCAGATACCAGCTGCGCAATGATCACGATGTACAGAATATGGCAAACCTCTTTAATAATGCCAAGGCTTTGATGAGTTGTATTTCTAGTAACATTGTTCATTAATTTTTTTCATTAACAAACAAAATGAAAATCACAAATCAGAACAAGTGTCAAATTGCTTCAGCGTAAAACTAAATTACCTCTTAACAACTTGGGGTTGTCTGATTTGAATGATATCATCAGTGATGCAAATTGATTTCCTATATAAAAATGAGGAACTCTGGGGAGAACTTCCCCATGCAAAGCACGTTTTAATTTATCTGTTCCTTAAAGCTTTAGTGACACTGGTTGACTAGGAATGAACTTACTGATGGGCCCATTGTGTCTAAGCTTCTGCTGTCAGCATCTCTCGGGATCTGAGTTGGTATCTTATTAAGGCTTTTTTTCCCCCCTGCAAACATTTCTGAAGTTTTTTGACTATATCTGTGACTCATGTCTCCTCATGTCTGGGAATCCCATACTCTTTCATGAGTTGCATTTTATATTATTTGTGAAATCGGTATGGTCTCTCTCGCATGACTCAGTTCTTACTAGGAAATTGGAATGCTTCTTGTAACATATGTTATTTGTTGTTCCTGTAATCCAGTCTTTCTTATAATACCAGAAGTATGGTAGAGCCACGATCATTCTAAACACTGCCCCTATTTCACATACAGATATAATGTGCATATGTTTTAGGAATAGGCATTCATACACTGAAGATATTTCCCAGCCTATCTGGGTGACAGTATTCAGGTTCTGTTCAGCAATTAAAAAGCAAACAAACAAACAGCATTCCACGTCTCCCGTAAAGTCACAAATGTGCTAGGTGCTTAGGTACTACAAGACAAAAAATAATAAGATATGGTTTCTGTCATCTAATAGTTCAATTTGAAAAGGAAACCAACAAGAAAACGAAGAAACGAATCGTAACATACTTATTAGAGTGAGTGTATCAGCCTAAAGTAACTGAAAGTATAACAGAGGTATCTGTAATGGAGATATACATAAAAAACTGTGAGAGGAGGAGGTGGAGATTCCTTTTGGGGGAATAAAGTTTATAAAGGCAAGTCAGAATGGATGGGCATGGGAAAGGTCTGTGTTTGAGAGAAAGAGTTTCAGAATGTAATTGAGCAGACCCATAACTAGAATGGAAACTCCTAACACCCCTATCCACATTTTCTTGTAACTACTACTTTCTTTTTCCCTCATTCTCTGTCTCTTCCTCCAAGGAGACTTAAACTCAATGAAGACAGGACCTGTGTAATCTAGAAAGTTTATCTTCAAAGTGAGGTGTTGTAGAGCAATGCTAAACTCTCAGCTGGGGATGCTAGAAGGAAATGTTAGAATATGTCTCTCTTTGTTTTTCTATCAACTTTCTCTGTGTGGTGTAGAACATATTAGTTAATTTTACAAATGCATATGTTTTATACATATAAATATGTAAATTTTGGGTTTGCTGATACAAAATATTTTTATTCATTGTGATATGCATTTAAAAAGTAGTTTGGGGACTCCTGGTCTCATAATAAGCACTAATAAATACAGAAGGAGATGAAGGAGGGAGGGAAGTAGGGAGGAAAAGGGGAGAGAAAGGAAGGAAGGAAGAGGGGGACCATGGAACCACCTGGGAAGATCATTTACTAAAAGGGCAGCTAAAGATGACTTCATGGGAGGGCAGAGGGCTATTAGATCTTTTGCCTTGAGGGTGGTGTGAAAAAGGTGGAGTTAATATATGGTCATTATACATAATATGGATAGAGGTCTCCAGTTGCCTTTTCTGGCCTCAGCATTTGGAGTCTGTGGGTTAACAGTAGGGATTCTGAATTACAACCTTCATCAAGCACGTGGAGGTGGGTATCCTAAAAGTTAAGCACTCATGGTCAGAAAGATACTACTGTCACTTTCATGTTTAAGGAAAAATACTATTTTAATGGTATTCTGAGTCCTATTTAGAGTATTCCTTTCTGGCCCTTGAAATGGTCACCCGGACAAACTACATGCAGTTGGGAAGAGGCAGCAATTATATTTATGGAAAATTATTTATAGTTGTTAATGATAACGTGGGAGCACATTTCTGAGGTTGGGAGGAAGATGTGACGTCGTTGAGCAGTTCAGAGAACTGAATAAATGAGACGTTGAAACAACCATCTAAATATTTATTGAAATCGCCAAGAATTGAAGCAGGCATAGTTTTGGGGAAAGTAAACCAGAAGGTGTGAGCAATGATACTGGGCATCTGTAGACCATAGTGAAAATGAAGATTCACTGGTTATAAAATTTTGTGATGAAGGATTCTAAACTGGAGATGTAGGTAGGAGGGAAACCAGATGGCCATAGGAGCAAGGAGGACTCCTCACTATAGTCCACTGGGAGAATAGGTATTAGAAGGAAAAAGAAAAGTCGAGAGGGCTACAAAGGAGCAGTGTCCTCAGGGTGAGATAGGAAACAATTGGGAGCGTGCAGATGAAAGTAATGATAGCTTATATGCACTCAGGAAGCTGAGGTCATTTCACGCAGGCCATCCAGTGCTGCTTCCTGTGTGCCTGGTTCACCTGTCTTCACTGGTATCATCTGAAATTGGTAGAGTCTTTTTTTTTTTCAATTTTTTTTTAACGTTTATTTATTTTTGAGACAGAGAGAGACAGAGCATGAATGGGGGAGGGTCAGAGAGAGGGAGACACAGAATCTGAAACAGGCTCCAGGCTCTGAGCTGTCAGCACAGAGCCCGATGCGGGGCTCGAACTCACGGACCGCGAGATCATGACCTGAGCCGAAGTCGGCCGCTTAAATGACTGAGCCACCCAGGCGCCCCGGTAGAGTCTTTTTTAAAAAGTCAGTGTTGAAAGAACAATAAAGGGAATATTATTGATACTAGTAATTACAAGGAGACTATTGTCCCACATATTGTATTCAAACAGATTTTTAAAGAATGTATAAATATGCATGTGCTTGGCCCTCTTTCATTCTCTATCTTGGAACAAATATAGGCAACCTCCCAATTCTAGCTTATGGAGCACATACAACTGATCCAAGCATTACAATGATAGGAAAGAAGACTTAAACTATGTCAGATTATGAACATATTGATTATAGGAAGTTACATGAATATGGAGGAATACAAAATAATGTGTAAAATAAATATGGAGCTAAGTAAATATTTGAGACCTAAGTATTCCTTATCTTTATGTCTGTGGGGAAGCCAGGGCCTGCTTTGAACACCGCCTCTCCACTTAGTAGCTGTGCCACCTGTGGTAAATGACTCAACTTTGCTGGTGCCTCAATTCCCCATCTATAAAATGATGATAATAATAGGGCCTGAGTTGATGATTAAATGAGGTATACATGGATAGCACTCAACAATACCTGGTGTCAGCTGTGGTATGAAATACTAGAAATAGTAAAAAAAAAAAAAAATGTCTTAAGGTGGTGGGAATATGGGTGATAGATTATTATTTTATGTTTCTCCAAATTTATTGCCTTTTCAGGCAAAACAAACAAAACAAACAAAAAACAACTCTTGGAAACAATGATCTGGTTTCAGTTATATATATTTGATAGTTCTTTTTGTGAATTACTAGTAGCCTACGATTATATGTTTCTTTGTTTTTTGTCAAATAATGTCAGATAATAATAGCAATGGATTGGGAGAGAATGCTATGGTTTTTGTTTTTGTTTTTGTTTTTGTTTTTCATAATGGGCAGAAATTGAGTTCTTCTTGACCATGGCTTTCTCAAGGAAGGAGATGGAAAGGATGAGGTGGCTTTTTCAAACAAAATCACTAACAGCATGGAGCTTGTCATTAGAGAATGCAAACTGGATTTGGTCTTCTCTGAGACACTTCCTTCCGAATCATTTGCAACTTTGCCTCCAGACTAAGGCTATGCAATTAAAACCAAATATTAGGAAGACAGGATTTATTTATTTTTGCTTTTAAAGATATGATATGAGTTCAATTTTTCACGAGCTGTTACACAAGCAGCATATTTACATGCAAGTTAGTATTTAGTGGGGTGTGAGGAAGTAAATGCCCCAGTCTCCTTGGAGATGAAAAGAAAAAGCATCCAAATGAACCTTGATGTATTAGCCCAATGTTAGATGCTTACCCTATCTTAGTATCTGAAAGAAAGGCTTTTGTTCCCTACTTGTATCCTACTCACACCCTGAAGTTACAAAACAGTAGGCAGGCCCAGAGAATCGTGCTTACTCTCTATTCCAGAAGGGGTCAAGGAGAACCCTTTCAACATAACCTCTCGTTTTCAAGATTGTTCTTTCTTGGGTGGTGGCTGTGGCAGATTTCATTCTGTAAAATATGGCAACATAAAACACAACAGTCACCGTCAGGCCAAAATGACCAGAAATTGCTGAACAAAGCAGGCAACAGCTCCAGATGGAGAGTAATGAAAAGCAGACCACAGTTCATTCAGATACTCAAATGCAAGGACCAAATAAGAGCTATTGTACAAGTCACAGAGATTTGCGGAGCTTTGTTTGTTTGTTTATTTGTTTGTTTGTTTTTCTGTTTTCCTCCCTGTGTTTCCCTCCGGGTCAAGTATATTTGCTAATCTAAAAAGTCAGGGAAAATTAAATGAAGGAAGCCATTGAAAACATGGTGTAAATCTTCAATGAATTTACTTGTCTCTGCCTTTTCCTGCTTTTTAAGTTTGGTTTCCTCTGAACCCCTCCCCACACCATTTTTCTGACAGGCTATGTGTTCAGAGCAGAGGGAATGAGTAATGGATATTCCATAGAAAGTTTCCAGGCCTAATAGCCATAGGATATAAGTGTAGTTAGCCTGTGCCAAGCACACCAACTTCTAAGAGTTTGAAATACTCCCTTCTGCCTTTGTTGTCACAAGCTGGTTGAATTATGTTTATGGAAGCTTATGTTGCCTTTAACATTTCATTGGGCCCTTAAAATCAAAGTTGAAGACAAGTATCTAAAAGTTCTGAACTCACCCATGGAGGACATCATTCATTCTTTGTTAAATGGAATCATAAATTGTTATTTTTTGTGTAAGAAAAATAATTCTGCATGCTCTGCTAATTTTATAGAGAGGGATAGAACCGTCTTAAATGGTTTCAAGGAGGGGTGTGAATGAATCCATTTGGCAGTTCGAGATTCATGGCTGTGTTACACATTAAAAAAACCACATTTCTATGTAACTAATAAGTATAAGGCCATATTCTTGGACAGATTTGGAAATATTCAATTTATTTATCATTTACTTATTCACTGGCAGGGAGTTTTTACATAGCAGGTGAGGGAAGTATGGATTTCTGTATTAAATCCGATGAACCTGGAGAAAGGAGGAGATATTATATATTGTCATATTTTTGTGTAAAGTCATTGTAGGGTATGAGGCGGCCTCTGCCTATGGACATGCACCTGGGTAGAAGGTATATGTGTAAGTGGAACTATTTGTTTTCCAGAAAATAGCGTACCTACCCTGGGCTTGTCCACATAGAAACAAACAAGTAAAGGAAGAAACTAAACACTATGGAAAGCCTCATTTCTAGTACCTGTTATCTCCACAAATCAGTGCAAACTAAAATAAATGTTCTGTGAAATTTATGAGACTAAGGAATTACATTTTGAGAGGAATAGGCACCTCCCCTAGGTGGGCTCACAGTCTACTGAGCAGGAAGCCCATGAAGCAAAATGACTTGAAAAACACATTTATTCAATTTTCAAATAATAGGATTAGGTTACAAAAAAAAAAAAAAAGACAAAATCAGCTGTATTTAGACAACTGAATTTCCCTTTGGAAAATGAAATGTGTGATATTTCCCTGAGCTGCTTTTGTGACGTTTAATTTATTCCAGTATTAATTTTACTACCAATCACAGGTAATCTATATATAAACATATATTGGTATTGACAATATATATAAACATTCATTTGGTATTGATGGTGACTTTTATTTTCATTTCAGAAAAGGTTGGTTTGTGTAGGAACTTTACTAACTTCAGTCAGTAACTCAAGTTTACTTAGAATCACCCTGTAGGTACGTTTTACGTGACATTTTCGTCCTGGACCTCTTTTGAGAAAATCCTCATTTTTATAGTGTTACAGCCATAGTTTGGAAAGAATAACTTCTTTGAAGGTAAATGGTCTCCATTTGTTGTCTCTAGCTCATGTAGACAACAAAAGTAAAGATGTTTTCTCCTATTAAAAATAATCCTTCCAATCCTGTCATTTTCAATTCAACAGGTTAAATATTTTAGAGAATTCTTTATTATTATTATTATTATTATTATTATTGTTATTCTGTGTAAGAAGTCTTTGAAATAATGTAAAGAAAAATATATATTTATCTTATATTTGGGAGTCATACAACTACACGTTTCTTCAAAGGTCTTTTATAGCTATCTATTTACTCAGCATTTGCTTGTAATCACTGTTAATATACATAGTAGGCAAAAGTAAAACTACCCACAGATACTAGATACAGTGGGTAATCCTGCTGTTTTAAGTATAAAATTATTTTTGGCAGCATTTAATACTATAACCTACTTTCCTAATTTTTTGCACATGCAGAAATGACATTATTGGCAAAAAAAAAAGTAACATTTTTTTTGTGAAGTTTAAAATGGCTTCAATGTAAAATGGTGCAGTCCTACTGCTTCCTCCCATAGCCTGAACATGACTTTTACTAATCCATACTTTTTAACTTAACAGAAATCCTTTTGTTCAGATATTCTATTTGCTTTCCTGCTTCTGTGTTTCATTCCCTATGTTTAGAAATCGACTTTTGTTAATAACATAAAATACTCGCTCTTTTTTTTTTTTTACCTCTGCTAGTCTGTGTCAGTTATTTCTTCCTCAATTAACCTTCTCAAGAAGTCCTCAGCAGACTCTTTCCCTCCTACTTAAACACTTTACAATACTATCACCTCCAAGCAAAATCTGGAGTCAAAGATCTTATGCAATCTAATCACTCTTGTTTTTACAATTATAGTCTAGATTATAAAACTCCTCAGGGTTCTCACAGGACTTATTTTCTGTTGCTAAGTTATTGAGGAAATAGTACAGTTCAGAGTAGTTACTTAGATTCCAGAGACTTTTCTCTTTGAGAGCCTTTGATGTTGCATCAATGGAAAGAATAAACATGGAGGGGTATATGTTCTATAGTTCTGAAAGAAAAAAAAAAAAAACAGGGGTACCAAAGGCATACCCATACACAAATTTCCTAGAGTTACTCTTTAAAATTAAGCATTTTAACTGAGAATATTTATTTTGTGAGGTGGAATTATCCCTTATTTGAATTTCTGTTTTCATTCAATGATTTCCTAAGGATATGGAAAATAAAAAAATGGTAATATATTTTAAATAATGTGCAAAATATAATCTATAATGGAAAATATATGTGTTTGTCCAGTTTATTAAAATAAATGTAAGCCTGTAATACCGTATAAATAAATATAGGATTTCAAAATACGTAGGTCTTCCAAAAGAAACCCCACTTAGTTCTTGAGGGATTTTCCAAATGAGGTATATACTGAGAAAATCTCCAAGTAGTAATTTTAGTTCTCATGGACAAGTTACATAACATTTCTAAACATCCGTTTCCTCAGTTGTCAAATGAAGTTACCTTACAATGAAAAAAGTATTTTTCACAGTTATGGGGAACCATGTTTGTAATGGATCTGGTACATCAGGTAAGTTTTCTTGTGGCCTTGGACTTGGATTTCTTCTCATTGAACCATACTGTCCAGAGCTGCTACATATCTTACATAATTTAATGCCATTCTGAGTACCTTTAAAATGTTCAAGGAATGTGTATTTTGTGAATTAACACATATTATTGAGCCTGGCTTTGTTCATAGCAGAAAGTGTAAGTACTTAAAGGATGTTTCTTTCATACATTTTGGTAGTGGCTATATGATAGTCCTTAGGATTTTTCAAGGCCTACAAACCGTATGTCTTTGAGGACAAACACATTCTGACACAGTAGCAGGTGGTGGAATTCATTCTGAGTTGAATAGGTTCTGAAAAAAAAACCCTGAAAAAAATAGGTTCTTTATTTACCCTTTGTTATGTTGTTCACTCCATCATGTTACAAGTTCAGAGGTAAAGAAAAAGAAAGCCTAAAGATTCTTGCTTTCTTAGTTTTGAAGTCACAGTGAAGGCATATTTAATTTAGGGTAAGGTTAATCATCATCTGACTTGGTCCTTGTCACTGTTCTTATTGACTCATTGGTTATTCATGTTGCTATTAAAATAGCTATCTTTTCTCTCTCCTTTAGTAAAGAAATGAGAACCCTGGGGTATGAAAGAGAAAAACTTATGCATATGGCTAAAAAAAAATCCTAAAACTCTAAAAACGCAAATTGAATTTGAAAGATGAATGTATCATTTATTACGGTTCTGCGAGTGGCTCTAAGTCAGCTCAAATGTCTCTTTATCTGTAAAATGTTGGTGATACAATGTCTCTACTTCATAGGATCATTTTAAACACTGGCGTCTTTTCCTCCCGTGCTGTGGAATGAGGGAAAAGGCCGGGTCTGCGTTTAATTTGAACTACTTCTCTTAGGAAAAGGGCAGCTCATTTTAATTACTAGACACCCAGGTAGACCTATTGGCCATTCAGCTTACGTCAGCCCTTTGGAAGAAACCTGTGTTCACGAAGCATCTTTGGAATACCTCCCTATGATACTGACAAAGATACAGTTTCTCTCAAGAAGAAATAATAAGATGTTGCTGATATCACAGCTGTTTACATTCTCAGGGCTTGTCCACTATGTGAAAAGCAGGAGCTGAAACAAAAGATTTGAGGGAAGCAATGTTAAAGAACATACTGAGCTTTGGGCTTAAGGATGATGTGGAAAATAACCACATTTGAGACTGTACTGAAGTCGCGTGATAAAATTCCAAGAGAAACATACTCTGAGGCACCTTGGAATTTATGTCTTTGGGGTACTTCTATTACAATAGATAAGTGAAGTGGAAAGTATACCTTATCATTGAAGGAATGAATGAAAGGAAAAATGTTTTTCTCAAAAAGGGAATTTTGTGAGGTGAATTTAGAGGCTTTTTAAAACAATACTATTAAAAAGTTTCTCAAGGGATTTCATGAGGTATTTTTGAGTGACAAGGGGTTAAGGATCGGAAAATCTTTAATTTCATATATCACATTTAAAGAAATTATGGCTAATTCTGTATATTTTCATTAAAAACAGATGATGAAATCGCTACTGATTTGACTAGAGGAAACTTTTTCAATTTTATTTATTATTTTTTTAAATATTAATTTTTGAGATGCGGGAGGGGCAGAGAGAGAGGGAGACCAAGGATTCAAAGTGGGCTCTGTGCTGACAGCAGAGAGCCTGACCCCGGGCTCAAACTCATGAATCGTGAGATCAGGAGCTGAGCCAAAGTTAGACGCTTAACTGACTGAGCCATCCAGGTGCCCTTAATTTTATTTTTCAAAATAAAAAGTGTATATATTCATTTGACACTATGATGATTTGACCTATATGTAGTAAACCAATTACTATGTCAAGCTAATTAACATATCATCTCCTCACATAGTAATTTTGTGTGTGTGTGAAGAGATCACCTGAAGTCTACTTACAAATTTTCCAATATTCAGTACTGTATTAACTATGATCATTATGCTGTACATTAGATCTCTAGACACATTCTTCCTACACAGCAGCTGCTTTGTACCCTTAGACAAACATCTCCCATTTCCCCCAATGTTTTGTCTCTGATAATCGCTCTCTGCCCCTAAATATTTGGCGTTTTTAGATTCCTCATACAAGTGAGATCATTGTTTTCTTTGCTTTTTCTTTGTGTGGCTAGCTTATTTCATTCAGCATAATGTCCTCCAGATTCATCTATGTTGTTACAAATGGCAAGATGTCTTCTATTTTTAAGGCTGAATAATATTCCATTGTATTTATATACTACAATTTCTTTATTCATTTGTTGATGAACACTTAAGGTATTTTTCATATTTTGGCTATTGTGAATAATGCCGCAATGAACATGGGTTGCAGTTGTCTCTTTGAGGTGCTGGTTTCATAACCTTTGGACACATACCCAGAAGAGGGATTGCTAGATCATACAATAGCTCTGTTTTTAGTTTTTGAAGAACCTCCACGCTACTTTTCGTAATGGCTGTACTAAATTACATTTCCCCCCAAAACATATAGGGGTTCCTTTTAGCTACATCCTCATCAGCATTCGTTATATCTTGTCTTTTTGATACAGCTGTTCTGACAGGTGTGAGGTGATATCTCATTGTGGTTTTGGCTTGTATTGCTGTGATGGTTAGTGATGCTGAGCATCTTTTCATATACTTGTTGACCATTTGTGTGTCTTCTTTGGAAAAAAAAATTTCAGATCCTTTGCCCATTTTTTAATAGGGTTCTTTGTTTCTGAGTTGAATGAGTTTGTTATATATTTGGGCTATTAACCCCTTATCAGATAAATGGTTTGCAAATTTTTTCCTGACTAAAGAAAAACTTAAGAAGCCAAAATTTCTCGTATGAAACTCTATTTCAACGTCTAATCATTGTTTTGAATCAAATGAGAATAACTCCAGGTGAAATGGATGTACACCCATACATGTTATTATATATTAATGTATTTACTTATATATTTATTATATATACGTAGTTACACATGAATGTCCTTACATCTGTGTGTTTGTGTGTGTGGAGACGGAGGCAAAATATTTAAGAGATACTTACATCCCTAAGAGAATTTTAAAAACCGTTATCTAAAGATTTGCCATAAAGTGTAAATTTAATAAAATGTAATTTCACTTAAAGAAGCTTGAAGTGAAATCACTATACTGGTATGTAACTAAGCATCCACTATGTTACCTAAACCAAAGAAGTCCTAGGGAAGCTGTTATGCCTTAGATAGTGGTCAGGTTCTTTGTGGTTTTTCTCTACTGTGGGAGGATAATGTAAGACAAGTCATACTGAGTTAGCTTTGCATATGCAATTATCAAATAAAAGGTTTGATATCAAGTTCAGGCATTGATAAAGTATGTATAGACTTGAAATCTGTGTAAAAAAATAACATTTATACTTTGTATCATTGTATTGCCACCAATTGTGAACTATTCGTGTCAACTATTAATACAACTGAATATTTTTTAACGTTTATTTATTTATTGTGAGAGAGAGAGAGAGAGAGAGCACGCGCACAAGCAGGCAAGGGACAGAGAGAAGGAGAAACGGAATCCCAAGCAGGCTTCATGCCATCAGCACAGAGCCTGATGTTGGACTCAAACTCACAAGATCTCTGAGCCGAGATCGAGAGTCAGTTGTTGAACCAACTGAGCCACCCAGGCACCCCTATTACAACTGGATATATCTTATTTATATTCCATGTCGTTCCGTTCAGCCCATCATTCTTCTCTGTCTTCCCCAAGTTTCTAGACGAGAGCCAATTCTTCGACCCTGTTCTTGTTAAGGAAATTTTCTTTAAAGTATACAGAGTATAGCTTTCCAGATAAGGTGATTTCAGTTTACAAGGGACCTTTTGTAGACAATAAAAAAACCAGTGTGGTACATGAGCTGGGAGAAATACAGACCTGTGGAAAACCAGAACATAGTTTATCATTCTGGGGAGGAAGCCTTTTAGTACCTGTGTTACACTGTAGCCTTTTGTAGCATCAAAGGCTATCAGGCCTATCAGCCTTAGCCCACATTTTAATCTTTCCCATCTGAATTCCCTTAAGCAATGGAAGTAAACTCCTCAACCTATTTTCCACCAACCTAGTGACCAGCCAATCAATCAGCGAACCAAATAAACACACCAAAGAACCAAGACAAAGCAAAACAAAGCAAAAAAAGCATTCTAAAAGTAAGGGTCAGGAATGGTGTCTTTGATTTGTTTGCCCAGGAGAAAAGACCTGCTTACTTACCACAGTGAGCTGGGGGGATGAGTTGATGACGAGCTTTAGGGTCCTCAGAAATATGGTAAGCAGTGGTTATGGGGGCAGAAGATACATGTATACTAATATGCTGTGCAACTCAAATGGTCAAATTTGAGTCAAATGGTAGTTGAGCAGACTGGAGTCTGTAAGTCTCTTTGAACATTCCTATCATTCATTGAAAGAGTAAATTTGTCTAAAGGAATGTTGTTCAGCTATGACGTTGCTTCAGAATATCTAGATGTGAATCCTTTCTTACATTTAGTAGAAGCTAAAGCACTGTTAATTGTCTTAAAACCAGCTCCCCTCACTCACTCATGTACCTGCTGGGGCCCCTGAAGGCATGCGCGTCTTCAACTTTCAACAGCATATGCCTCCTTGCATGGGTATCAAATAACTCCAAGAATTATTGCTGTGCCCATTGAGCTGATGAGGAAGCACACCTGGAGATACTGAAGAACTTTCCCAGCGTTCTACAGCCTCGAAATACAAGTTGGTCAAAGTCTCGCCCTCCATTATTTGCTCTCCCTACTTTCAAATAATCCCCATAAGTAAGACTCCAGTACATGGTCCTGGATGTTATCAATGACAGGTAGACACAGGGACAATGTTTTGATTTCGTGTAAAGGTGGACAGTTTGAAAAAAAAAAAAAAAACGAAAACAAAACACGCAACACCTTTTACCCATCCAGTTCGATCCCACTGTAAACAGTACTGACTGGGGCTCTCGCTCTGTTTTGTCACTAACAATAGCTATAAAAGAGTGTGCAGACCGTGCCTTGAAAGCACGGGCGTCTTTTAAAAATAGTTTGATCGTTTTGTTTCATTCCATTTTTTTTTTTTTTATTTTGAGTATGGCTCTCTGTTAACTTCAGTTTTGCACTTAAGTTATATTGACAAATGTCTAGCCTTTTTACCTGTGTTAACTTTCAAGTGAGCAGCAGTTTAATCAGTTTTAAGTGGGAAAAGATCACAGGATCATGGGCGGTGGGAGGAAGACAAAGTGTGGTTGATAATCCCCCTTCCTCTCGGGGTTCAGAATGAGCCGTGTGCTTCCTTGAGGAGCCTGTGTGGTAGAGTTTCACAGCAAATGCTCTCTTTCATCATATTTAAGTTCTGTTTGGCTTGCCTCCTGTGTTTGCTCATGAGGATAAGGTTAAGACCTCTGAAGAGGCTACTCCATCCCAATTACTTACGCAGCCTCCCCTCTTTCCTTTAAATAGTTTGCACTTAGCTGTGGACAGTGTTTTGGGGTCATTATCTCCTTGATGGATGAACCCAGGGACAAACAACTAATTTCTTATTTGGATTCTAAAAGGTTGATCAAAAAGGCTTTGAATGTTTTGCAGTTATCCACAAACCAGATCTTGCTGCAAAACACACACATGCCTGTGTCAGTTTTTCCTTTTTCAATCTGGTTTTTCTCAAAAGGTTCTTCCCCCAGCCACATAGTTTTCTATTGTCCCAAGTCGCCTTAAAGCTTCTGACTCCAACCCAAAGGTTGCCTGGTCTTTCATTCCCTTGTGTTTTAAAGAAACTTGAAGCATCTGTGTTTGGTTTCATGAACAGCACTATTTAGGCACATGCTTTACTCCCTTGACTTCACTCTAGAATCCCTTGCCCAAGTGTTGACTTGGAATTGTTACAATGTTTAGACTCTGACTCCCATTTCTTTCTTGCCTAGTCCCTGAGAATTATGTGTCTCAGGCGTGATGTTCTACTTCCAGATGCTGATCTTATAACTAAGTCCTCATTACTGGAACCATTGAGAGAATTATTTTACTTCTCCAGCAGCGTCATCTGCATTTGGTCTGTTTTCATTGATGGGATTTTTGTAGGATGTAGTGTAATAGCAAGGCAGCCATTTCATATTTGTAATCAAAATTAAGTGGCTCTTAGGACACGAGTATGTTTTGTTGGATTTCTTTTCAATCTGAAGTTTGTTATCAATAGGCGGCTATGAATTCCTTATGCAGTGGAAACTAGAACATCCTTTAGGGCTCGGCATCCATGTTCCTCCATGGTTACCACTTTGCTTTGACATTGCCAGCTCCTTGAATTTTTTGGACAAACAATGGGAAAGGCACGTAAAGCTTTCTCATTCAGATTTAACCCAAGAGGCAAAACGTTACCTGAAGCTCTGTGTGTGGCAAATGGTTTCATCTGGGCTTTGTTCTCTAAACAATTTGTAGATGGTTGTGTTCAGAATTCCCAGCCCTCATTAGCCGACTGCACACGTGTGGAAACACAGAGGCTATGACCTTCAGATACACTCCAGAAGTACAAACTTGGTCTCTAAGTTTAGAGAGGAAATGCTTCCCTCTCTTTAGCCAGAAACTAGACTGATGTTTTATCCAGGCCACACATACGTCGGCGCTGTCCCAGCCAGCAGGGAAAAAAATGACCTCCTGGGTAAGATGTGCGTCACTAAGACTTACTGTGTCCTTGGTTCAGGGAGCAGAAGCCCACTTAAAGTGCACAGAACCTTAGGATCTTTTTAAGCCATAGAACACGAACCCAAACAAAGTGGAAGTTATTGATAATTGGTGAAATTATTGATCATTTGCCCATGAGAATTCAACCAAGAAAAAAAATTAATTTAGAGGGGCAGTGGAGATGCCTCTTTTTTATTAGATTCATTTAAAAGCAAACGTGTGTTGTTTTTTTTTTATGACTACATTTCAAGAGTCACTAACCTTCCCAACCCTTTGAGCAAACAAACTTAATCGTATCATTTTTTTATCAAAGAAATACTATTTTGAGCGTGCAGTATGATGTTAATTGGGAAAAAGAAAAGAAGAAAAATCTATGTATGCTCTGGTAACAATTAGGTCAAAACATGATGTCTGACCACTACTGAAGATATTTTTGCTTGATAGATATAATTATTGGTGACATTTATGTCTTCTCTGGACTGTGACTTTCTCAAGGGAGTAAACACACTTCACTATATCTACAAAACCAAGGCCTAACAAATCATAAGGGCTAGTTAGTATTTCTCAATCCATTAAAGGATAACAAAATCAATCAATCAATAAATAAAAGTAAATTACAAAATTGTATTTAATACCTGAACAGAATTCTATAAAAACAGTGCATTCAGAAAGCTAAGGACTTGAAGGAATTATAGAACTATGATTATAGATTACATATGATTATATATTGATTTCTGAATCCCCATATTTAAAAGAGGAATTGTGCTGTCTACAAAAATGAGCAGTGTCAGCATAATTTAACAGTATTGAAATGCAAAAGAAAAAAACACTCATTGATTTAAAACTGAGAAAACTTAAAGATGTACATCTTCACTAAAATTCAGTCACGTGTGTCAATTTTGAGGTCTGTATCATTTGCAATGAGATGACAAACTGATAAAACCTCTAAGTACTTATCATAGAATAAAGGCCTTTCATGATCTGGCCTGTCCTCTAGTCTCTAACACAAAGGCTAGTACGGTTTTTGGATGATGTGAGCCCTGTACAACTCTGGGACTGATGGAACATTCACATTGTAGTCCTTGTGAGCAGAACTCCTGTAGATGTACAGTGACCAACTGTACATGTGGCCACACTGATGGCCCCGGTCAATTCTCATCTCTTTCTACATGTCCAGCCGTACCGGTTTACATGCCCCATGTAAAGGCACTGAGGCACCTACTCCCTTTGCTTGAAACATCATCCACCACCACCCCTCCCCCATCTAATAATACAGCCTGGCATTTATTGAGCACGTACATGTGCAGAAATTATGCTAAGAGCTTTAGAAGCATTATGGCAGTGTTATTTCAAACAGTTATAATTATCTCCCCATTTTATAGATGTGAGAGACGAGAAAGTTGTCTCAGTCCCCACAACTATAAAATAGCAAATAGGGGATATGGATTCAGGTTTGCTTTGTTCTAGAGCCTGGCCACTTAATGTCTCGTATGTCCTCCTTCTCCTGTGCCATTTCTGTGCTCTTCCTTGACTTGTAAGACTGAGCTGATAAACACTTAGTCTTCAGAGCCGTCTTCCCACTCCTGCCCAAGCTGACTCAAGTATTCTTTCTCCGTATCCCTTAATAACACTCTTTGTTCTCCAAAACATTCCAGCCAGCACTTAACAAACTGGATATGACCATTGATTTTTCTTTTTCATGTTCCTTTTAGGTCATGGGCCTCTTAAGAGCAAGAATTATATACTTCCTGGGGTGCCTGGGTGGCTCAGTCAGTTAAGCATCCGACTCTGTCTCAGGTCATGATCTTGCGGTTGGGGGGTTCGAGCCCCTCGTTGGGCTCTGTGCTGATGGCCTGGAGCCTAGAGCCTGCTTCGGATTCTGTGTCCCTCTCTCTGCCCCTTCCCCCCCCCCCGCCTCCCCTGAGAAATAAACATTTAAAAAAAATTATATAGTTCTTCAGGGAAAAAAAATAAAGGGGTGCCTGGGTGGTTCAGTCAATTAAGCATCTGACTCTTGATTTTGACTTCGGTCACGATCTCATGGTCGTGAGATGAGTGTGGAGCTTGCTTGGGATTCTCCCCCTCCCCCCACTCTTGTGGGTGCCTGTGTTCTTTCTCTCTTAAAAAAAAGGGGAAAACAAAGACTATATCTTGTTCATTCCTGGTTCACTTATGCTTAGCACATGCTTGAAACCTGAAATAGTTATCCAGGGAATGTCTGGAAGAATAAAATAACGAATGGCTTAACCACGTCTTAGGTTCTCACTACATGGATGTAGTCCCAAGAAAGCATCATGTATGTGATTTGGGTTGTGATTAGAAACTGGGACAAATTGTAGCCATTTATCAAACAGCTGCAGTAAGCAGGAGCTCTTGGTAAGAACATTTGGACTCGGTACTCTGGCAGATTCATTGCCTTTTTTCAACAGTGCTTAATCATGTCCCTTACCTGGTTCGAACCTGTCTGTGACTTGTTATTCCATTCTCTATTAAGTCTGAATTCCTCAGTATGGGTTTAAAGAACCTCCATAATATGGATCAACCCACAGTATTGTTCATTTTGTTTCAACAGTTACCTTTAATGCCAAGCAGGTCAGTGACTTTCTCTCCAATACATCATGCTTACACCACCCAGGGGTCTTTACTCAATCCATCCCCTCACCCCAGAATACCCTCTGTATTCTTTCCTGAAAAATTATTAGCAGACACCATGCATTTCTCTTGTTGTTTAGAACCACGAGACACTGAGCTCCCACTATGTTCCAGGATTTATTCTATGTATTTCATAAACATTTTATTAGGAAAAAAATTAGAGGTTCCTTTTGGTTAATGACAAAGGAGAAAGTCTTTCAAGAGAGACAGAGAGTTGATTAAAGTCAAAAATTGGTTTCTAAAAATAAGTTTGACTGTCAAATTTAACAGTGATTCAAATAATGCATTGTTGTATGTGAACAGAAGACAGCAGAAAATTAGTTCTGTGCTTGGGTATTTTGCGTGACTGTCATATTTAGTGTTATAGCGTATGTGAAAAACAGTTTTTACTGAGAACTGGTGCCTCTGTGAGTCTCTGTGTTTGGTCTACTGACTATCCCATGTCAAAAGACTTTGACACTATATTTAGCCCGACACTTTGCTAATGTCTGCTGTTGGTTATAAAGGGAAACATGGAAAAAGAGTTTGAATCGGTAGGCAAAAAAAGTAGAAATTATGGGCCCTGCTCATAAGACCATCATATATAAAGAATAACACCCAGTTTGCCCTTACTTGGAGAATATTGCTCAATCATTTCACCGTTTATAAGAATAATAACAAAATGGGATTTTCATATTATGACTTAAAAGTTGAGGGGTCCCACTGTGTCTTAGGAAAGAATAAAAACACATGTGTCACAAGACTAACTGAAAACAGAAATTTCATATCTGTTCATGTTCAGAGTCACTTTGCTGACACTGTGCTCCTGAGTTTGGAATTCCTTGGAGAGCAGAAGTTGGAAAGTAAAAGGTGAACTTTTCCAGTAACATTTGGTTTAAATTTATATGCAATTAAAATTCTTATGTTATGGTAGTAATATTTTTCTTTTTTCTTTTTTTTTTTTTTTGGTTTCAGAAACATTGGATGTTTCTGATAGAGTTAGCAAAGGCTTCCCTTTTCATATAATTTCTAACTGTTCATTCAGATTGATTAAAAATAAAAGGCAAGAGAAAGAAGAAAATGGGAAAATCCACCTCATGGAAGGACTGTCTTCCCTATCTCCCCACAGATAGTCCTCAGGATTATTTAAGAAGTGGAGGACTGCTTTGCCATTGTTATATTACGCTGGTTAATAAATAAATGTACCACATATGTCCAAGTTTGGGATATGAGCATTTGAGAAGGGTTGATAAAAGCAATTTATTCTTTAGCTGCAGTATGTGGTGGGTTGTAATAAGAAGAATTTTGATTCACCTGGCATTGCAGTTGGAATTAAATCATTATCTAGAGACTGTAATAATGCATGAGTCCTTCTTAAATTTAATCATTAAAATCTGTAAGCCTCTCCACAAATATTCCTGGAATAAGTAACCTCGACAGTCTTAAAACTTGAAGATTTGATCTCAAGATATAGATGTACTTCTGTTTATTTACGTTTCCACTTATATTTGTCCCAGGCTGCTGTAAAGTCCCTTTTCACCAAGAAACTGATCCAAAGAGTTGAGAATTAATACCAAGCACCTTGCCGGGAAAATAAAAACAAGAACAAAGTAAACCAAACAAAAGCAGTGGTGGGGACAGCCAAAATACTTCCTGTTCCTTGTAGATTGATCTTGGACAAACACTGTCTAATATTTCAAATTCTGTGGCATGTGAGCCATATTGTGGGTGCTGGGTCTCCAGCTTTGGCATTTA